>NW_006921596.1:1496314-1514219 GCF_000298275.1 Orycteropus afer afer | reverse complement strand
ATATATATATATATACTCACTGCCATGGAGTCAATTTGAACACATAGAGACCCCCTTTGCATTCCTGAAGTGGTAACTTTATAGTAGATTACCCCATCTTCCTTTCACATAGTGGCCAGTGGGTTTGAACCGCCAAACTTCTGGCCTTTTTATTTTTGTTCAGTGTACAGTACACCACCAGAGCTCCTTTTTTATATGTATGTATAGTTTTATATACAAAAAATAATAAAATTATTATTTTTTGAGAGAGACTTTAAGAAATTAGTTCACACAATGGTGGGTCCTGGCAAGTCCAAAATCAACAGGACAGAAGGCAGGCTGGATACTGGTAGGATTTCTATGCTGCAATCTTAAGGAAGAATTCCTGCTTCTCTTGGAAATCTCAGTTTCTGATTTTAAAGCCTTCAGCTGATCAGATGAGGCTCACCCACATTATGAAGGGTAATCACCTTTACTCTGAGTCAACTGATTGTAGATGTTAATCTCATCTACAAAATATCTTCTCAGCAACATCTAGTGTTTGATCAAACAACTTGGCACTATATAGTTTACTCAAGTTGACACATGTATATAACCATCACATCCTCCAGAAAACATTGTGTAGTCTTCTTTTTGGGCACTGGTTCTGTTTTATATCATTACTATACATATTCACATGCTTCCCTCCAGAAAACTGTGAGCTCTCTGAGGACTGAAATGCAGTCAAACCTGTCCATCCCTCGTACAAGTACCTGGCACAGTGCATGACACACAGGCGCCACTCAGCAATGTATAAAGAGCTGAATTGTCTGTCTTGATTGGAAAACAGTAGGCCCTGTGACTACTTCTCTCTTGTTGGCAAAAAAACCTTTACCTTTCGTTCTTGTCCACCCACTCATCCATCTGTGTTCTCCCACAGGGAACCTGCCAGTGAGGTGTGGAACCAATTCAATTCAGGGAGGAGCAATGGGAGACAACCAGCTCTTGATGCGTGGTTCCAAATGGGAAGACCAGCCCTTCCTCTGCTACCTTGGGAAAATTTCCTTGTTTCTCTGGGCCTCAGTTTATCCCTCTGTAAAATGAGTGGTGATGGGGGAAGGGCTGATTTCTAGGGATTGACCCAGCAGTTGATGTGCAGTGTATCTTCCACAAGAGGCTCCCGATGACTCCCTTTCTTCCTAGAAATTGAGTCCCATTGCAGAAAACTGAGAGCTGGAGTCATGGACTCACTCAGAGAGATGACAAAACAAGGCTCCGCATAGTAAATTTTTTTTTTTTTTTTTACTTTCTCCTCAAATTGCCATTTTGTACTGTTAGTGAGAAATAGAAAGCAGGGCTCTCCTTGAGGGTTGTTTATTTCAAGTAGGAGGTAGATGATGGTGATGTGGAATATCACATCCGCCGTTCACAGCCAATAGCAGTTGTTTGTGGTCAGAGTGCAGTCATGGCTGTAATCCAGTCCTTGGCTTCCCTTTGGGTGCCCCTACACCTGGGGAACCAGAGTGGACAGATCCTTTGCAGGTTGCCTGACTCTAAGACATACCAGAAGGACATAAATAATCCGCCACCAGTTCTTCAGCTTGACTATAAAAAGCATGCATATGCTCTGTGCAGGTTTTCTTAAGGTAAGGGACAGAGCCTGGGCAAGGCTGAGCTTCTGGAACTGCCCATATGGGGAGGCGGTCTTTCACCGATGATTCTGCAGACAGAAATTGCCCATCTGCACTGTTTGCAGGTGTTTTGAATGATTATATTATTAGCTCTGTCTGTTCAACTTTGCTTTTTTATGGTGGCTTTAGTATTGCAGTACAAAAAAAAAAAAGAAGAAAGAAAAAAGAAATATAAAGGCAGCCATCTGGTTCCCAATTTGTGATAGCACTCTCTGTTAGGAAGGAGGAAAGAGGCACCCAGTGCTATCTTGGGAGTGGGGGAGACACTGGGCTGCCCCCAATTCTATCCTGTTTTGAGGGAGTGAGATTTGGGGGAAGCAACATCTTTAATTTTACCAAAAGAAGCTGTTTAATTTCCTCATAGCCCCTCCCTCTACCACCTTGATGCTTTACTGCTGTCTTGGAGCTCACCTGAGTGCTAGAATTGATGATCAATATGCCCTCACATCCAGACTGGCCTGGAGAACTGGCTGTGCATGTCAGTGTGGTTCCAGAGAGCCTTGCCTGAGCTGTCCATCCCACCCATGATCCTGGGCCTTCATTTGATCTGTGCTGTGACCTGTGACACTCTGCAGGATATTCCACTTGCAGGTAGCCAGAGAGAGATTTATTTGATTATCTGTGCATGGACAATTCATCAGGGAAATGCTCTCTGTGTCAGATGGCACGAATCGGGGGTTATTTAGAGTTGTGCAGTGCATACAGTGCTGGGAGGATGCCAGGAGCCACTAGCCTAGCAAATTAACGATGGCTCCACACCACAAGAGACGCCAGGCAGATCCCTAATCACACCTGAGCCAGAGGGTGGCATCCGGCCTTTTCATTCATTTGGTTAAAAAGAACAATTTCTGTACATTTTCCACCCTTTGAGGGTAGAAATAATGCCCTGATGTATCTGACGATGCAAGCTAGAGTATTTTGTGCGACATATGAACATGTCCATGGTTGGTGATACATGAGTTCATTTGTCACTTAAATGGAAGGGGTAGCAATCAGGCCATGGGAGTCTGGGAGATCCAGAGGGAGTTGGCATGGAGAAAGGGTCCAATGAAGAAAGCAACAATGCAATACCCACTGCCAATAAGTCAATTTCAATTCATATAGAAACTTTAGGACAGAGTACAACTGCCTCATAGGTTTTCCAAGGCTGTAAATCTTTATGAAAGCAGACTACCTCCTTTTTCTCCCACGGAGCAGCGGGTGCATTTGAACTGCTGACCTTTTGGTTAGGAGCCCAATGGTTTAACAACTACACCACCAGAGCTCCTTTCACTGCAGTGATTGTAGAACTGCTTTGGTTTGATGCTTTTGATTTAATGAACAAAAACTCACCCAAACATCCAACACTAAAGGAGGGTTTTTGGGTGTCCCATTGAGATGGAAGGACAGTAGTGGTTCAGTCATAGAATTATGGTTCCTGGCTAACATACCTCATGCCCAGCCACCACCTGTAGGTCAATATGGGTTATTGAAATAATGCTGAACAGGTTTCAGCAGAGCTTCCAGACTAAGATGGACTAGGAAGACAGGCTTGGCAATCTACTTCCAAAAATGAGCCAGTGGAAACCATGGCAACAAACCAGGCAACATTTCATTTGGTTGTGCATGAGGTCTTCATGGGTTGCCATGAGTCAGAGGTCAACTTGAGGGCAGCTAGCAACAATAGCAACAATACTGGGATTAGAACTGGTTTCTGTTATTTGTACTTTTCACCCTCCACTGTTCCAAGAAGTGAGCCAGGTGATTTGCATTTCTTTCTGTTGAGTGCATTTGTAAGACTTGATAAATAAGTTGGGGTTGATCTTTCTTTATTTTAGGAAAGTCCAAGCTACTGATGAGTGTGCCCACACCCCTGCAATAATAAAGGCAGAGAGGACCCCTGGAAAGCACCAGGTAGAGAGTTTGTCTGTCGCTTCACCTGGGAAGATGACAGAAGCCGGTGGTCTTCAGGGTGGCCAGATCTCCTCTCTTGCTCTTTGACAGTGCCTACAGCTAACAGGATTTTGAAAGAATGGCTTCATGATGCACATGGAGTGGACACACCCATGCCCTACACTTCTGACCTTGACAATGGCACCTGTGCTCCAATGGGCCATGGGAGCAGCAGAAGTTACAGATCTCAGGGGTCTAGGTAAACATAACAACAGGCATCTTAGGGGTAACCATGATGGAGAGACGAGAAGAGGCCACTTCCAAGGACATTTTGCTCTGTATAATGTCCTGGGGGCTTTATTTGAGGGATGAGGTATATAGGGAATCCTCAAAATGTCAGAAATATCACCTTCTTATTGAATGAAGTGATTGTAAATGGAAAAAAAAAAAAACCCAAAAAACTAACGTCTTTGGTTAGAATAATATTTAAAAATAGACAATTTTTGACACCTTTGAACTTGTAGCAGAAATTTCATATCTATACAGGTACATGAGAGGTGTCAAGAGAAATTCCAGAAAAACACAAGATCATGAACCACAAAAGTCTGTATATGGAAGGTAAATCCTGGAATCCCTGAGGATCTCAATAGTAGGGATATATGGGTTCTGGCTCTGTGTTGGAAGTGACATGCACAGTACTAGGTTGGACCAGATAGAATTGATGTTATTGTAGGTCAAAACCACAAAACATTGAAAATTTTATAATGTTCAAAATAATAGTTGAGAATTCACGCTTGGGATCTAGTCTTCCTGGGTTTGAATTTTGTTTCCACTATTTACTAGCTCTGGTGGTGAAGTGCCTAAGGCTTTTGACTGCTAACCAGAAGGTTGGCAGTTCAAACCCACCAGCTACTCCATGGAAGAAAGACTAGGCAGTCTACTTCTGTAAAGATTTACCACCTTGGAAACCCAATGGGGGTCTCTATGAGTTGGAATTGACTCGATTGCAGTGGCTTTATTTCTTAGCTATGTAACTGACTAAGTACTTAATCTTTCTCTTTTTTGTCTCAGTCTTCTCAACAGCATAATGGACTTGCTATAAAACGCCTTCATAGAAGACCATTGAAGGGATGAGTGAGTATACATGCTGCTTACAAAACCATTGCACATGGGAGGTGTTCAATAAATATTACCAATAATCATTAGGATTGTTGCCTTTCTCTGCATCTCTACATCTTTCTTTTTCTTTCTCTATACTTATCTTTAGCACACAGACAGGACAATAAAATTTGAGATCACACAGCCAAGCTTCAAATCAAAATGTGTTAATTATTTCATTTTATTAATATCATCATCATCACCATTAATTAATGGTTTCTCTACCTCTGATCTATTTCTTTTCTTTTTCCTTTAAGTTTGGCTTCCCGTTTGGCTTGCTGTGATCTGAACTCAGTCTGGGGTAACATTTGACCCTCATCTCCATCAGTGTCAAGAATCTTATTTCTTAACTTCTTGCCCCACACCCCTCTTCCAGCAGGCCCCACTCGCCCCTGATAGGAAGGGCCTTAAAAACTTTCTGTCAGCCCATCTAACCAGAACCAAGCAGAGAAGGCTGAAGCCTTTCCCAGACTTGGCTCTTCAGGAGGGTTGCCAAGCTGGAGATGTTTCACTTGCTCTGAATCTGTCAGTGGGCCTCTCCTAGGTGTCTTGTCCAGTTTCCATTTAACACTTTTGTTCATTCTCAAATTCTTCCCTACGGTCCTAAGCTCACAAATCTCTCCCCAACTCTCGCAGGGTCTTCTCATTTACACAGGGTTTTGGTCCTTGCTGTGGGCAGGTACCCTGCTCCCCTATCACTGAGGAATTTGTGTGACACACACAGGTCAGCCTTAGGTCAGCCTCTCACACACATCCACACACTCATATCTGTGTCCTAGACTCACCCTTACTATTGTGGCTACAGGAGTACCCCTATGGTGTCATTATACCTTTCCTATTGATTCTTTCTCTCACCATAGTCTTTCGGAATCTGTACATACAAACTGCTCTATAATCTGTTCCACCTCAGAATTCTCTCTCAGGTTATTCTACACACTCAGCAATTTTCATGTTTGTGACTTCATGTTCTCAAGGCAAACAATCAGATTGACTTAACTCATCTCCTCAGATGCCCACTTCTGATCTCTTCAGCTGCATCTAGGAAAGGGGTGGAGTTCCATGGAGCAATAAAGATCACCTCAGAAAGCCAGTTCAGCCAGGGAGCTGGGTGGGAAGATGTCTTAAGCCAACTATGCACAGGCCTGTCTTCTTGGTCCAATTGCAAGCCCTCAGCTTAACATTTATCTCTTTCATATAAAGAAAAAAAAAACCTTCTTTACAAAGGCTAGAAGTTTGCACACTATGTAAACTCAGCCACATGGAGGCAAAGCTGATCCAGAATCCTCTCTTTGCTTCAGTGTCCAGAAAATTTACACCTCTTTTGTGTACAGTGCACCCTAAGAGCCCTAGAGCTATGCACAGTCAGTTGTCAGAGTCAAAATGGTGGACACAAGCTCATACACCCTTAGTGAAAGCTTTCTTTGACCCCAACTCTAGGATACATTTTATTTTTATTATATGCTATCTTATAGCCAGGATCCTTTCTTGAGTGCTCTAATGTATTAGTGATTATTCTTTCTTTCATCCAGTCTTTCTTTCATTCAACGCATATGTATTGAGGGCATACTATTTGCTCTTCTGTCCACTGCTCCAGATACAAGCCAAAGGCACTACTTTCATAAAGCTTACACCTTCAGGGAGGGGGTAAATTAGGAAATGACAAAAAAAAAAAAAAAAAAAAAAAGTTGGATCTGACCCATAACGACCCCTCCTTGGGTTTCAGAGGCAGAGATTGCCCAACCTTCCTTCTGAGGACTGGCTGGTGTGTTTGAACCACAAGCCTTCTGGTTAGGAGTCAAATGCCTTAGGCACTTATGCTACCAGAGCTCCTAGAGGATGGGGGAGGGAGAGAGCAATCCAAGAAAGAAGCTAGAGTATTTTGTGGGAGATTTTAGGCCTGAGGCCTGGAAGAAAAGTCAGAGCCTTTGGTACATCACATTTCATTGGACAGAATCAATCACATGGACTTACTCTAACTGCAAAGATGCCTGGGATATGTAGTTTTTCTGGGAAACAGAACAGAACAAAAGAAGAAACTAGGCAAAAGGATAAGTTCAGCTGAAGACTAGATTCAGCACAATCACATCACATGGGAAGCCCTAGAGTGTGAATGGCATCACAGAGTTGTGCTACAGGGACTAATCTTTTGTTCTCCCCACAAGTCAATTATCGGCCGTGGGGCATCCTGGAAGGAGAGCATAACCTCCTATGTTTCAGGTATGGTGACTCTCAGCAGTTAAGACAGAGTGGTTCTATCTAAACTAGTGGCAAATTTCATCCCCAGGGAAGATTTGTCAATGCCTAGAGACATTTCCCAAATTGTCTGGAAATATTTGACAATGCCAGGAGACAACTGGGGAGAGGTGCTACTGTCATCGAGTGGGTAAAGGCCAGGATTTTCACTAGATATCATATAATGCACAAGACAGCCTCTCAGCAAAGAGCTATGTGGACAAAAAATTCAGTGATTTGAAATATGAGAAACACTGAGCTAAGGGCACTTCTCAGGAGAAGAATTTAGCTGAGAGCTGATGGGGGCAATCCTCACAAAATTTGGGAGATTTGTGAACAAATCAGGGATTTGGGTATAGCATCAACAATGTCTACCAGAGTGCCACAGAAAGGGGAAACAATGCTAACCAATCCTTTGACACACTGCTCTATTCCAGTCCTAGAAAAGTACCTTGTATAGCGTCAGCACTTGTTGCATGCTTCAGTGAATGTGGCTTAACCTGGGTCCCAGATTGGTACAACTTTTGAGCTAGAATTATAGCTCCAAAGAATGGTGTCTAATCAAACAGCTGTGAGTATGGCAGCCTGCTGGGAGCAGTTCCTCTGAAAATCGGAATCACTGATTTTGCTGTATGATTCCTTTTTCAATTTTGGATATTCTGATAGCAAGTGTTGTGAAGAAAATAGCAATGGGACTGCTTCTGACTTCTCGGATGGGCAATGGATTTGACTTATGAGGAAGACAAAAAAAAACTGCGCCCTGTGTTCAGACTAGGACACTTCTAGTGAAATCTATCTCTGGGCATCTGGTCTACCATATCAGTAGAATGACTATAGAGTTTGGGGTCTTGCTCCTTCCACATCTTTACTTGCAATTATTTTGACCTCTGATATCATCCTTAGAGAAGGGAGAGGGACAGTTCCTCTGAACCACTGCTCTATGAACCTTGAGTTATTTATGGCATAGAGGAAACATACTAAACCTAAACCGTCTCTTCTGACTCTCAGCCCCAACTTGGCACTCTCATCTGTGTGACAGTGGCAAGTCTATGAGTTCTCCCTAAACCTCTTATGGTTGGGCAGGGACCATCATTTAATGAGAAAACTGAAGCTTGGAGTCTGTTTTGTTTTGTTTTAAGTGTATAAGTTCTCTGGAATTTGTATACTACTGTGAAACAGACTTTATAACATATAATTCTCCAAATATTTGATTAAAATATAATGTAGATAATAAATTTTAGACATTTCTGGCATGTGATCATGGCAATGATGGGTCTTAGTTTGGGCTCTCCTCTTGATCAGAAATGACCTGCCGTACAGGCGAGGAGAGCTAAGTGACTCATAGGAAAGATCCTTTGGAGCTGTCTTTCCAAGTCACCTGCCTGCAGAAGTTTGGAAATTACCCAAAGACCCCTGGGCTTGGATCTTCTTCCAATTCTCAGAATGTTCACCATGGCTCCACAAGTCAAATGACATTCACAGCGGTGATCTGGGCTACTGTGTACTGATTTTCCTGTGTCAGTTGTCATGGTATGAATATTTGTGCATACAGAACATCTACACACACAAATCTTTACTACCTTTGGCATCTCTTTCAGGGTGGCATATTAGGTGTAGTTTGTAAGAAACAAGCCATAGGATAAGTGGTTAGGAAACAGCAAGTGGGAGAGTCCCAATTTCCCATATCATGTCACCAATTAACATCCATGGCTTTTTAATTTGATTTTTAGAGTTCTCTTGTTGGGTGCACTGTACAAATCAATTACTTAAAAATTTATTGGATGGATATTCTGAAGTCTACCGTTAAGCAATAGATTCTAAAATAGACTATGGATTTATTTTGTTGTTTAAAATTTGTAATTTGCAACTTGCTTTTTATTCTACCACAACTCACACTTCCTCTGGGGACATACATCTGGGAGAAGCCAAGGTTGATTTCTTATTCTCTTAGGTAAGAATCTTGACAATGGGAAGGAAGAATCTGTAATGCTGAAAGATTTAACAGTAAGCCCCAATCTCAGTTATAGTAAGTAAGTAAATAAGCCTATGCTCCCAGTAATAGGAGGTCTGGGATCCAGCATCCAGCCTTTGGGATGACCACAGCAGGATCTGTGGTGAAAACTCACTTCTTGTTCTCCTTTTTCCTGAAGCCCCAGCCTGATGTTGTGAAGGTGATATCGTGTTGGGAAACACTAGTATTGTTACTGTTAGAGAACTCCCACCATACAAACCCACAGCCAGTGTTGGAAACACTACTAATGAAAATATTGTTGTTGTTAGTACTTGAGGCTGTCAGAATGCACAAAGGTGCAGAGCTCAGTGATTCCTAAATTGCCCATGGGACCACACCCAGGCCATAAGAATTTCCACAACCCTAATGGGTGGGGTCAAGAAAAGCAAAAATTCAATGCCATCTTTCCCAGGGTCCTTTGGGTTGGAAGCAAACCACTTGTATTAGCTTCTTACAAAGAAGCTTCTAATATATTAGCTCCTTATAAAGAAGCTTCTTATATATTAGCTTCTTTGTAAAATGTATTCTATACCAGTAACTATGGCTTTTGATGCAAAACATAATTTTTAAAAAAGGTCATTCATAGACCTTAAGTCTGTGGTTTATCCATTCATCCACTCATGGAATTAGCAGACATTGGCAGAGCATCATGACATGAAAGTCACCAGGCAGAACTGAGAGATGACATTTGCCCTTATGGGAACCACATAAATTTGTTCACCACCAGCCATTATATGAAGTGGGGAGAGTGAGCAATCAATCAAGAAATGTAAGTAAATTTGCTCTTCCAATTAACAGAATTATTTTCATTTATCTATTTCTATGGACATATAGATTCACCTGTGATAGCTTGGAAAGTTATGAGTTAACTAGTGTGGAACCATGGAGATCTGACATAGAATGCTTACTTCCTGATTATCCTTTGGATTTTGAATCTTGAGGAGCAAGGAGTGTTGAGAGAGATTTGATCTATCTATGTATAACTATTTCTTGCCCTTGCAAGCTATACACTTAAGACCCAATAAAAACAATTAATAACGATGCCCTGCAATTTCCTAAACTCACTATGAGTTGAACATCCTGGATGCTGTTGACTCTAACATGGAAGCCCCATTCTCATATGTGTCACTAAGGGCAGAAAGGCAGAGGCCCATCTAAGCTATGGCATGCCCCACTTGAAGGGGGTGCCACTGAGCTATTTTTATTATCATTGTAGTTTCCATCACCAGCTGTGAGAGGTCATTCAGTAAGTTAAAACTAATACTTTCATATTTGAGAGTCTCCATGAGTCACCATAGACTGTGTGATCTTGCTCTGCCAAGAGCAAAAAGAAGAAACTGAAAAAAACAGGACTTTGAGTATCTCACTTTTCTTCAGTGAGAGCCAGGAAGGTGCAGTTGTAATTTTCACCCAAGTGCCATATTGTGGTAAGTAAAAGATTAGTGAGCTTAACCTGTGTTTTTGAGCTGAAACCATGGTAAAGATGGGTGTCAGTTGTTTGGACATGGATGTAATTTCAGTGCTTGCCATTGGTGCTATTTTCCATAGAAATGCCTCCTCAGTAAGGGAAGCAAACACCCCAAACATCATTCTTTGCCGGAAAGCCCCATCCAGCCTTCACTGCCTCATCTGAGTCTTTGGAAGCTGCTTCAGGAAGTGCAGCCCAAGAACCAAAGAGGTGGTCATTTCCCCTGAAGCCAGGGTTAAGAAAGCTGCCACTTAGGATGCAGCTGGTGTTGGGATTTGCCATACCAGATAAAAACAACAGCAAAAAAGACATAGATTAAAGCACTTTATGGTTTATGTTAAAATTGTTGAACTGAAGCCATGAGACAGACATTGTCTAGCAAGCAGACTCTTTGGGTCTGCCTTAAATTATGCAACCTAATATCCTAGAGTAAGCCCAGCTTTAGAATTCTACCCTCCTTGGTCTCTCTCTTTCTCTCTCTTTTGCTCTCTTTCCCTCTCTTTTCTTCTCTCTCTTTATTGAAATACAGGTTTAAATGAAAAGCTTATTATTTTGAGTATGGGAAGGAGAAGCAATCTGGCTTTCTTTGGAAATCAAAATGATATAAAAAGTAAAGACCGTGACATTAGCAAAGAACAGTTTGGAAGTCTCCACCTCTCTGCCTGCAATGATGCTGTTCCTTCCTCCTCCTTGCGCCTGTTCATTGTTCAAAACCTCACTCTGTCTCACCTCCACAATGTTAGAGGTGAGGGAGTACAGGCATGGGTTCTGGCAAGTCTGGAATCTGACATTTACTCACAGTGAGACTTCTGCCGTGTTTCATAACATATCTCAGCCTGTTCCCCTATCCATAAATGCATACAATAGACTCCACCTGAGTGGATTGTTATGAAAACAAAAAGCATGAGAGCTCTAAAGCATCACCATGGTGCCTGTTCATGAAGTGTCATGCACTATCCCTTCCAACACACATCCATGCATGCCCCGTGCCCCCTACAGTCTTGTGTATCTGGCAGGGACTATTGTAGGACGAGAAGCATTTGTTGGCAGCCATTCCATGAAATAAATGATCAGCCTCTAGTTGTCACCTAAGAGGATGAAGGTGTTTGGGTTCTATCCTTCAGCAGAACTCTTAAATGTGTTACTCCCCTGTCCTCCAAAGTGTGCCTCCACCAATCCAGAGGAGTCAGATCCAATAATGCCCACCAGTACAGGGTTGGCCCAGATGAGGCAGAGGCCTCATTTATTCCAGCCATTAGGCAGGAACGCACTTTTGGCTCTTTACCCATCTTAACCCAGGAGCTCTTTTGGAGAGAGGATGTTATTTGGGATGGAAAATGGTTTCTGAATAATGGTATAGCCCATCATGTACGAGGAACAAGACCCAGCTGGCAGGGGTGTTAGAGAAAGCCAAAAGAACCCCGTCACACAGTCTACTTTGACTCATGGAGCCTCAAATGTGGGCACCTCTGGAATCATCTGAGTAGACTAAGAGCTCTTTGCTTTAAAAATTGGAAAAATGACACATATTTTAGCTTGCTTCTTGCCATAATAAATATGTTTCTATGGCAGCAGTGGATTATTCAATAAGTAAGGTAAGCACAGCCTTATTTGTGCTTACTTACTAAACTGTAGTGAGCAGTTTCATATGGCGGTGTAGTGAAAAATATGTGGAACTATTCACTACAGATTAGTAAGCACAAGTAAACCTGTGATTACTTTGCTTCCTGGGTATTCCATCCTTGTTAGGGATTATAAATTTGACAAGAGGTTTTGATTCTATAGGAAGGTACTGTAGGGTTGGGAGAGACAAATTCCAGTCATACCTAGAAGCAGTATCTTTGATGTGGTGATAAAAATCTGAAATTGCTCACTACAGATTAACAATTTAGTACAAGTAAGCCCATGCTGACTTTGCTTGTTGAGTACTCTGACACTGTCACTTGGCAAGGGTCCGACACTTGATGGACACCTCCCCAAGTGTTTGTAGACTGCCAAGAATCACAGCAGACTCTGAGTTGAGACCTGTACTCTCTTTCTCCACTCTGTCACTTAGTCTCAGGTGACTTGAGTAAGCCCTCCCTCTCTATATACCTGTCTTCTACACAAGGACTTCATTGTCTCTGGGAGGAGTTTCTGCTGAAGATCAGTGACTCAGCCTGGGGAGGAAGTATCTATCCCCTGAGTCTGATGTGAACAAGGAAACTGCAAAGGGCATGGAGGGTAGAGGTGGAATCAGAGAGAAGCTTGGATGGAGAGCATGTCTAATTATTCTCTTTGGTCTCCAACTCTGCAGAGACTACCATGTATGTTTATTATCTATCACCACTGCAGTGCACCCAAGCTTCTTTTTCATGGGGGACATGGCTCTCAGCTTATGTCTGGGCTTGGGCATTATCCTATTGTCCAACTTGCCACACATCAGTTACCTGAGCTAATGATTTGCATGAAAGTTCTCAGAACCAGCCTTGCCAGTGTGCTTTCCAGAACTGTCACGTCCCAAAATTATCTTCACTTTAACCTGCACAGACAAATGAGCTGATAGAATCCACTTTGGGCATGGTCAGTCTTTAAGGTGTGCAAGAGTGAGATCTGTTGTTGTTGTTGCTAGCTGCTATTGAGTCACCCCTGATTCATAGAATATCCTTTGGACAAAGGATCCCTGTGCTAGGAACATTTTAGACCCAGGGAAAGACTGATGCTAAGACCCATGGAGATCTGTAAGGAATGCATGTCCTACAGATGCTGAAAAGAGCCAAGGACCTTACTCTAGAGGCAACAGAGAGATAAAGCCTTCCCTAGAGCCAGTCATTTGGCAGTTATTTCTACAATTTAACAACGGAAAGACAACAAACAGCCCAATCAAAAATTGGGCAAAATACTTGAACAGGTATTTCACTAAGAGGATCATTCAAATGATCAAGAAGCACTTAAAAGATGCTCAAGATCTTGTTGTTGTTATTGTTAGAGGCCATTGAGTTGACTATGACTCACAGCATTCCTACGTACAGCAGAATGAAACAGTGCCAAGTCCTGTGCCATCCTCACAAGCATGGCCATGTTTGAGCATGTTGTTGCAGCTGTGAGATCCAATGTGTGATCCATTGTGCAACTGTGTCAGCCCATCTCATGGAAGATCTTCCTCTTTTCCACTGACCCTCTCTTTTAACCTCTCTTTTTCAAGCATGATGTCCTTCTCCAGGGATTGGACCCCCCCTGATAACATGTCCAAAGTATATAAGATGAAGTCTTACCTCCTTGCTTCCAAGGAGTGTTCTGGCTATACTTCTTTCAAGACAGATTTGTTCATTCAGTCCATGGTATATTGAATATTCTTTGCCAACACTGAAATTAAAATGCACCAATTCTTCTTTGGTCTCCTTTATTCACTGTCCAGCTTTCACATGGATATGAGGCTACTGAAAATACGATGGCTTGGGTTAGGTGCACTTTAGTCCTCAAGGTGATGTCTTTGCTTTTTCACACTTTAAAGTGGTCTATTGCAACAGATTTATCCAGTGCAGTTCATCATTTGATTTATTGACTGCTGGATATTAGCTACTGTTGTGTTGTTGTTGTTATGTGCCGTTGAGTCAGCCCTGACTCATAGCGACCCCTCCTTGGGTTTCCGAGGCGGTATCACTCTGGAAGTAGATTGCCCAACCTTCCTTCCTAGGAGATTAGCTATCAGGGAGATGAAAATTAAAACTACAATGGAATATTAACTCACTCCCATTAGAATGGCATTAATTAATGGAAAAAAAAAAATGGAAAACAACAGCTGTTGGCAAAGTTGTAGAGAAAATGGAACACTTATCCATTGCTAATGGGAATGTAAAATGTTACCGCCACTGTGGAAAACAGTTAGTTCTTCCAAAAGTTAATAAAGAATTAGCACATGACCCAGCAATCCCAACCTTAGGTATAAACTAAGAAGAAATGAAGGCAGAAATGCAAACAGGAAATTGTACAACAATGTTCATTTAAAAAGGTAGAAACAAATATCCACCAACAAATGCATGATAAAGAAAATATGATACATACACAGACACACACAGTGGAATATTACTTAGCCATAAAGAAAATTGAAATTCTGATGTATGCTACAACATGGATAAACCTAGAAAACCTTATGTTGAGAATACATGTCAGTCACAAAAAGACAAATACTGTATGGTCTCACTTTATAAAATAAACAAATGTATAGAAACCAAAGATAACTAATGGGTACCAAGGGAGGAAGGGAAGGAAAAAGAGGACATTTGGGGTTACAGGACATTGAGTTTAGGTTAACAGTGATGGAATATTTTGGAAAAAGAGATAACTGTGACACACACATGAAAAACGTAATCAATGTTATTGAATTGTAAGTATGAATGTTATGTTGGCAAATGTTTTGATGTATGTATTTTCACAACAATAAATAAATAAAAGGAAAAAAAAATGTAACTTCCCACAATCTAGAGTGTGATTTCTACCTAATGTGGTCCAACACTTCTTTCCAGCTCTGCGCCTCCACTATTCCCCAAATCTAGATAAAATTGCAACAGTGGCCAGTGGCTGGGCCGGACATCTTGTGCAGTACCTACTACATGCTAGGTAGTTTATTCACATCACCTCATTTGCTACTTAAAAGCAACTTATGAGGTGGGTTTATTTACCTCCACTTTTTGGATGAGGAACTGAGATTTAGAGATCTTACTTAACACCTTTAGGTCACATTTCCAATAATCTGAAATTAGGTCAAGATTTTTCTCATAATTTTTCCAAATACAGATTCTAGGAATCATTCATACCAAAACCAAACTTACTGCTATCAAGCCAGATGTGACTCATGGTGACCCCTCCTTGGGTTTCTCAGGCAGTATCACTACAGAAGTAAATCGCCCAATCTTCCTTCCAAGGAGTGGCTGGTGGGTTTCAACTGCCAGCTTTCTGGTTAGCAGTCAAATGCCTTAGCCACTATGCTACCAGAGCTCCTAAGAATCATTCATGTATTAAATAACTAATCTGCTCATTGCTCATTGAGCACTGTCTTGGGCTGGGTTCTCTAGAGAAGAAAAATCAGTGAAATATATATATATGTGTGTGTGTTTATATATATATATGTATATGTTATTGTTATTGTTATGTGCCATCAAGTTGGACCCAACACATAGCAACCCTTCCTTGGGTTTCCGAGGCAATATCACTGCAGAAGTAGATTGCTCCATCTTCCTTCCAAGGAGTGGCTGGTGGGTTTGAACCGCCAGCCTTCTGATTAGCACCTTAGCCACTATGCTACCAGAGCTTCTATATATATGTGTGTGTGTGTGTGTGAGAGAGAGACAGAGAGAGAGAGAGAGAGAGCACTCTGGTGGCATAGGGCCTAAGGGATTTGATTGCTAACCAGAAAGCTGGTGTTTCAAACCACTCCTCAGAAGGCAGATTGGGAAATCCACTTACTTAGTGATACCACTTTGGAAACCCAAGGAGGGGTTTCTATGAGTTGTATTTGACTCAATGGCAGTGAGTTTGGTTGCTGTATGACAGAGAGAGACAGAAAAAAAAAATTATCTCAAGGAAATGGTTCATGCAGGTGTCGAAGCTGTCATGTCCCAAGTCTGTGGGTCACATATCAGGCTTCTCCTGACTCCTGTAGCTACAGGGCCTGATGAACCCAAGATAAGCAGGCTGCTGACTTCAGAGACTGATGAATTCAAGATCTGCAGGTAAGATGCCAGGCTGTTGGTTCTCAGGCTGCAAAGGCAACAATTCCAAGATCAGCAGGCAATATAGCAGGCCACTTGTTCAAATCCAGGAACCAGAGGCCAGACTATGATGAGTCAGATGCAAGATCCAGATGGAGTAAAAAGCCAGGGAATTTTGCTGAGATGTCTATATATATTGGAAGAAGGCTGAACACCTAAAGAAACTCCCCTTCAACTGATTAACTGCTCATAGCAGATCTGGTGATGGAGGTGACTACATTGTATCAGATCTCATCATGGGAGATTATTACTTCATAACTTAGAATCATAGCCTACCCATTTTGACACACAACCTTAACTATCACAAGTACCAAATGTGCTTTAAGCTTTTTTTTTCCTTTTGCCTTTGCTCAAGAATGTTTTCTCTTTGGGAGCAGTTGTATCTCATACCCATTGAAACCCAACTCCTCTTTCTAAACCCACTTCCCATGCACCTTTCTCAAATAAGAAATAAATTTCTACTTTCACAACCTCAATTTGAGCCTCATTAACACTGGTGCAGTCTATCTACTGTGAGAATCTTTGCCTACTTGTCTTGTCACCTCCTGGCCTCTATGTTCCCTGGAGGCTGGTGCTATGTTCCTTATGTCTAATGTGCGACCCCACATTATGTAGAGCTTCATTAACGATAGTTGAACTATGCTGTTTAAGCTAAACAATCTGAGGTTGTTGATTGATATCTGACTACTGATCTGGAAACAACTCTGAACTTTATACATTGAGATTCACTGATGTAGTATATTCAAGATGATTTCAAATCACAGCATCTGATTATTATGGACCATAAGATATTCTTCTTCTTTTTCCCCCCCTTTTTAACATGTTAAAATGTTAAATCCATATACAAAGTAAAGAGAAAAACATAATGAAAACCCAGACATTCTTCATCCAGCTTTAAAAGTCATCAAATTCATGGCCACTCTTGCTTCATCTCTATCCACCCACTTACTACCTCCCTCATCTTATATTGTTGGAAAGCAACTCACAGACATCAAATCATCAAGTTACTGGAAAACAGTTCAGCATATGTTTCTAAAAGATAAGGAGCTTTTTTTTTTTTCCTTAAATAACATTACAAAAATATATTTAAAATAAATTGATTTCTTAATATTAAAATTATCAAGGATTCAGTGTACAAATACATAGGGACACACACAGATGTATAGATAGGTATATCTATAGATAAATAGGTATATCTTCACATATATCTATATCTATGTATCTATATACAAGATCAAATAAACTATAGTCAAACAAATGTATCTGGCATAGGTACGGACAGGGAAGAAAGAGATCCTAAAGCCACAAGAATATACAGGAGGAAGAGAGAAGAAGATAATCCTGGACCCTGAGCCTTGAAGGGAAGGATATAGAAGTGGACTAAATCCCAACTAGCAGGAGAATTTGCATGAAAATACCAAAAAAGGAGACAAACGGAGGTGCAGTCTGGCAGCAGTCCTGAGCGATACTGATGGCATGGCACAGACAGCTTGGAGAGTGCTGAGTGGTGGTAGGACCTAAGAATTAACCATAAATCAGCCCTGCTAGCCAGGGATTGCACAGAGGACTGCTCTGGTGGCTGGGGAATAAACAGAGATGGTGAAGAGAAAGGCGGGCTTAGCTGTGGATTTCTGCATGTCTGGAGGGTGCTGCCATTTTGAATGTTTACAAGTGGCTTGACCATTTTGGATATTTAAAGAGACAACACTTTCCCAGATTCCAAGGGCTTAAGAACAGGTTCTGCTTGCCAGCAACCCCAAGGACA
>NW_006921596.1:1462473-1463478 GCF_000298275.1 Orycteropus afer afer | reverse complement strand
TGTTGCATTGTGGTAAACTGTGGTCAATGACATGAGACAAAGTATATGTGAACTGCTGTATGGAAAGTGAATTTGCTCTGTAAGTCTTCACCCAAATCACACACACAGACAAAAAGAACAATGACAACAATAAAAGCTACCTTTGGCGGGGGGAAAAAAAACTAATTTGCTCTGTAAACCTTTACCCAAATAAAAACTAAAAGTTAAAAAAAGAAAAATGAAATGCACAAAGGCAGAAGAAAATCCACCAAGCCAACAGAGAAAAAAAATACCTTTTGTACCAGGGTCTTTCAGTCTTTGAAAAATATGACTGCTGTATCATTCATTCATCCCTTCAGTTATTCATCCATCCATTCTGATGGAATCAGCTATGGGTGGCAGTGCACCAAATGCTAAGGATGCCACGATGACTTATACCCAGCCCTATTCTGGTGGCATAGTACCTAAGGCATTTGACTGCTAACCAGGAGGCTGGCGGTTCAAACCCACCAACCACTCCTTGGAAGGAAGGTTGGGCAATCTACTTCCATAGTGATACTGCCTCAGAGACCCAAGGAGGGGTCGCTATGAGTCAGATCCAGCTCGACGGCAGTGCATTGTTGTATTCTCCAGAGACCCTGGGTTTAGAGGCAATATTGAGTCACAGAGAGACCTCCCAGTGGAAAGAGTCCAGGATGGCAGAAGAGTCTGAAGCATCACCACAGATAAGCAGAGGCGAGAAGGGTATAAAGTCCGTGAGCAGCCTCAGAAATCAGTCATTCCTCTTAGATAGCATTCATGTACTAAGTGTAGTCCAGTGCAGGGGAAGACAGGTAGTAGCCAATGGGATGTGGGGCAAAATGTTTTCACCCATTTCATGAGTCCAGGTTTATATCCTTATTTACACCTACTTCCTACTGAATCCAATAAGAAAAGAATGTGATATTCTACGAGTTTCTGCATTAAACACTACCTCTCCCAATCTCTTTATATTTGCAAAAATTAAAATTTGGAAAAAAAAAAAAA
>NW_006921596.1:1454219-1462138 GCF_000298275.1 Orycteropus afer afer | reverse complement strand
TAAAATAGCAGGAAGAGTGAGCTTTGGAAGGGGACCTGCCAGGCCCACAGGTTTGGCTCTGATATCCCAGGATCTGGCCTGAGCTACTTAGACATCAGGGGTCCTTGGGGCCCAGGCTGGGGCCTGCTTACCACTATAGACCTCCCTGGGATATGAGCCCAGGATCAACAATAGCCTTTTAAATAGACCCAGAAGTTTCACCTTGGACCTGATCCTAAAAATTAGTCTCTCAAATTTTTTTTTTTTCTGAGCAGCTGCTTTCAATGACTTCTCAAGTTTTGCTTCCTGGTAGCGAACATTCCAAAGCAGTCTAAAAACCAATTTTACACTTAATAAAGTTTAACTATTCAATATTTTTCATTTTAAAACTAAATAACAGACATTTAAAAGAATATTTCTTTTTTAATGACACTCATGCCACTATTTTATAAAACCAAATGACATCCACTGTGCATTCCTACCTCCTTAACTACCAAATACTCTATTAGTCAAGTTTGTTCATATTTACAAGATTTTTTTTTTTTTTTGGATGTTTTAGTGCTATCAGAAGATCTAACATCTGTTTCTCCAGGGAGTCTCCATGTGTTCTGTAGTTTACAACAATTGAAACCACTGTTTTCGAAATACATTTGGCTCAAACTCAATGTACTAAGACTGGATTTCACAGAAGCCCTGTGTATATATCTGCAGTTTTCTCTTGTGGAATATTTTGGAATGGTAAAACATTCGCTCTGGATTTAGGTGGGTGACATCGAATAACAGTGGTGCTCAATGGCGCGCATGTGTCAAATAATCCTGTTAAAAGCATCCAGTGTGGGAGGAGGTTTCTGGGCATGGCTGTCTCTGTGTGGAAACACCATGAGAGAGTCTTCCCTTCATTTTGCTCCTTTAAGGACCACAGCAGCAAGAACACATCCAGTCCCTCTCTCTGCCTCCAGGCAGGAGAGGCGGCCTTGCTTGGCCATTTATCTGTAATAACAACAAAACAAACAAACTGGTTGCCATTAAACCACTTCCTACTCATGGAGCCCGCATGTGCATCAGAGCAGAATTTGCTCCGTGGGGTTTTCAGTGGTTGATTTTTCAGAAGGAGAACATCAAGGCTTTCCTCTGAGGCCCCTTTAGGTGAACTGGAACCTCCAACCTTTCAGTGAACAGTGCCGTCCATTCATTTACACAACAAAGGACTCCTCCCTCCACAACAGTGTTCCATAGATCTTTCTGTGATGGTGCAAATGCCCTAGATAGCTCCATGTGACTACTGGAAATAAGCCAGTGAAGTTTTATTTAAAAAAAAAACAAAAACTTATTTTAAATTTAAATTTAAAAATCCATATATAACTAGTGGCTACCATATTAGCCAATGCAGATTTAGATGTCTCAGATACTTCAAGGCAGATCGTTGTCACTCTTTGATGGCTCTGTGCTGAACTTCTCTGATTCCTGACCACTGACTTTTCCCACTCAGGTGCTACTTACAGAACAAATTGTATCATTTGTTTCAAACTATTTATTAATGTGCCCAGTACCAGATCATACATCACTGCTGTGCAGATTTGAAAAAAAGGGAGGCTACCTCAAGACACTTTTCTCTCATATCTTGGAAAGTGACATCATAATACATGAACCCTGTAAGCCTGTGCACTGTGTACAGCCTACACAACCACGTGTGGTGTTGCAGCCCTGCTCTCCATGTGGTTCCAGATACATGAACGTGGGCACAGCGTGCGACGGCTGGCTCCCCTCCCCTCATGATACCACAGCAACAAGCAGGGGTTTGAACTAAGAGGCTTGGTGAGAAGCTGATTCTGTGCTAACCACCTAACACAGAAGCCCGTTGTTGTTACTGTTTGTTGCCCTCAAGTCAGTTCTGGCTCATGGTGACCCCATTTATGCAAAGTTGAACTGCTCAATAGGGCTTTCAAGGCTGACCTCTAAGAAGCAGAATGCCAGGCCTGTATTCCTAGATGCCTCTGGGTGAGTTCAAACTGCCAACCTTTCAACTAGTAATTGAGCACTTCACTGTTTTTGCCACCCAAGAACTCCTCATAGAAGCCCATTTCCCAGTATTCTAACTTCTGTGGGGATGAAGAGTCACTCCTTTTTCCCTTAGTTTCCCTATGTCCCTTCAGTTTTGGGGAGTCAGTTACAAGAAACTGCTCCAGCCTTCTGTTCTCTAAACAAAATAATCCAAACTCTATTAAACTTTTCCCTTGGGTCCCTCTCATTTTGAAAAACATCACACTGCATTCTTCTGATCAAATCAGTCTTCATCCCAGACCATGATAAGACAGGTGGTACCATGCTCTCTTCTGGAACCACTCACTTAATCCTGGAGCTCAAAGAGATCAGAATGATGATCTAGTGTAATTTGTTTATCTTTTAGATGTGAAAGTTGAGGCTCACGAAGAGGAAAGGACTAGCCAATGACACTGAAAGATCCTTAACAACCAACCCACTTCCCTGGAAAAGACCCAACAAGGTGCAAAGACGAGAGCTTGGAAGGAAGAGCAGTCAAAAGACCCAGCGGGAGGAAAGATTGAAGGTTCTGGAAGTCAGTCAGCGGGTGCACATTTGGAACTGAAGGATAAGAAAGCCAAAGATATAAATGGAAATCTTCAGAGAAAAGAATATATTGACTTTCTGAAAGGAATGCGTGGCCTATGAAAACAAGCAAGAAAAGGAGTCGACCGCTTCTGCAGGTCCCCACACGTGCTGCTGTATAAAGCTGAACCCTGGGAAGCCCTGGGAATTTCTTATATGGGAGCAGTGTGGGCCCAGCTACTTCCTGTCACTTCCCAGTTGAAATATATAGACTGAAGTAACCAGAATGGGGAAAGTGTGAAGACAGACAGGAACCATTGCAAGATGGCATTCTGAGGCAGTGGATGAGTCATTGAGGACTCTTCCCTGAATTTGTTAAAAAAAATAAATAAATAAACATGTATCCCATTCCCTCTCCCTGGAAAAAAGAAAAACAGTAGGAAGAGCCACTAAGCCAAGCTATTCCAAGGATGAGACAAGTTTTTGTTTGCTGGGACAGTCCTGGCTTCTGCCTATTGCACTGGTGTCATTAATAATAGTGTCCCACTTCCTTCTCACAAGTGTCACAGTTTGGTTGATAAATTATGTAGTCTCCCTACCAACTTCCTAAAAATTCAGGGTCATGGCCACAAATGTTTGAGAAGCCCCTCAGAGTGTGATTTTACAACCCTATGTGAGTTGTAAGCATAATAAGATCAAATCAAAGCAAAATAGAGTGGAGGCACATATGTATTAGAGAAAAGATTATTGATGTGTTTAATTAAGTATCAAATCTTTATTACTTTAAAGGCAGCACAAATTAAATGACAGGTTTGGAAACTATATCTGACAGAAATGATGCATATATATATGTATAAATACAAAATTAGGAAGAGAGCTTACATATCAATATAGAAGATCTCAACTGAAAATTACATGTAAAGATCATAATCAGGTCATTCAATAAAGCAAAGATCCAAATATCGAGTAAATGTTTAAAAAATTCAATCTCACTCATAATTTAAAAAATTAATGCACTAATGAAGTATAATTTTTTACCTATCATATTGACAAAATAAAAAATAATAATAATATCCACTGCTGGAAAAGATGTAGAGAAATGTACACAGAGGATGCACTGACTCCTCTGGCAGGAGCCTAACTTGTTGCCAAATTGCCCTCAAATGTATATGTACCTAAGGTTCTGAAACATTTATGTAATTTTGACTCAGCAATTCTACTTTAGACATTTTTACTAATAATCAAGGGGTAAAAAAGAATATGTAAAAAACAAAAATGTTTATTGTCTGCTAATATGTAAGAGTAAAAAAGGTGGAAATAATCTGTTATTGTTTGCTATCTAATTGATTCTGATTCATAGCAACCCTCTAAGACAGTCTAAATTTGTCTCATAGAGTTTCTTAGGCTGTAATCTTTACAGGAAGTAGCCTTGGTGGTGCAGTGGTTAAAGTGTTCAGCTGCTAACCAAAAGGGTAGTATTCAAACCTATCAGCTGCTCCACGACAGGAAGATGTGGCAGTCTGCTTCCATAAAGATTGCAGCTTTGGAAACCTTGTGGGGGCAGTTCTACTCAATCCTAAGGGATTTCTATGAGTCAGAATCAACTGAGGGCAATGAAGGTGCAGAGGAGACGGCAAATCACAGATTAAAGATCACAGACTTTAAGATACATATATATATATATATCCGTTGATACACATGTGTACCAAAAGAATTGAAGATATACATCTAGTCTTTCTATCAACATGAAAATACTATTAAAAATAAAGTAAAATAAAGAAGAAGTAGATTATAAATAAAAATATTTAGTGTGAATTTGGTTATGTAGCTTTATCCCATGAGGTAGCTATAATATAATTATTAAGAGATTTTGAAGCCTGGTCTGTGTAATTTTGAACTGGGCACTTAACCTCTCAAGGCTTGTGTTGTTTTGTACTTTACTGTAAAATGACAGTAATAATAGCTCCAACTTCATAGGCTGATGGTGAAGATTAAAAGCATTAATATAAATCAAATACATAAAAAAATGTTTGGTATACAGTAAATGTTCTATAAACAATAACTATCATGATGCAACATAACAAAACATATATATTTAACTGACAACCACAACACCACAAAAACCATTTATTGCTCCTGTGTCTGAGGTTAGTTTGGGGTTGGCTAGTCGACTTTGCTGATCTTGGCAGGACTTGATCACATGGCTGGAGTCCATTGATTGTGGGATGAACTAGGATGGCTCCTTCTGGGAGCCTAGGCTCACTTGGCTCCAGCAGGGCATGTTCTAATGGGAAAGAGCAAGATAAAGCTGTACAAGCCAAACGTGAGGGCTGGGCTCAGAATTGACATAACATCACTTCTGCCTTGGGTTTTGGCCAAAGCAAGCCACACTGGGTGCAGAAATTCACTTTGACTTTATGGAAGGAACTTCAAAGTCATGTGGCAGAATGCACAAAGATTAAGAAACAGAGAGAAGTGAAGAATTAGGCCATTAATAAATCTATCTATGCCAAATTCTAAAAGGACATAATCCAGCATGTGCCTAATAGTTATCTCTTAGCAGTAAGAACATGAGTGATTCTTTTTCTTCATTGTTTTGCTTTCATCTTTTTTTTTTTTTTTACATTTTCGAATTACAAAAATGGCATATTTTAATGTTAGTAGGGGAATACACACATGATAATTAGTCAGGAAATATAAAAATGTAGAGAGAAAGAAAGAAAAAAAACCACCCAAACTGGTTTTCAACAGAAATATTACTAGCATTGTAAGTGAGACACATCCTCCTTGTGTCACCTGCATGGTAGGAATGTGTAACTCTTCAGCCCCTCCACATTCAATGTCAATAGTGGCTTCTTGTCATTCTGGCACCCAATCCATGACCCACCACCTATCTTTCCAAATGATCTCTAAATTCCTTCCTTTTTGAGAAACACTGAAAATTACATCCTTTCTGTGTGGTTCCTCCTTGGCTTTTCTGGGTGTGGCATGCATTTTCTCATTTATTTGCTTATTGACATGAATATAAGACCCACTGTATGTTTATTTTTCCATATATTTTATTTTCATTTAACTTTATGATGTAAGTATGTTCCTACATGTAACCTAAATGCTCCCAAGTCCTTTGGCATTCTAAAGTCATCTTTCCTTTAACAAGACAATTTGAAAAAAAACAAAAAATTGTACTCAGTTTGACTGCAGGAAGTCCATTGCTTTCTCAGATACTTTTTGTGAGTTCTATGGGATGAGGAAATGGTGCCTACATTCTTTTCATGGTCAGGGTAACCTCCTTCAGTTGGCTTTCCCACCATTATCCCAGGCGTCTCTGCTTGTCTCTTCATTAGACCTGCTGCCTTCATTCACCATCACTTTTCATGGACATTTCTCCTCTCTTCATTTATTTCCCGAGGAACTTCTTGCTGAAGGCATTTCTGGTAATAGAATTTTACTACAGGTTTGGTGATAATGGAAGGTGACTACTGCATGGAGCTGGGAACAACCTCAAAGTGCACATCAGGAATCACAGCTGCTAAAGTTCATTGGCCATTATATGTTTTAGTACACACTTGGGATTCGCAGAGAGTACTTAATCATACCCTTCTCGCCTGCAAGTTTTGAGCCAATTGAGAATTAGAGGCAAGCTCCAGTGAGGTAACAAGATATCAAGCTAAATTACTGGAGAACATGGCTTGGATGTATAGCCAAAAGCAGTGTTCTGGTACTTTCCTCCAAGTTAAGACCCTAGAAATTCTTACACAGCCAGATACATGGAGAATTATGGCCTATTTCTCAGAAGAGGGTGGTTACAGAGGTTATACATAGCTTATTCCCTTAACACATTAATCCCACCTAATGGATAAATACAGACCAATAGACGTCAGACTCTCCCTCTCCCCTATCAAATGAACCTATTCCCTTTATTGAGTGGTGAGGAGGGTACAGGTCCTCTACAATAATCTCTTGCTGTTCCAGATTTTTCTTTGGCCAGAACTCACTGCTAGGCTGCCCTCTCTTTCTCCATCTCCTCTTCAAGATCCGATCAACAAGATCCCCTCTTTCTCCTGTAGCCACCAGGGAAACCAGACCATATATAGCTTTGAAATGATAGACAAATTCAACCCTGAGTTGTTATTATTATACTTCAAATGAATCTCTGTGAAAGATCTTCAGAGAAGTTCTTCCATAAATTAAACCAGAAAAAAAAAAAAAAACCTCATTGCCTTTGAGTCAATTCCAACTCATAGCAACCCTGTAGGAGAGTACAATTGCTCCAGAGCATTCCCATGGCTGCAAATCTTTGCAGAAGCAGAGTGTCACATCTTCTTCCCTCAAAGTGGTTGGTAGGTTCATTGCACCAACGTTTCAATTGGCAGCTGAGTGCTTAACCACTGCACCACCAGGGATCCTTCTTCCATAAATAAATATTGAAAAATGGAAAAAAAAATTATAATTAGAAAAGCATTGTAACTGAAAAATAAATTGTGTTTCTTTATTCTGGTGTATAAAGACAACTTAAAAAAAATATGAACAAAATTATGAAAATGCTTCAAACAGAGGGAAAAACCCAAACAACTGAAGAATCAGGGTTTGCCAAAGGCCTAAGTGTACTACCAACACTATTAATAATTGAGATCTTGTGGAAAAGATGAATTACGATAACAGAGTAGGAACAAACCACTCTGCCCTAAATCCCTTAAATAATAGAAAAATACTTTTAAAGAAAATGAATAGAGAATAAGTACATATTAGTACTGCAAATCAAGAAAACATGTCATTAACAGACCAGAACATGCAAGGAATTCCTAAAAGGCAAAAAGCAGATGGGATTGGAGTGACCAGAGTAGATGAATCTTGTATAGGGTTGGCAGACAGTGGTCCTATAAGTGTATTTGTATGATCTGAATTCCCAGGTGTATAGTAGAGCTGACAAGGGACAAGGTTGTAGTCACTTCTTGGTCACAGCCAGCTACCCAGAGGGACAGAGTAGTTGAACCTCTGGACTCAGGACCATAGTCACAGGGGACATCAAACTAATTGGCATAACATACTACACAAAACACTGTTCCACCTCTTACTTTGGTGAGTAGGGACTGGGATCTTAAAAGCTTACAAGCAGCCATCTAGATGCAACAGTGGGTCTCTCCTTGTCTAGAGCAAAGAAGAATGAAGAAAACCAAAGATTCATGGAAAGAATTAGTCCTAGCAACTTGTACACCATGCAATCCACAGCCTATATGACTATGAGACCAGAAGAACTAGATGGTGCCCGGCTACCACTGTCAACCACTTGGAGGGGGATCTATGTAGGACATCCTGGATGGAGAGGGAGAACAATGTGGAACAAAACTCAAAATCATTTGTAAAAAAAAGGGGGG
>NW_006921596.1:1443274-1450038 GCF_000298275.1 Orycteropus afer afer | reverse complement strand
TAAGAAGGGACCATTCCTTGGAGAAGGATGTCATGCTTGGTAGGGTGGAGGGTCGACGAAAGAGGGGGAGGCCTTCAACGAGATGGATTGATACGGTGGTTGCAATGATGAGCTCAAGTATAGCAGGGATTGTGGGGCTGACGCGGGATCAGGCAGTGTTTCGTTCTGCTGTGCATGGGATCACTATGAGTCGGAAACGACTGGATGGCACTTAAAAACAACAACAACATGGATAAGTAAATATAGCAAGTCTTCTAATCACGTTCTTCTCTTTAACAGTACTGTCAAAGAATTATTACACTTTGCTTTTCAATATAAATTTTAAATCACCTCGTCAAGTTCCATAAAAATAATCAAACAAAATGTTGAGATTTTGATTTCAATTACAATGAATTAGGAGCTCTGGTAGTGTAGTGCCTAAGGCATTTGACTGCCAACCAGAAGGCTAGCAGTTCAAACTCACTAGCCACTCCTTGGAAGGAAGACTGGGCAATTTACTTCTGTAGTGATACTGCCTCGGAAACCCAAAGAGGGGTTGCTATGAGTTGGATCCGACTTGACAGCAGGGGGTTTACAATGAATTAATAGATCAATTTGGGATTTTTCTTTTTAAACATTGGGTCTTCAAGATCACAAATATCACCTTTATTTTATAAGTTTTAAGTATGATTTAGTGAAGTGCATATAAATGGATGTTGTTTTTTGAATCCTGAGAATTATTGGCTTTCACTCTAATAATTCTAGTAACTGCTAGAATGCAGGCCATTTACATTTAGAGTACAAGATTTTATTTTCTCCCTCAGTGGTGCTGGTGCTATGGTTAATGTGCTAGCGCTAACCAAGAGATTGAAGGTTTGAGTCCACCTAGAGGACTTGGGACAAAATCCCGATTATCTATTTATGAAAAATCAGCCAGTGAGAATCCTGTGGAACATAGTCCCACTCTGACACACATGGGTTGCCATGAGTCAAAATCAACTCAGCGGCAACTTGCCTGGTTTATCTAACCTTACATCCATTGATTATTGCACACTGGGGTGTTCTCTGTTTCCTTTTCCTTATTTTGCTGGTTTGGTTATGATGCTATTCATTACACTTATGCTTTTGCTATTAATATTAATCATGTCCACTGCACTTGTCCTTAACATACACCGCTAATTTCCTTTCTCCTGCTCTCTTTTTCAGACTATAATTTGAAAGTGAGTGGCGAGAATATCCCCAGAGATGCACTACTTCTTCCACAGTGATGTCCCAATTCCTTAATAAAATGAGAGCCATTGAGTAATTTCACTGCCCCTTCACTGTTCCCTTGCATTCTTCTTGCTGCTTGTATGATCTTTGATATGCTTTTTCCTCCCTTTCTTTGCCTATCATACTCATTTGCAAATTTTATTGAAATAATTTCCTTACTATAAATTTCCTTAGCTTATGTGTCTCTTGAGTTTTTTTAAGTGTAAATAAACACACACGTAAATGTGCATGTGTTAAAAGTTTGACATATTTCATATGTTAGCCTGCTTCATTGCTAAAAACTTGTTCCTTTCTCTTTCATCTTCCTCCAACTTTATTTTTCTGTTACAGTCTTTTGTTTTTTTCAGTATTTTCCTCAGATGGAGAACTTAAATGATGTACTTTTTAATTTCTGATTATATATCTTTATAATATTTTTGTTTGACTTAGAAATTTTAGATTGCTGGCATTTTGTCTCACATATGTAGACATAAGTTCAGTGTCTTTTAGCTTCTAGTATTGCAGATGAAAAGTCTGATGTCATTAACTTGGCAACGTATACATTTTTTCTTTTTCTGTAAACTTTAAGAATTTTTACCAAAAATACCTAGATACATGCTTGTGTGTATGTGTATTTTCTCATAAATTTTGTTCAAATTGTTTAAACTGTGTAAATGGGCAAAAGTTTTACAGCCTTGACAATTTTTATATATTTTTTTTCTATTTTATGTTTAATTATTGTTTCTTGTATATCTGCCTTTTTTTTTTTCACTCTAATCTCTGTCATTCACATGTTAGGTCTGGATTTATCTCTTAAGACTCTTTTACATCAAGTTATAATCTTGTTTTACTGTTTTTGCCTGTACTTTTAAATATCTCTTGTTCTTAGCCTGTGGCAACACTAATTCAATTTTCTCTCACTCTCACTGCTGTGAGTCGGACCAGACTCATAACGACCCCTCCTTGGGTTTCCGAGGCAGTTCTCTACAAAAGTAGATTGCCCAGCCTTCCTTCTGAGGAATGGCTGGTGGATTTGAACCATCAACCTTCTGGTTAGTAGTCAAATGCCTTAAGCCCTATGCCTCAAATCTCTCCTTTAATTTATTTATTAATTTTATTAGCTTTAAAATCATGTTTTAAGTCCCCAAAGTATTTTATGTCGAAAATTAATTTCCTTAAATCTCATACTCATTTTTTTTTTTTTAATCTTGATACTCGTCAGTCTCCCCCAGCAGTCTCTTTTACTGAGTTTGCTTATCAATTGTTCTACTTGATCTTCCTTGCTCTTTCTGAGTTGTAGAGCTAAGTTAGCTATGGCTGTTGTAGTATTCTAAATCACAGGATATGTCTATGAAAAATACATGGTGGTTCCTGGCCTTGAGATCCTGGGAAGTAAAGGCAGTTGTTATCCATCTCTAATGCACCTAGCAGAAGCCCTAGTGCTACAGCAGTTAAGTGCTTGGTGGCTAACTGAAAGGTTGGCAATTTGACCCACCCAGTGGCTCCATAGAGGAAAGACCTGGTGATGTGATTCCATAAAGACAACAGTCAAGAAGACCACATGGGGCAGTTCTACTCTGTCACATGGAGTCACTATGAGTTGAAACCTGACTCGACAGCTCTAACAACAACAAGAACAACAAGAAACCTGAAGAAATCTCTTGCTCTATGATATCCCTGTGCTCTTCAGCTCCAGGAGCAGGGAAGTATCAGGTCATTCACCTTAGTATTTGTGTTTCAAGAATGTCCATATACTAAGCTCTCCTCAGGACACAACACTCTCCTGTCCACCTGAGCTCCAACACAGCTCTTCAGTCACTTGTCCAACACCTATGGCCCCTGCCAAATTCATCAGATCTCAAAGACTCATACCATCAAGCAGACTCCTGTAGGTCCCAGCTGCTCTGTGGCTTAGGAGTGGCCAGTAATTTGGATTAGGAAGTGGAGTAAATAAAGAGGGAGTTTGGTGCAGTATCTCTCAAGAGTCATGCTCATTTTGCTGGCCAGCACATTCCCAGTAATACTTCGTTAAAAACACTGAAGGCAAGAATTCAATGAAACAATGCCTACAGATCCTGTAGGGGAAAAAAAAAGTTGAACCTAGAAATCATTCATTGAACCAACTGGTCATTCAAATAGAAGGGCATAATATTCAAAATTATTCAGATAACAGGAGAAAATCTCAATGATCTGGGGTTAGGCAAAGAGTCTTTGTTATTGTTCTGTTGTTAGGTGCCATCCAGTTGGCTCTGACTCACAAAGATCTCATGTACAACAGAGCAAAATGCTGCCGGGGCCTGTGCCATCCTCACCATCTTTTTTCCAGAATCCTTAGACATGAAAAACATAATCCATAAAAAATTGATAATTTGAACTTCATCAATATTAAAACTTTTTCTCTGAGAAAGACACTGTTAAAAGAGTGAAAATGCAAGCTACAAAATGGAAGAAAATATTTGAAATAATGTTCAATGAATGAAATGATGTGTTTTCATAATACAGGCAGTCTCTGGATAATGAACATTTGACTTACTAAAACACACAGTTATGGACCATCACCTGTAAAGCCTATTACATTGAAAGTTAAAGGTACATACAATGGTTCAAAATAACAAACAGGTGCTGCTTTGCAACATAAATAAAAAATAATATTATTAAGAAAATGAATTAGTAATAATAATACTACTACATCATTATATTAAAGGTGTTTTAGTGTATCTGGATGTGTTTCTTTAATGTTTTTTTATGCATAGTAAAGTACACTATGTACTATGTACTAAGAAAACATTTGCCTAACATTCGATATGAATCATACCTAACTATTTTGAATTACGTACAAATTCAACTTAAAGATGGATTGAAGAATGAACTTGTTTGTAATTTGGGGACTGCTTATATATTAGGAATTCTCAAAACTTGCAATAAGAAAATAGACAACCCAGTTTAAAAATTAGCGATAGTCTTGAATAGTTACTTTGCCTAAAAAGACTATATAGATGGCACATAAACACACAACAAATGTTCAACATCATCAGCCATGAGTGAAATGTGAATTAAAATCACAGTCAGAGCACTATATATCTATTGGAATGTCTAGAATAAAAAAGACTAACACTACCAAGATCTAGTGAAGATGAGAAGCAACTAGAATACTCATGTATCGGTATTATTGGATAAAGGCCTAGCAATATACTTCTAAAAAATTAGTCATTGGAAACACTGTTTAGCATAGTTCTAATGTGTAAGAGTCAACTCAATGAGGAACTAGCTTAATATTACCTACCTGAAATGAGTTAGTGTATACAAAAACTTAAAATAGTATCTGGCACATGATAAGTATTATATATGTTGGCTACAAATTCAGAGATTAACTATAGAGATATTGATGTGTGATGTAAGTATTGGGAAGAAGGGTATGGAAACATAGGCTGGACTGTAATTGAGCCAAACTTCATTCAGACATAGCAAGAAGTTAGTAGATAATGTCTGCTGTTGTCGTCAGCTGTTGTCAAGTTGGTTCTGACTCATGGAAACCCCATGTGTGCAGAATAGAACATCTTCATAGGGTTTTCTAGGCCGTGACCAGTGTCAGGCCTGTCTTCTGAGGCACCTCTCCAACAAACAAACAAAACAAAAAAACCCAAACTCATTGCTGTCGAGTGAGATCTGACTCACAGAGACCCCTCCTTGGGTTTCCAAGGCAGTATCACTACTGAAGTAGATCGCCCAATCTTCCTTCCCAGGAGTGGCTAGTGGGTTTGAACTGCCAGCCTCTGGTTAGCAGTCAAATGCCTTAGGCACTACACCACCAGAGTCACCTCTAGGTGGATTCAAACTATCAACTTTTCAGCTAGTAGTCAAGCCCTTAACAGTTCGTGCCACCTAAGGATCCTAGGTAATGTCTACATCCAATAAGTCAAAAGTGGTTTAATGGTATGAAAATAGAAATAAGATTTAAAAGAAACAGGCAAAGGATAACACTTCTGGCAAATTAGTTGAGGGTTGGGGATGTGGGTTCTGAGGTTTTTGCTCATAAGGGTAAGGTCTTCTGAACCATGTGATTCTTCAGCCTTGATCATCCATTTTCTTGATAAATTTTCATTAAAAACATATGGATAAATTAATAATTTAAATAAGATATTTAACTTTTAAATCACTTTTGTAATGAAATTGAGCAGAAAAAGCTTAATCAACTCAATGAAATGCAAGAGATAAATATAAACAAAAAGCATAGTAAATGGAAAATATAAAATAAGGTGACAAAAATTAATCAAAGTATTTAAATAATAAAAAATTGCTAGGAATGTGGCAATCTTGAAAACGTGTCTCTCAGATTTTCTGTTGTCGTTCAGGATCCATCACCCTGTTTCATATGAGGCCACTCTTGAACCAGAAAACTCCCAGGGTGACTCAAGAAGTCTCATTTATATTGGACACAAGACTATTCTGACATACAATGTTAGCTCTAGGACTCCACATCAAGTGGTCTAGAACTTTCTTGGATCTTCACTGCAATTGGAGGCTCTCCCTCCCTAATTTCCCTTTCTTTTCCTCTGCTTCCACAGGGGTCAGACCTTCTTCGCTTTCTGAAGACCCTGCCTGTCTTCTCCTGCTTCTACCACCTTATTCTTTACCATTACTCCCCCAATAAATATTGTGTACATCTAATTCCTTCTTTTCATTTGCTCCTTGGAGAATCTGAACTGATAGACTTATTAGAAGACCGTTCTCAGTTTCAATAATCAAGCAAAATGCAACATGTAGCTGCCCACAGAGGCACACTGAACCCAAATGACACAGAAAGACTGAAGTGAAGTGGCTGGAAAGTACACTAGGCAGATGTTTACAAAAAGAAAAAGCACACCCAGATAAGTGGTTATAAATTTTAAAAAAGACGCAGCAATATCATTGTAAAAAAAAGTCAAGAAATTGCTGAATCCATAACTGTAGAGGAGGACTTTAATACAACTGTGAGAAAAGACGGATCAGGTCAACAGAAATACTCAAGGGTATGGAGAGTTGGAGGCACACAAACCACAAGCCTCAGTCATTCTCTCTCTCTCTCTCTCATCCCCAAGCTTTATAACACCCACAGAACATTTACAAAACTGTGTTATGTATTAAACCAAAAATTAAAATAAATTACAAAAAAGCAGAAATAATTCAGGCCATTCTTCTCTGGCTTTAATGAGATTGAGTAAGAAATTAATAACAATGGAGGCCAGTGTGTGGGGTGGGGATTGGGAGGAAGCAATCATCTACTTGGAAAGAAATTATTTAAGCAACTCTTGATTGAAAAGAACAAACCCCAAATTATGAACAAGTTATAAATTAACAACAAGAAAAACTCAACACTTCAGAACTAGTATGATATGAGCAACTTACTTCTCAGAAGGGAAAAATATGAGCTGTAAATATATTTTATTTTTAGAAAACAAAACAAAGACAATATGACATTAAAACACCCTAGGCCTAGACTAGAAAGTTTAAAAAAATAAAAAAGTAAAATAAACTCAAACAAAATTAAAAAAAAA
>NW_006921596.1:1441394-1443174 GCF_000298275.1 Orycteropus afer afer | reverse complement strand
AATGAATCCAAAAGCTGTTTGTTTATATGACAATAATGATGACAAGTCATCTTGGGCCCATGGTTGGCCACAAATGTCTCTGGAGTGATTTACTTGGAGTAACCTATGTCACAATCGCCATTAGTAATGTGGATGTCTCATGATCTGTGCCATTCATGTGGCACTGCTCCCATGTGTTTCTATATTGTTGGTTTTTCTTTTTGTATAATGATGATTCATTTGTTTATTCATCAAAAAGCTATTAAAACCTACCACGTGTTAAGTCGTAATTGAGGAACTGAAAATCTAAAATAAAGTCTTATATGATATGGTCATTATTTAAACACAGTCAAAATATTTGTCATAGCAATCATGTTATTAGGTTCCTGTTGAAACTGGCAGTTTTACTTAGATATACACTTGTATTGCTTTTTATTGAGGTATACTTCAATTAAATAAAAATCACGATATTTAATTCTACAGTGCATTGTATTACACCATTATACCACTACTGTTGTTGTTACTGTTTAGTCAATTCCAACTCACAGAGACCTATAGAACAGGTTATAACTGCCCCATAGCGTTTCCTAGGCTGTAATCCTACAGAACAGGTTACCAGGTCTTTTCTCCTATAGATCCACTGGTGTGTATTCTCTGCTTTATCTGTGATTTTTTTTTTTTTTCTTTTTTCTTAATTATGCCTTAGGAGCTCTAGTGGCCTAGTGCCTAAGGCATTTGACTGCAACTAGAAGAAGGCTGGAGGTTCAACCCCACCAGCCACTCCTCAGAAGGAAGGTTGGGCAATCTACTTCCATAGAGATACTGCCTCAGAAACCCAAGGAGAGGTCACTATGAGTCAAAATTGACTCCACAGCAGTGAGTTTTTTTTTCTCTAAATATAAAAATGTTGTTTATATTTACTTCATTTTTTTTATCATTTCTTTGTGTATATTCATGTTTATTTTCCTTTTGTCTGAAAATTTTTAGTATTCATTGTATTTAGTATTTAGTATTTAGTATTTATTGTAACTCTAACTGACTAATGATGAATTTTTTTTTCTCTGAAAAATCTTTATTTCACTTCATTTCTTTTGAAAGACATTTCAGTGTTTTGTACCCATCAGCCATTCTGTGGAAGAAAAACGGGACAGTCTGGTTCCATAAAGATTTATAGCATTGGAAACCCTATGGGGCAGCTCTACTCTGTCATATAGTTTGCTGCGTTGGAATTGACTTGATGGCAGTGGGCTATGGATATATATATATATATATATATATATATATATATATATATATAATCAGAGAAGATACCATTTCATTGTCTTCATTGTCTTTTGGCTCCATAGTTAACGACAAGACTGCTCCTATGGTAGGTTCTTTTCTTTGCTCCTCTATGAAATGAGTCTTTTTTCTCTGCCTTCGAGATTTTCTCTTTTTCATTGGTTTTCTGAAGTTTCACAATGACTTATATGAACAAAACCCAAACTCACTGCCATCCAGTTGATTCTGACCTATAGGAACCCTATAGAATAGAGTAGAATGGCCCCATAGGATTTCCAAGGCTGTAAATCTTAACGGAAGCAGACTGCTTGCTTCATCTTTTTCCTACCAAGTGGGCTGATGGTTTTGAACTGCCATCCTATTGGTTAGCAGCCAAATGCTTTAACCACTGCACCACCAGAGCTCCTTGTGGCATATATAGGAGTGCATTTTTGTTCTTATTAGGAGCTCTGGAGGTGTGGTGCCTAAGACATTTGACTACTAACCAGAAGGCTGGAGATTCAAACCCACCAGTCACTCC
>NW_006921596.1:1439896-1440700 GCF_000298275.1 Orycteropus afer afer | reverse complement strand
TTTTTTTTTTTTTTCATTTGGTGGGGGATTATATTTCCTTTTTGTGTGTCTTGTAATTTTGAGTAAATGCTGACATTGTATGTAGAGCAGTAAATACCAGGATACTTGAAAATTGACATTTTCTTCTTTTATTTGACTTTAGTGTGGAGGTTTAAGTTCATTTAGTCAGGAGTTAAATTGAGTGTAGGTTTTGTTGCTGTGGTTACCTTTAGTGTACCATAGCCATCAATTTCCTATAGTAGTGGACTGACATTGTCTCATGATTGGAAGGCAGCTGGAAAGCCAGAAGGTATTTCTGAGAATTACTGCTCCACCCTCAGATTTTCAGCTATCTCTGCTCACCTGCAACACAGAGGGGATCCCTCTCCCTGCCTTTGCCTGTTTTCCAGTAGTGGATTGCTGTTGCCTGTTTTTGGTGCTTACTAAGTAAGTGGTGAGTGTCACTGGGGCTTCTTTCTCATCCTTATCCAGCCTCAATCATAGGGAGGGTCTTTGTGCCTGGGTCTCAAAGCTATTTATTAAAGAAAATATGCAAATGGAAAATAAACACATGCAAATATACCCAATCTCATTAGTCATTAGGAAAATGCAATTTAAAACCTCAGTGAGATACCACTTCATGCCCACAAGAATGGCTGAAATTTAAAAAGCCTAAAATTATTAAATGTTATTCAAGATGTGAAATTACTAGAACTCTCATATATTGCTGTTGACAGTGCAAAATTATGCAGTCCTTCTGAAAAAAATGTTTGGTAATTTCTTATAAAGCTAAACACACAATTACTATGTAACTGAGAAATTCTT
>NW_006921596.1:1426740-1434048 GCF_000298275.1 Orycteropus afer afer | reverse complement strand
TCTTTCTGAGGGAGGAGGATTGGGGAGGAGAAAGCCATTGTCAATTAATAGAGAGGCATTTTCACCAGGTGTTTCTCAGTTATCACGTTGGCAGCCAGCCCCTTCTGTGTAAATTGTATTAGGGGAGGGAAAAAGAAAAAAGCAACCTTCCAGTGCAGAAATCCTCTTTGGTATTGTGACCAACTCAGTGTCTTATTTTCTCTGAAGGAGGATCATCCTCTGGGAACAGCCCCGCTTGGAACTGTAAGAAAAGCCAAGGTTGTTGCCTCCTGCAGCATCATGATTTAAATGTGCTAAAGTGTGTGATTATCATTAGGTCTTAAACACTCTTGAATTGCTTCCTCATTCCACACAAGTTTTAGAAATAAACCAGCAACCAGTCTCCAGAAGAGATTGATGCCTATACTGTGTCAGAGGCCTGGTCTCCAGACATCCCCATAAATTTTTCTGCTGGAAGACCATAAACATAATTCTAAGCATGGAAGTTATTTAGATTTGAATTAATTGCTTTTTCAGTTGTTTTCAAATATGCAAATCAAAATAGCCAAAGAAACATGCCCATAAAAAAGGAGTGCATTCTCCTGGAGAGATCCAGGAATGTCCTTTGTCAAGGTGACCTGTCTGTTCTCAAGGGAAAGATAAAGATGTCTTTTTCTAAAATGATGCATGTGTATGTGGGCATTTCCTCTTGGTTTGACATTTTCTTTGTAGGGGATGGTCAAGTGTTTTGTGTTGTTCAAACCCTCTGACTTTAACAACTTACCACAAAATAAAATAGGATTATTATTATTTACTGTGGAGAGTAAAATTGTCTTTGCCAGCACCTTGGAGCCTGTGGGGAAATGATGTCACAGGTAAGGCTGGATGGTGATGTAGGAGAAGAGTCACTCATTGTCCTTAAAGTGACTTAAAGGCATGTTGTTGTTGTTGTTATGTTGCTATTGAGCTGGACCCAACTCATAGTGACCCCTCTTGGGTTTCTGAGGCAGTATCACTACGGAAGTAGATTGCCCCATCTTCCTTCCAACGAGTGGCTGGTGGTTTCAACTGCCAGCCTTCTGGTTAGCAGTCAGTTGCCTTAAGCACTATGCTACCAGAGCTCCCACTTAAAGGCATAGGTTGGAAAAATAGCATTCCTCTTATCAGAACACTCAGTGAGGTCAGAAATGTTGCTGTTTCCAGCTGCTGTGACGAAGTGACCTGGCTTTGTTGGAGGCCTAGAGGGACCTCTTGGGGGAAAACATGGTGGCTCATCTGAGGATACAACTTTGCAGTCATCTCTAATCTAATTTTCCTAAAACCTTCTGAGCCTGGACAGACAACCAGATATATATATGCCAACTCCTGATGTTTTCTCTCAGCTGTGCCAGGGGGATTCCCTGAACTTGGCCATAAGGCCATTTCCTCAAAGCCCAGATCAGGCATTGTGGAGCTCTAATCATCAGAAACTTGCCCTGGGCTGCATTGCTGTCTCCATATCTGCTTGAGTTTTCAGTCTTCAGTCATCTCTACCATACATGTTCTATCTACACAAAACCAAAAACCAAACTCCCTGCCATGGAGTTGTTTCAGACTCATAGCAAACTCCCGTCGGATTTCCAAGGTGGTGTCTCTACGGAAGTAGATTGCCCAATATTCCTTTGGAGGAATGGCTTGTGGGTTTGAACCCCAGCCTTCTGGTTAGCAGTCAAATGCCTTAGGCATCATGCCACCCCAAATTCAGCCAGAAGAAAGGACTCAGCCCTACCTCGAACATCACTGATGATCAACCAAAAGTTGACTGGTTAATATGAATAGCCAGTTTTTATGAGGAGTGGAGTCCAAGTTCTAAATCAGGAAATAGAAACAGGAGTCAGAGAAGGGTAGAAACTGAAGCTCCTCTAATTGCACTAGATCAAGTTTCCCAGACTCAGAGCCTGAGACAAGGATTCTCAGACCTATTGAGAGAGCGCTCTCAGGAGAAACAAGTTAGGACAGGGGAAGCATCCACACCTGGCTTCAGCTTGAGCACAGGGAAAGCTGTGAGAGCATGCATCATCCCCAAGTTGTCCTGCCTGAGGCAAGGAGGGCCAAGCCTTTAAGTCTTCACATTGGTTAGTCATTGACTGTGGGCTACTCCCAGGGAAAGGGGTGAATAACCTCACAGGTATCCCTGGGCAAGGCAGCTTCTAAGAACAATTCACCACAGAAGTGCAGCTATGAGTTGTTAGCAGCCTGTCTCTGCACTGCGTGTGGGTACTCAGGCACACTGAAGGTGTCTGGACAAGGCATTAGGATAAAAATCATGTATCTGTATAATCATTTATCTTCAGAGCATGGTTTGGATGCATGGCCACAAAGGGCTTCCTAATACAACTGCCAGTTCTCAGCCTTACAGACCACATAGTGGATTGGATGGGCCTGGGATATAGAGTAGACCTTTCCCCAACCAGCAATGCAGGACCGAGGCCTGGTTCTCCTCAGTGGAGGGCAGAAGTATCTTTAACCTATTAGTTTTACCTAATAGAGCCATCATGGATGGCTGAGGCTTGCCATTCTACCAAATGGATAAATCATTACACCTTTCTTCTCTGAGACAGTTGTTTTTAGAGAAGGGATAGAGGCAGCAGTTCCTATCCAGTTATTTAAAGATGGTAAGTGTTGCTCTTTTGTGGCTTGATAAGAGTGTAAGAAGGGTGGGGCAGGACAGTGACCTAACAGAGAAAGGCCAATGTGGTATCCCAAGGAGCAATGAGGCTTAGCCAGGAGGGAGGGGGCATGCTAAGAAGGACACATTTTCAAGAGTGACACCAAGTTCTGCCCTGAGTTCTCTTAGACAGGAACTCTCCCAGCACTCTGGGGAAAGGCCAGTACCCAAGCTCGACCTTCTAGTATCTGCTCTGGGGCAGGCATCATGCCAGGTCCTGGAGGGTAGAGAGATATGAAGTCTTCAAGGGCTCTCCCTGGAGCAGAGGTTCAAACTGCATGTCCAATAGCTGCAACCTACCATGAAAATCATGTGTGTGTGTGTGTGTGTTTTGGGGGGAGGACATGAGACAAAATATAAATATCAGAAGATTTCTTAAAACACCTAGGCTTGGAGGCTTTGTGGTTTCTTTGACCGTTTTATGAATCTGACACTCTCACCAGGTAGCCTCACTTTCCTGCATTGCTACAGTGGGCAGTGGCTGTGCCTTTTAGGCAGGGTATTTGTCAGAGTTCACTTGCCTGACCCCTGAGAGTATCTGAAAGTGTGAACCTGGAACTCATTCATAGAGACTGACAGTCAGACATTGACATTGGGCAGCTAGTATAGTCTAAGAAATGGAAAGGAACCCAGTTCATCAGAGTCCTAGGGTCAAAGAGGAGGGCTAATCTGGGAGGAGAAATAGTGGACACCCAGTGTGGCTGAGAGGAAAGACTTGGTCCCAGAACAAATGATCCAAGTCCAAACATATATCTGTGTCTGCACATCTTCATTGTTCCAACACTTCTAAGTTCTGTAAGCTCTTGGAAAGTAAGGCTGCTGAAACAGGAGTGGTTCAGGGAAGGCTGCCATGGGACATGGGTGGGCTTGGCCCAGTTTTCTCAGCCTCCACAGGGTCACACATGGCTTTCAGCTCCCATCTCTGTCTAACACTGACCAGGAAGATGTGCCTAACTTGTCCAGACTTCACAGTGTCTTATCTGGATCCATGTCTTTTTTCCTCAGCAACCTTCACAACACCTTCCTCTCTTTCCAGTGACAGCCATCAAATATTACTACTTCCTAGCCTTCCAGCCATCTTGTGTTAGCCCAGCCCAGATCGTATTCCTTCTTTGATTAAAAATCTTCAGGGAGGGCTTCCTAATTGGGTCAGACATCGATGCTCATGAGATGGTGGAACATTCCTTTTTGGAACATGCAGGGTCTTCATTGGAGACTCGCCTTAAGAGTCCTTCCACTTAAGAGATGCATAGAGAGAAGCGTAAAGGTCATGTGAAGATAGAGACGGAGACTGGAGCTCTGCATCCACAAGTCAAGGAATACCTGGAGCCACAAAGGTTTTCTCCTAGAGACTTCAGAGGGAACACAGCCCTGCTAGACCACAGTCCTGTTAATACCTTGATTTCAGATTTCTGTCATCCAGAGCTGTGTGAGAATAAAAATCCATTGTTTTAAGACACCAAGTTTGTGGTACTTTGTTACAGCAGCCAAAGAAAACTAACAGAACATGTAAAATAGTTTCAGAATTGTTAACTCATATCCTTGTGAGTAATAAATTTCTCAACTAGAAAAACAAAACAAAACAAACCTTTTCAGGGACTCCCAAAGTCTGAAATGTGGTTTGGGCTATATGGCCAGTGGTCAAGACTCAAGGAAGCTGATCCATGTGAGAAGTCATCCATGTGAGAAGCCAATCCCAATGTCTCAGGAACTTTAGTTTCTCAGTCAATACAGAATATGAAGAGTCCGGATGCATCACAGGCTGTGGTTGAAAAGGACATGAGGAGCTTTCATGGAGGAAGCGCATCCTTCACCTCTGTTTTCTATGCTAGACAAGGTAGAAAGGCAGACATGAGAGGTTAACGAGGGTGCTGGAGACCTATTCTGGAAGGAGCCTCCACCCCTTAGCCCAACTTCACAAGCTAGAATTGAATTGTACTCTGACAGTGCTGCCCAAACCTCACTCAGTGCAAACACATACGTAATAGATCAAAGGAACTACAGATGAGAGCTCTGAGAACTTATTGAAGGTCTTCCCTGAGTACATACCCACTATGATAAGTACAATAGTAATATCACCCCCTAAAGAAAATATTACCACTATCCTTTTGTAAAGTACTTCATGCAAATATATTTTCCTGCTATAGATTCCCTTGAAACTTCCCAAGTTTTCAAGTCTCTAATCCAGGTTCAGCCAATCAAAAGTGTCTACCTCGGGGATAAAGGGAACATTATTTCTAGGATAAATTTCTCTTCTATCAAATTAGTGAATTTAGGGATACCAGAGAGAACAAAAGATCATGGTGTCAGGGTACATGAGGTGTGTGGGGGGTGTTGGTAGATTCTCTTTGCAAAAGTGCAGCACCCACCTAGAAACTCACTGTGGCTCATGATGGCTCACACTGGCCCTCACAGGGGCAAGGTGTTGGATCTGAGGTACTGGTAAGTATAGGCATCCTCAGTTAACAGATAATGCAGGTGGAGATCTGCGAGCTTAGGAAACCTGGTTATGTCCAGAAAGCCAAAATTTTATATAGGCGTTCAATGTACTCCCAATATGTTGTTGTTTGCCGTTGAGTCGGCCCCGACTCATAGCGACCCCTCCTTGGGTTTCCAAGGCAGTATCATTACGGAAGTAGGATTGACCAACATATATATATATATATATATATATATATATATATATATATATATATATATTTAGGAAATTGATAAGATAATTATAAACATTATTTGTAAGACTGAACATCAGAAACTACAATGGTAATTAAAAAATTAACCAAACATAAAAATAATAACAGAACAAAGAAAAAACAATAAGAAGAATATCATTCTCTTACCTGCTTAAATACATAATAAAGTCACTGTAACTAAAATGGAGTGACACTGGTGCAGAAATATAAAGACAGGCTAAAATTGTGGTTTTATTCGTACACTGGAGTCATGATATTTAAAACTAATCTTGCACAGATACAAGTGATACAAAATACCTGCAGTCCTTATAGACACAACAGAAGACAGACATAGAGTAACCCCTCACAGACACCCAGACACTGTGGGAGAGAGATCCAACAGACCTACTGACTCAGGTGCATAGCACTGGGGGACACCAGACTCAATCCAGCACAAAAAATAGATAAAAGTCTTGTTCCTCATCCTACATTGGCAAGTAGCAACTGGGGTCTTAAAAGCTTTCTAGTGGCCATCTAAGATGCAGCTAATGATTTTCTATCATTGGAAGCAAAGAAGAGTGAAAAAAAAAATGGTATTTGGAAGCCATCAGCCCTAGGACACAATGGCCCTTGAGACCAGAACTAGATGGTGCCTGGCTGCCAATGCCAACCATTCAATAAAGGATCAAATCTGGAGATCCTGGATAGAGTGGGAGGGAAAACATGAAACAAAATCCAAAATATCAGTAATGACCAGAATTACTGGTCTGATGGAGTCTGGTGAGACCCCCAATACTATGGCCCTAGGATACATTCTGGTCCTGGAATAAAACTCACTGGCTCTCAGCCCAATAGTTAACAAGATGTACATGCAGAACACTCAATCCAGGGTGACACACCCACATACTGTATGGAAATGCATCCCTTGGAGCAATTGACCACAGGGCACCAGAGGGGCAACATTTGCACAGAGGAAATGTAGGACACACAGAAGTGCATAACTACAAGGGGTATGTGGGAAGGGTTACTAGGTTACTAGGCAAGGAGGGGAGGAGGCTGGGTTAGGGTTGAGGATGGTAAAGAAAAAGAAAAAGTATATATATATATATATACACATATACATATGCCTGAGTCTCACCCCTAGAGATGTTATTCCATTGTACTGGACAGAGTATAGCCTGAGCTTCCCAGGTGTTCCTCAAGGTGTTCCCATTGGCAGCCAAAAGCACTGGATTAACTGAACATAATCAGCTGAGCAACTTGATAATGATACATATTCCTGAGATGGACATTTCAGTCCCTCTGAGATGCAGGTTGTATTGAAAACAAAGTACTCAATACATATTAAAGTTTTGGAACCACTAGAAAAGAGTGCTAAAATAGTCCCCATTGTCTGACAATTTGTAATACTGTGGGGGTTTGCTTGTTGCTGTGATGCCTTAAGTTATACTACTGAGATTTCAAATGCCAGCAGGATTATCCATGGTGGACAGGGTTCAGCAGAGCTTCCAGGCTAAGATAAACTAGGACAAAAGTCCTGGTAATCTACTTCCAAAAATTATTCAATGAAAGGCTATGAGTTACAGAATATTGTCTGAAACACCAACTCACTTATTTTAGAAGTATCATCAGGAAGGACCCATTACTAGAGAAGGATATCATGTTTGGTAAAGTGGAGGGTCAGCAAAGGCAAATGAAACCCTCAGAGGGATGGATGGACACAATTGCTGCAGCAATAGACTCAGACATCAATGATCATGAGGATGGTGCAGGAACAACTGTGTAACATTTTGTTCCTTTATACAGATGGTCTCCAGGAGTTGGAGCCAACTCAGTGGCAACTAATAACAACAAATAGAAATTTAGTATATTATAAAGCCAGCATTTCCACATCCCAGGTGCATAGTGCCTACTCATTTGACTGCTAACCAGAGGGTGGCGGTTCAAATC
>NW_006921596.1:1408637-1426270 GCF_000298275.1 Orycteropus afer afer | reverse complement strand
AAAAAAAAACTTTTACAAAACCAAAATGAATAAGAAGAAGAATGAATATTCAGTAGAAAATTGAGCAACACACACAAAGAGGCAAGTCACAAAATAAAATGCACCAACTGTCAATACATACTGAAGGGTGTTCTCCCTCCCTAGTAATCACACATGCTAATAAAAGGAAAAATGACTCATCTTTTTTCACCCATAATATTGGAAAAAATTAAAAGTTTGACAAAGCCCAGAAATAGCAGGAATGTGGGAAAATCGACATTCTCATGCACTGTTATAGGGAATGCAAATTGGTATTTCTTTCTGGAGGGGAGTTTGTCAACTGAAATCAACTTTTCCAAAAGGAGAGTATCTTTGGCCCCAAATCACACTTTCATGAATTTATTCTAAGGAGATAATTGCTAAAGAGTGAAAAAAGATAGTCATTTACTAAAGACATTCACTAAGAAATTTAACACTGAAATTTTAAGAACAATCTAAGTATTCATAATTAAGTGATTGGTTAAAAAAAAGCAGTTGTATACAAATATGAGAAAATATTTGCAATTGTGCATAATGCTGCTGATTTCTATTTATTGGAAAAATGGTGATCTATTGCATATCCTTCTTTTTGTATAGACCAAAGAAGAATTGATGCCTTTGAATTATGGTGTTGGTGAGGAATATTGAATATACCATGGACTGCCAGAAGAATGAACAAATCTGTCTTGGAAGAAGTACAGCCAGAATGTTCCTTGGAAGCAAGGATGGTGTAGTATTGGGCTGCGTTTCACTCTGGTGTACATGGCATCTCTATGAGTTGGAACTGACTTGATGGCACTTAATAACAACTTCTACCCAAGCTGCCATTCTCCCCTACTTTCACACCTGGTTCACTCTTGAACATTTCCAAACCATCTCAAACTGCCCCTTCCTGTGTGAAGTATTCCATATTTTTCTGAGCCATGTGAATAATTACCATTTCTTTGCACCCAAGTCATTACTTTGCTACTTCCATGATAGCACTTGTTCACTCACTCACTCAACATATACTTTTAATTGAGCATATATTATGTACCAGGCTCTCTGAAGGGCACTCACCACCCTCTAAAGTGATTGACTCTTTACATGACCATCTTTCCCATTGTATGGTGAGTCCTGGAAGAACAAGAATTTTACTAGATTCATCTGTTACTCCAGATTCCAGCTTTGAGCCTGGTATATATGAACAATACAAATTTCTTGAATGAAACACAAAGAATAGATGGAAAAATGTATATATATCTGTATGTATATATGTATGTATGTATATATGGATGGATGGATGGATGGATGGAAGGAAGGATGAGTAGGTAGATGAATGGATAAATGGAGGAGTGGAGTGAGTAAGTAGTGTGTGGATAGATGGATTAATGTAGAAAGATTGGATTGTCAGGTATGCAGACCAGATAAGTAGGCTAGTATGAAGAAGCAGATGGTGGGTGAACGGATGGAAGGGGTGCATTGTGCCTGAATTCATCCTCTTGTTATCTTGTCTCAGGAATGACATTCAGAGAATGTCTCTTCATTAAACACTATCTGCAAAGATAGGTAAAGGGTCTACAAAGTGTTCAGAGTTATCAGTTATGAAAATATTTGAGACCTAGAAAAAAAAAAAAAAAAACAACTCATTGGCCATTAGTTGTAACATACCTAAATAGAACAAAACAAAAATCCTATGCATCAGTCAAGGTCTGCTTTGGAAACAGAAAGCAGAGAATCCTTGGAAATCCTCAGAAGCCAACAGGGGAAGGAGAAGCAACTCAGAGATTAACAACTAAAGGAACCCACTATTACCAGAACCCAGGAGTTAGGAGTCCTGCAGTAGCAGCTGGGTTCATAGTGGGCCTGACCAGTGGAAGCTGTGGTCACAGGGGAGATGCACACAGTACCCAGGTGAGGTACAAACATCCAGCTTCTCTTTCCTCCTCCCCTAGCTCTCCCCACCTGGGCCTCCCACTGGCTGAACACAAGAGGGAACCAGCTGCCAGGAGAACTTGGGAAAGGGCATGATAGGCATCAGCAGAGCAGGAACGGTTGAGAAATGGATGTGAAGACAAACAGGCCAACACCCTGCACATCTTACAAAATTGAAATCAATAAATAATTAAATGTATACACAAAGTCACATTCGTTTTGTCAGCCAAGCAACTGCAAATGAACTCTTACATATGTGATGAATAAATTATGTCTGGTGTATATACATTTTAATATGTTGGATGTGGTGGTGGGGGGTGCCCAGGGACAATGAAGGTCTTCAAGTGACCCTCTCGACACTCTGCCTGCCATGCATGTTTCAAGGCCCAGCTTCCTGTCCTCTAATTGATTGAGTTTGGGCAAATCACTTTACTCAGTTTCTTCCTTTTTAATTATCCCTGTCAATCTTTCCAGAATCTCAGTGAACTTCAAATGAAATAACATTTGTAGAAGTGCTCTGTAACCCATCTGATGTGATGGCAGCCATCATTGTTTCTAAGGGACACTCACCCTGCCAGAGAAAGGATGCAGGAGGTCTTTATGCAGGGCACTTTTGTCATTATGCGTCAAAAGCCTTAAGATGTGCATCTTTCTGTAACGAAAATACCCACTTCCATCAACTTATGGTCAGGAGATAATGGTGGAAATGGGCAATGATTTAACAACGAAGATACTCATCTCAGAGCATTTTTATTGGTGACTATTCCTATATGTTGGGCAGGAAAGGATACGTTAAATTAGGGCACATCGATGTGCCCTATGTGCACTCAGTTGGTGCTGACAGACTGGTTGGAAAAGTGATTCTGATTCTTGCTAGCCATATCTCCAGAGTCTCTCTGTCCTCTTTCTCCTGCATGGTCTGGAGTTGCAGGTACAATAGCACAAGCTGCAGATCATTGACTATATAGAGAATTGTTTACAGTTGCTATCTCTGAGATGAAAGTATGGGTAATTTTTCTTTTCTTGTTTTACTCTTATTTTTTTAATTTTTAGTATTTTTTAATTGCCATGATCATTCTCTTTATCTTTTTTAAAAAATGTTTTTGTTGTTAGCTGTTGTGAAGCTGGCACTCTACCCACTCTAGTGGGTTCCTGTGGTGACTCCATGCTCAACAGAAGGACATTCTTCCTGGTCCTGTGACATCTCCATGATCAACTGGTTGCAGATTGGCACCTTTATGGTCTGTACAGTTTTCATTGAATGATTTTCAGAAGCAGATCATCAGGCCTTTCTTCCCAGTCAGCCTTAGTCTGTTAATGTACAGCACCCTCTGGACCCAGTGCCACAGCTCAGACAGGGCAACGTCGATTGTAGGAACTAAGGAAGGTGTGATGGAGAAACATCATCCACTTCAGTTCAGCAAACAACGACTGAGGTCCTTCCATGTGCAGCCACTCTGCTTGGTGATGAACACAGTAGTGAATGCAAGATTTATGGGACTCACTCAGCTGGTGCTGACAGACGGTTGGAAAAGTAATCCTTGCAAGCCATGTCTCCAGAGTCTCTCTGTCCTCTTTCTCCTGCATGGTCTGGAGTCACAGGTACAATAGCACCAACTGCAGATCATCAAGAACCACCCTGGTGCACAAGGACGTTAAGGCCCTGGCATCAGGGCCATTCACAAGGAGCTTTAGGCAGCAACAGCTATCACACATGTTTGTAAACACTACACTTCCCACATTTTTCCTTATATTTTTGTTTAAGTGTTTGAGACATCTTCAGTGCATTTCTGGAAATGACCTCCTGCTGAAAAGAGGTTGAAGCAGGAGATTGTAATGAGACTCAAGGAGCATCAGTCAAGTGTCTTTCTTCTGGCTCAGTCTGTGACTGAGAAGCTACAGGAACCCTTTCATCTTTCTGGCTCTTCTCTGTGAAAGGTGGAACTGGGCACATGGCAGTGAAGACTCTGCCCATTCTCTAAGGTAGCATACCTTTTCTGAACCTAGCTCAATTCTAACTTGAGATTGTGAAGGAAGAGTCAGTGAATTGTGTCTGGGAAGGGTCAGGCAGTAAATATTTTAGACTTTGTGGGTCAGAGAGTCCTATTTCAACTACTCAACTTGCTTATTGAGTGTGAAAAGCAGCCATAATGTCCTTGTTGTTAGATGCCTTCAAGTTGGCTCCAACTCATAGTGACCCCATATACAACAGAATGAAAAACTGCCCAGTCCTGCACCACCCTCACAGTCCTTGCTGTGCTTGAACCTATCATTGCAGCCTCTGTGTCAATCCATCTCACTGAGGGTCTCTCCCTTTGTTGCTGACCTTCTACTTAACCGAGCATGATATCCTTCTCCAGGGACAACACAACCAAAGTAGGGAAGACAAAGTCTGGCCATTCTTGCTTCCAAGGAGCATTCCAGTTTCACTTCTTCTTCCAGGACAGATCTGTTTGTTCTTCTGACAATACATGGTATTTTCAGTATTCTTCACCAATGCAACAATTCAAAGGTAACAACTATTCTTCAGTCTTCATTTATTGTCCAGGTTCCACATGCATATGAAGCAATTGACAATACTATGGCTTGGGTTAGGAGCACTTTAGTCTTCAAAATGACACCTTTGCTTCTTAACACTTTAAAGAGGTATTTTGCAGTAGATTTGTTCAGTGCAATATGACATGATTTCTTGACTACCACTTACATGGATGTTGATTGTGGATCCAAGTAAAATGAAATCCCTGACACCTCAATCTTTTCTGCATTTATCATGATGTTGCTTACTCGTCCAGTTGTGAGGATTTTTCTTTTCTTTATGTAACACACTCTGAAGACTATAGTCTTTGGTGTTCATCAGTAAGTGCTTCAAGTCCTCTTCACTTTCAGCAGGCAATATTGTGTCATCTGCATATCAAAGGTTGCTAATAAGTCTTCCTTTAATCCTGATGCTGTGTTCTTCCTATAGTCCAGCTTCCTGGATTATTTGCTCAGCATACAGATTGAATAAGTATGGTGAAAGCATACAATGCTGATGTACAGCCTTTTTTTATTTTAAACCATGCAGTATCACCTTGTTCTTTTCAAATCACAGCCTCCTGGTCTATGTATAGGCTCCTCATGAGCACAATTAAGTGTTCTGGAATTCCCATTCTTCACAATGTTATCCATAATTTGTTACGAACTACACAGTCAACTGCCTTTGCAGAGTCAAAAAAACACAGGTAAACATCTTTCTGGTATTCTTTGCTTTCAGCCAAGACCAATCTGACATTGGCAGTGATATCCCTCATTCCATGTTCTCTTCTGAATCCAGCTTGAATTTCTGAAAGTTCCTTGTCGATATCCTGCTGCAACCATTTGTTTTTGATTTCTCTTCAGCAAGATTTTATTTGTGTGTGATACTAATGATGTTGTTTGACAATATTCTCATTCTATTGGTTCACCCATTTTTGCAATGGGCACAAATATCAATCTTTTCCAGTCAGTTGGCCAGATAGTGGTCTTCCAAATTTCTTAACATAAATAAGTACCTCTAGCATTACATTTATTTCTTTAATCATCTCAATGGGTATTCTGTCAATTCCTGGAGGCTTGTTTCTCACCAAGCCTTCAGTGAAGCTTAGACTTCTTTCTTCAATAACATTGGCTCTTGATGTTGTGCTATCACCTGAACTGGTTGAACATCGATGATTTCTTTTTGGTACAGTGACTTGGTATACTCCTTCCATCTTCTTTTGATGCTTTCTGTATCATTTAATATTTTTCCTATAGAATTCTTCAATATTGCAATTCAAGGCTTGAACGTTTTTCTCAGTTCTCTTAGCTTCAGAAATGCCTCATGTGTTTTACCCTTTTGGTTTTCTAACTCCAGGTCTTGCACATTTCATTATAATACTTTACCTTTTAAAGCCATACTTTGAAATCTTCTGTTCACCTCTTATATTTCATCATTTTGCTTTAGCTAAGTTGCATTCAAGAGCAAGTTTCAGACTCTTCTAACATCCATCTTGGTCTTTTCTTTCCTGTCTTTTTAATGACCTTTTGCTTTCTTCATGTATGATCTTCTTGATGTCATCCCACAAGTCCTCTGGTCTTTGGTCATTGATGTTCAGTGTGTCAAATCTATTCTTCAGATGGTCTCTAACTTCAGGTAGGACATAATAAAGGTTGTATTTTAGCTCTCGTGGACTTGTTTGAATTTTCTGCAGCTTCAACTTGAATTTGCATATGACCAATGATGGCCTGTTTCACAATCAACTTCTGGCCTTGTGACTGATGATATTGAGCTTTCCCATCATCTCTTTTCACAGATATTGTCGATTTGATACCAGTGTATTCCATCTGGTGGGGCCCACATATGTAGCAGCCACTTATGCTGTTGGAAGAAGGTGTATGCAACGAATAAGTCATTGGTCTTGCAAAATGCTATCACCAAAGTTGCATTTTCCAACTACTGATGATTCTTTTTTGTTTCCACTTTTTGCATTCTGTTGCTTTTGTTGTTGTTATGTGCCGTCAAGTCGGACCCAACTCATAGCTAATCACCAGTAATTATCAGTACATCTTGATTGCACATTTGGTCAATTTCAGACTGTAGATATTGGTAAAAATCTTCAGTTTCTTCATCTGTGGCTTTAGTGGTTGGTGTGCAAACTTGAATAATAGTATCATTAACTCATCTTCCTTGTAAGCATATGAATATTATCTTATCACCAACAGCATTATAGTTCAGAACATATCTTGAAATGTTCTTTTTGATGGTAAGTATGATGCCATTACTCTTCAATTTGTCATTCCCTGGCATAGTAGATTATATGCTTATCTGATTCAAAATGGCCAATACCAGTCTATTTCAGCTCACTAATGCCTAGGAAATCTATATTTATATATTTCTTTTCATTTTTTACAACTTCCAGTTTTCCTTCACCACTTGTAGCAAGGATTGTGAGGATGGAGCAGGACCAGGCAATGTTTTGTTCTGTTGTACTTAGGGTTGTTATGAGTTGGAGCTGACTCAACAACACTTAACAACACAACAACAATTTTGGTCATGTTGTCAGAACAGACCATTCCCTGGCATAGGATTTCATTCTGGGTTAAGTAAGAGGTCAGCAAGAAAGGGAAAGACCCTTGGATTGACACTTTGCCTGCAATGATGGGATCAAGCATAGCAAGGATTGTAAGATGGTTCTAGACAGGGAAGGGTTTCATTATGTTGTACATAGGGTTGCTATGAGTTAGAGCTGATTGGACAGCACCTAACAACAACTGTTTTCCTAGATTCATACTTTGTACAGTTCTAAGTTCCGATTATTAATGAATGTTTGCAGCTGTTTCATTCCATTTTGAGTCATGCTCCATCAGCAAATGTAGGTCCAGAAAGCTTTCTTTACTCCATGCATATCGTTAAGGCTGACTCTACTTTGAGGAGACAGCTCTTTCCCAGTCATACTTTGAATGCCTTCCAATCTGAGGCCCTCATCTTCCAGCACTATATTAGACAATGTTTCATTGATATTCATAAAGTTTTCCAGTAATATATTGAGTGTTCGCTGTTCTTCATAAAGTTTTCAGTGGCCAGTTTTTTCAGAAGTGGATGGCCTTGTCCTTCTCAGTCTTTCTTAGTCTGGAAGCAGAATAATGGCCCCTTCCAAAAATCCCTAATCCTTAGAACTCATAGATATATCATTTTATAGGCAAAAGAGACTTTGTGATGTGATTAAAGTCATGGTTAGGAAGATTATCATGATTACCAGGCTGGACCCATTCTAAACACAGGAGTTGTTAAAAGCAGAGAACTTTCTGACTGAGCCAGAAGGAGATTTAAGCATGGAAGATGCAACATGAGAAGGACTCCACCTGCCCTTGTTGGGTTTGAAGATGGAGGAAGGGAACCAAGAGTGCCAAGGAGTGCAAGTAATTGCTAGAAGCTGGAAGGGACAAAGAAATGGTTCCTCCCTAACAGATTCCAGAAAGGAACCCAACCCTCCCCACACCTTGGTTTTAGCCCAGTGAGATCTACACAAATGTAAGATAATAAATTTATTGTGTTTAAGTCACTAAGGTTATGATATTTTTTACAGTAGCAATAGAAAACTAACACATCAGCTTTTTGAGAAAAACTTGAAAAACACAAAGTCTAAAATATCATTCAACATGCAACTACCAAGAGATACCTACTATTAGTATTTAAATACAGTTTTTCCAAATTTTTCTACATGCATGTGTATTTATGTATACATATGTATTTATGTATTTATTATATAGACAGATAGATGATAGATAGAGATATAGAAACATAAATACATTAATTCACATGAACCATAATTTATATTTTGTTTTATTTCATTTAACATTTTAAAAGTATTATCCATGACACAATTTTTTTTTTCAGACACATGTTTTCTAGTATCAAAACAAACCAAACCCATTGTCATTGAGTTGATCCTGACTCATAGTAACCCTGTGTTGTTGTTATTGTTGTTAGATGCCATCAAGTTGGCTCTGACTCATGACAACCCTAGGTAAAATGTCAAAACACTGCCCAGGCCTGCTCCAGCCTCACAATCCTTGCTATACTTGAGCTCATTTTTGCAGCCACTGTGTCAATCCATCTTGTCAAGGGCCCCCCTTTTCTTCTCCAGGGAACAGTCCTTTCTGACAACATGACCAAAGTAAGTGAGATGAAGTCTGGCCATTCTTGCTTCCAAGGAGCATTCCAGGGGCACTTCCTCCAGACAGATTTGTTCATTCTCCTGGCAGTCCATGGTATTTTCAGTATTCTTTGCCAACACCATAATTCAAAAGCATCAACTCATTTTCAGTCTTCCTTATTCACTGTCCAGCTTTCATATGCATATGAAGCGATTGAAAACACCATGGCTTGCTTGTGTTAGGCACACCTTAGTCTTCAGAGAGACATCTTTGCTCATCAGCACTTTAAAGAGGTCTTTTGCAGCAGATTTTCCAAGTGCAATACTACCTCTCATTTCTTGACTATGGCTTCCATTGGTTTTGACTCTGGAACCGAATAATATGAAATCTTTGACAACTTCAATCTTTTCTCCATTTATTGTGATGTTGCTTATTCATCCAGTTGTGAATATTTTCATTTTATTTATGTTGAGGTGTAATCCATACTGCAGACTGTAGTCTTTAATCTTCATCAGTAAGTGCTTCAAGTCATCCTCACCTTCAGCAAGCAAGGTTGTGTCATCTTCCTACCACAGTTTGTTAATGTTGTTGTTGTTGTTATGTGTCTTCCTCAAATCCTTAAGCCATGTTCTTCTTCATATAGACCAGCTTCTCAGATTATTTGCTCAGCATACAGTTTGAATAAGTATGGTGAAAAGATACAACCCTGATACACTCCCTTCCTGATTTTAAACCTTGCAAATCCTCTTGCTCTGTTTGAACTACGGCCTCTTGGTCTATGTACAGGTTCCTCATGAGCACAATTAAGTGTTCTGGAATTCCCATTCTTCTCAATGTTATCCACATTTTGTAATGATTCACACAATTGAATGCTTTTATAGGACACAGTAACTGCACCATAGGGTTTCCAAGGCTTTAGTATTTATGGAAGCAGACTATCTCATCTTTCTCACACAGAGTGGCTAGTGGGTTTTTTTTAGTGGTTTTTAACCACTGGCCTTTTGGTTAACAGCTGAATGCTTTAACCAATGCATCACCAGAGTGCCTTATTCTCCTTTTGAATTCTTGCTAATCTTTTCACTAGTACAAAAATTATTGCACATATTGAAGTGTTAGGATGCTATGAAGTTAAAACCAAAAACCAAACCCATGGTGGTAAAGTCAATTCTGACTCATAGAGTAGAGCTGCCCCTTAGAGTTTCCAAGGCTGTCATCTTTGTGGAAGCAAACTGCCACAACTTTCTACTGGAACTTCTACTGGATTGGAACCACTAACTTGTTGGTTAAAGTGACTGTCCTTTTTTCCCCATGAAAGTTGCAGCTATTTTTTCTAATTTTGTTTGCTTTTCATCTGTGCAAGTTATTGTCTTTCTTTCTTTCTTTTATTGGTGTGAAAATATAGATAGCATACTTGTCAATTCAACATTTTTTTGCATGTAAAACTCAGAGAGAGCAATTATGAGCACAACCACCACCAATATCAGTTGTACAGAAATTCTGCATTTTGTTTTAGTCCAACTGATCAATACTTTTTGATTACCCTTTTCTTCCTTAACTAGAAAGATAATTCTCACTCTCAGATGTATATTTTCTTCTAGTTCTTTCATGAGTTCAAGTTTTCACTTTTATGGTATTAAATTCCCAAGTTATTAAGCAGTATTTCCATCACCATTTATTGAATGACCCTTCACCTTTGACCATGGATATTGGATGCCATTACCATATTCCACTGATTCTAAAATGCACATTTTTCACTTGATAGCTTCTTTGAAATCTGGCTTACCTTACAAGTAGCTAGAGCCTTTGTTGGTTTGGTGAAGTTAGTTCTTCCAGAGAAGATTTGTGTTTGCTTTGGCCATCACCTGGGGGCACTACTAACACAAGACCATTTTAAGTCTATAGCTGGGTTTCTTTTGGACTTTACTTCAGACTGTAGCACTATGTTGGTATCAGCTGTGGTTCTAATATCAGTGGAGACTTTTTTACCTCCATCCACCCAGTGTCAATATTAAAACACCCACACGTTTTTCTTTTTTGTCCCTTTCTGCATAATGTGTTTCTCTCTCACAGACACTTACATGGAGATGTAGCCCTTTGGTTTCATAGTGGTTTGCCTATTAGATTCCATTGAGGATGTTTTTCTTGTAGTGGTACATAGAATAATAATGTGCCTTATAATCAATAGCATGTCTTAGATTCAGCAAACTGTTTAAAACAAAACCAAATCCACTGCCATCAAGTCGATTTCCCCTCACAGTGACCCTTTTAGGACACAGTAGAACTGCCTCCATTCCGTTTCCAAGGCTGTAATCTTTACAGAAGCAGATAGCCTTATCTTTCTCCCATGGAACAGCTGATGGGTTCAAACAGCTGAGCTTTTGGTTAGCAGCTTAATGCTTTAATCACTAAGCCACCAGAGCTCCTAAAATACAGTATATCACATGTAAAATGTAATATATCTTAGGTTCAGCTTCTCGGTTATCAAGTCTGTTTTATTTTTCTACCTCTTAATAAATGTGTTTTATAAATGATACTTTTAGTTTTAATGTTTGTTTTAATATCTGGTAAGGTATTTTCTTCCTCATTAGACACTCTCTTTCTAAAATGTTCCTGGCAATTTTAAAAAAAAATTCTAGATTAATGTTAGAAGTACTGTTTCAAGTTCTCACACATCACTCATCTCAACAGTTGAATAACTGAAAAGAAAAAAAGCTTTGTTGGGATTTTTATTGAATATGGGGAGAATTGATAACTTTACAATATTCAAATGCTAATATATTTCCTAATCAAAAGCTTGATATATTTTACCATTTTAAAGTCTTTTATAACTTTTATATCATTACAATTTTATTCATATAAGATTTTCATATTTCTGGTTAATGACATTTTTTTTCCTGGTTATTATATATTTTAGAGCAACTGAGAATAGAATTCTGTTTTCATTACTTTTCTATTTGGTTATTTTTGGCATATAGGATAGTTAATGATTGTTGTATTTTGATTTTATAACTAGTCTCTTTTCTGAACTTTATTAATAATTCTCAAATTATATTTTCATGATTTTAAGATATCATCAAGTTTTATATTAATCAAAATTTTAATTATAAATTCTTTAGGAAAATCAAATAACACTGCAGCTTGAAATGTCTGCATTCTTATGTGAAAATGATACTGCATCTTAGAAAGAAGGAATAAACTTTGTAAGGAGAACAATCATAGTATTGACATACCCAATGTCACTGTATCCCAACTCATAGTGACCGTATAGGTCAAAGTAGAACTGCCCCATAGAGTTTCCAACACTGTAAATATTTATGGAAGCAGGCTGCCCCACCTTTCTCCCAGGGAGTTGCTGGTGGGTTCAAACTGCCTACCTTTTGTTTAACAACGCAATGCTTTAACCACTGTACCATTAGACTTCCTTATTATTGATATAAAGTGATAATATATCCTTTCTAGAGGGGTTTCCTCTTATTTCTCTTTTGTGTGTTATTTTGCTGGCTAATACGGTTGATAGTGTTCTTGATTTTAATGAGTAGGCTTTAGTGTAGTGTTTTTTTTTTTAATTATCTAATTTTTCTTTGGTGTGAGGAAGGTCACAGGCCTTTTGAAAATCTGATGAAAGATGTGCATTCGCTCCTTCAGATAAAAGCAAATGCGCACTCACACCCAGAGTGCTTGTGATTTTAAAATTCACCCAACCCCCAGTAGTGCCTCTATGAACGACCAAAGTCCATGCAAGCCTCATTCAAGATCTCTTCTCTAGGGTTCTACCTTTTGGGAAAATGTTAAATATTCATTTCCAAACTCACAGCTGTCAAGTTGGCACCGACTCATAGCCGACCCCTCCTTGGGTTTCTGAGGAGGTATCACTACAGAAGTAGATTGCCCAATCTTCCTTCTGAGGAGTGGCTGGTGGGTTTGAACTGCCAGCCTTCTGGTTAGCAGTCTAATGCCTTAGGCACTAGGCCACCAGAGCTCCTAAATAAGGTATATTATTTATACCTTATTAGGGCATTCCTTTTCTAGGCGTACCTTGGAAATATTGCAGGTTAGGTTCCAGACCATGTGATGATGTTAACATTGCAATAAAGAAAGTCACACAAATATTTTGGTTTCCCAATGCATATAAAAATTATATTTACACTATATTGCTGTCAATTAAAGAAGCTCTGGTGATGTAGTGCCTAAGACATTTGACTGCTAATCAGAAGGCTGGAGGTTCAAACTCACCAGCCACTCCTCAGTAAATATTTATGAAACATTTTGAAAACTGTATGGGACAGATCTAATCTGTCCAAAAAGGGTCGCTACCAGTCGAAATCAATTTGATGGCACTGGATTTGTTTGGTAGTCTATTAAGTGTGCAATTGCATTATGGAAAAATTTCAAATATTGTGATAATTACCAAAATATGACACAGAGACACCAAATGAGCACATGGTGTTGGAAAAATGGGTGTCGGTAGATTTGCTTGAGGCATTGCCACAAAACTTCAATTTGTAAAAAATGCAGTATCTGCAAAGCACAATAAAGCAAAAGTGTAATCAAACAAGATATGCCTGTGCTTCTTTCATTTATTTGTGTTACAATCAATCATTAGCATTGGATTCTATCAAATACCATCTGGGTATTGTGGTACATTGCACTATTCTCCCTGTTTCTCCAGCCCTTCTTGTATTCACCCCTTTTGTTAGGAAACCTTACAGTTTCCCAGGTTATATGAAGAGTAGAGTTCTCTGTCCTATGGTTATTGGGCACAGTTATGTGACTTCTGTGGCCAACTGAATATTATCTGGTGGGATGTGAACAGAGACTTAAGATATGCTTGTATGTTGGGCTTCCCATCTTGTGCTTCTGCCATTACCAGAAAAAGAATATGCCCCAGTGTTAGCCCTCTGCTCCAAAGAGAACAAGAGACTTGTGGACAGACTTGCCTCCAAGAGACTGGTTGGATGGAGTCAATCTGAGATGATTCTGTTTTAGATCAGCTGACCACCAGTTAACCCACAGACATATGAAAGGGAATAATTTTTTTTTTTTGTTTTGTTTTGTTTAAAATTACTGAGCATGTGGACTACTTTGTTATGCAGAATTATCATAGTTGACCAATATAGGTATCATTGCATTAGTTTTCTATGGCTGCATAACAAATTACCACAAACTTAGTGACTTAAAATAACACACATTTATTATCTCACTCTTTCTATAAGTCAGGAATCTGAGCATGGCTTAGCTGAGTTTTCTGCTCAACATATCCAAGATTCCAGTCAAGGTATTGGCAAGCTTGTAGTCCTAACTGGAGACATGATTAAGAAAGAATCTATTTTCAAACTGATTCAGGCAGGTTATTTGTAGAATTTTTATGCCTGTAAAGAGCCCTGGTGGCACAGTGATTGAAGCACCTAGCTGCTAACTGAAAAGTCAAACCCATCACTTTCTCTGCAAGATGAAGATGTGACAGTGTGCTTCGGTAAAGATTTAAAGCCTTGCAAACCCAATGGGGCAGTTCTACTCTGTCCTATAGTGTCATTATGAGTTAGAATCTGACTCTACAGCAGTGGGTGGATGTATCTGTAGTCCCTAATTTTTTTTGCAAGCTGTAGATCATCTCCTAGAGGTCACCTTCAGTTCCTTGTTAAGTGGCACCCATTTTAGATCCATGTCTCAGAACATGGTGCCTACTTCTTCAAAGCCAGGAATAGAAGGTAGAGAGAGGGAGAAAGAGAGAGGAGACAGATAGAGGAGGGATGAGAAGTCTTTTCTTTTCTCTGTTGTTGTTGTTAGGTGCTGTGGAGTCATTTCCGACTCATAGCGACCCTATGCACAGCAGAACGAAACACCGCCTGATCCTGTGCCAGCTCTATGATCCCTGCTATAGTTGATCCCATCATCGCAGCCACCATCTCAATCCATCTCATTGAAGGCCTTCCCCTCTTTTGTCGACCTTCCACCTTACCAAGCATGACATCCTTCTCCAGGAAATGGTCCCTTCGGACAACATGACCAAAGTAGGTGAGACGAAGTCTGGCCATTCTCCCTTCCAAGGAGCATTTCAGCTGCACTTCCTTCAGGACAGATCTGTTAGTTCTTTTAGCAGTCCATGATACTTTCAATATTCTTTGCCAGCACCACAACTCAAAAACATCAACTCTTTTTCCGTCTTCCTTATTCATTGTCTGGCTCTCACATGCATATGAGGCAATTGAAAATGTCATGGCTTATGTCAGACGCACCTTAGTTCTTAAGCAGACATCCTTGTTCCTCAGCACTTGAAAGAGTTCCTTTGCAGCCGACTTGCCCAGTACTATATGTCATCTAATGTCCTGAGTGCTGCTTTCATTGGCATCAATTGTAGAATCAAGCAATGTGAAGTCTTTGACAACTTCAATCTTTTCTCCATTTATCATGATGCTGCTTATTGGTGCAGTTGTGAGGATTTTTGTTTTCTTTATATTGAGATGTAATCCATACTGCAGACTGTATTCTTCAATCTTCATCAGTAAGTGCCTCAAGTCATCCTCACTTTCAGCAAGCAAAGTTGTATCATCTGCATATCTCAGGTTGTTAATGATTGTCCCTCCCATCCTGATGCTTTGTTTTTCTTCATATAGTCCAGCTTCTCGGATTATTTTCTCAACATATAGATTAAATAAGTATGGGGGAAAAAAATACAATCCTGACACACTCCCTTCTTGATTTTAAATCATGCATTGTCCCCTAGTTCTGTTTGAACAACAGCCTCCTGGCCAATGCACAGGTTCCTCATGAGTACAATCAAGTGTTTGGGAATTCCCATTCCTCTCAATGTTATCCAAAGTTTGTCATGATCCACAGAATCAAATGTCTTTGTATAGTTATTAAAACACAAGTAAACATCTTTCTGATATTGTTTGCCTTGAGCCAAGATCCATCTGATAGCAGCTATGATATCCCTTGTTCCACGTCCTCTTCTGAATCCAGGTTCTCTGCCAATATACTGCTGCAACCGTTTTTGAATTATCTTCATTACGATCTTACTTGCTTGCAATATTAATGATATTGTTTGATAATTTCCACAATCTGTGGGATCACCTTTATTTGGAATGGGTACAAATATGGATCTCTTCCAATCAGTTGGCCAGGTAGCTATCTTCTAAATCTTTTGGCATAACTGAGTGAGTGCCTCCAGTAGGGCATCCGTTTGTTGAAATATCTCAATGGGTATTCTGCCAATTCCTGGAGCCTTGTTCTTCACCAATTCCTTCATTGCAGCTTCAAATCCCTCCTTCAATACCATTGGTTCTAGATCATATGCCACCTCCTGAAATGGATGAAGATCGACCAGTTCTTTTTTGGTACAGTGACTCTGTATTCTTTCCATCTTCTTTTGATGTTTCCTGCATCATTCAATATTTTGCCCATAGAATCTTTCAATATTGCAACTTGAAGCTTAAATTTTGTCCTCAGTTCTTTCAGCTTGAGAAATGCATAGCATGTTCTTCCCTTTTGGTTTCCTAACTCCAAGTCTTTGCACATTTCATTATAGTAATTGCCTTTGTCTGCTCGAGCTGCTTTTTGAAATCTTCAGTTCAGCTCTTTTATCTTGCCATATCTTCCATTGACTTTAGCTACTCTCCATTCAGGGGCAAGTTTCAGAGTCTCTTCTGACATCCATTTTGGTCTTCTCTTCTTTTCTCATCTTTTTCGTGACTTCTTGCTTTCTTCATGGATAATGTTCTTGATATCTTCCCACAATTCTTCTGGTTTTCTGTTATTGGTGTTCAAAGCATCAAATCTATTCTTTAGATGGTCTCTAAATTCAGGAGGGATATATTCAAGATCATATTTTGGCTCTCGTGGACTTGTTTTAATTGTCCTTACCTTCACTTTGAACTTGCATATGAGCAGCTGATGGTCTGTTCAACCATCAGCTTCTGGACTGGTTTTGGCTGAAGATACTGAGCTTTTCCATCATGTCTTGCCACAGACATAGTCAATCTGATTCCTGTGTGCTCCATATGGTGAAGTCTACATGTACGGCAGCCATTTGTGTTGTTGAAAAAAGGTATTTCCAATGAATAAGTCATTGGTCTTGCAAAATTCTACCATGTGATTTCCAGTATTATTTCTGTCACCAAGGCCAAATTTTCCAAGTACTGGTGATTCTTCTTTGCTTCCAACTTTTACATTCCAGTCACCAGTGATAATTAACACATCCTGATTGTTGGGTCAATTTCAGACTTCAGAAGTTGATAAAAATCTTCAATTTTCCCATCTTTGGCTTTGGTGGTTGGTGCATAAATTTGAATAATAGCTGTATTAACTGGTCTTCCTTGTAAGCGTATGGATATTATCCTATCACTGACAGCATTGTACTTCAGGACAGATCTTGAAATATCCTTTGTGATGATGAATGCCATGCCATTCCTCTTCAAATTTTCATTCCCGACATAGTAGATCATATGGTTGTCTGATTCAAAATGGCCAAAACCAGTCCATTTCAGCTCACTAATGCTTAGATATGAATCTTTATGTGTTCCATTTAATTTTTGACAACTTCCAATTTTCCTAGATTCATACTCAGTACATTCCACATTCTGATTATTAATGGATATTTGCAGCTATTTCTCCTCAACTGGAGTTGTGTCACATCAGCAAATGGAGGTCTTGAAAGCTTTACCTTATCCATACAAGTAAGGCTGGTTTTACTCTGATGATGTAGCCCTTTCCCAGTCCTATTTTGAGAGCCTTCTAACCTAAGTGACTCATCCTCCTCCTCTGTATTGTACAATGTTTCCAGACTAACCATAAAGTTGTGCAGTAATGTGTCAGACAGTGTTTCTCTGCTATTCATAAGGTTTTCCCTGGCCAATTCTTTGAGAAGTGGATGGCCTCTTCCTTCTTCTTAGTCTGTCTCAGTCTGCAAGCCCAACTGAAACCTGTGCACCATATGCCCCCCACTGTGTTTGAAACATTGGTGGCACAGCCCCAAGACTCACAGAAGCATGTCACCACAGTAGGACAAACCGGCAGACAAATTTGTCTCCCTTAGCTATTCGAAAGCT
>NW_006921596.1:1403082-1408052 GCF_000298275.1 Orycteropus afer afer | reverse complement strand
GCACATAACAACAAAATATTTTCAGCTTTGCCATATTCTAATGGTTAGAAGGAAGTTGCAGTTCCTTCCATTAGTCAAGGGGAGAGGACTATACAAAGTCATTGAGGATTGTCTTAGAATTCTGCATGCCACAATAATTTACTTATGAATTTATTTGCTTATTATTTTTATCTATTAATGTGGTTAATTAATGTGTTAATGTAATCTTTTCATTTTTAAACACAATTGTATTCCTGGAATTAATCCTGTTTGGTCATAACTTACAGTTCTTTAAAAATACTTCTAGTTTTCTCTCATTAGTAATTCCATTGGACTTATGTTTTCATAATCAAATAAGAGTTGATCTGTAGTTTCTTCCCCATCCTCTCTGGGTTTGCTTGCAAAATGGGATGCTAAAATTGTAAAACTTATTCTGACGTCTATTGCTACTATCAGGACTTAGGAAAACAGAATCACCACAAATAATATGAGAGTAAAAATGAGAGCTTACATGAATATGAGAGTCTCAGAAGTGAGCGGGTGGGGTGTGACAAAAAGGTGGAGCATCCATGAAACAGTTACTAACTTCTTCAGCCTGGCTAAAGGAAAAAATGAATTAGAATGTGTGGGGAATCTGAAGAATCATATGGACCTAAACATTGAAGTAGAACCCTGTAGAAGAAGTTCACAGAGAGGTCATGGAAGAGTCCCTCTTTGGGAACTGTCACCTCTTGGGGAGCCACTCTCTCTGTAGATCTGAAACTAAGAAATAGGAGTGGTCTGGGAAAGTCTGGGGACACAGAAGCAAAGTAGTATAGAAGTATAGAAGTCACACTGGGGCCTACCAGGCATTTCTGCATCTGACAATCACCATATCTGACCGTATCTGACTACTGCACTTTTTGGGAAAGTTTCTTTCCACCAACCAAATCCCATGTAAGTTCCTCCCTAGGAGATTCTAGGTGTGTAGTTCCCAAACTCAGACAAGAGCAGCAATGACAAATTGAAAATATATAGTCCAGGTGTACTTTGACATCAAGCTTATGCTTGATTTATAAAAATGAATTTGAGAGGATTCCATTATTTTCTAAGTTATTGAATAGTTTAAGTATGATTAGTGTCAGTTCTTCTCTGAAGGTTCAGTAGAATTCTCCCATCTGGGTCAGGACTTTTTTTGTTGGTAATTTTTTTTATGACCTGTTCAGTTTCTTTTGTTTTGGGTTTGTTCAACTTTTCCACCTCAGTCTGTGTTAGTTTAGGTACGTAGTATGTTTCTAGAACTCTGTCCATTTCTTCTAGATTTTCAAATTTGTTGGAGTACAATTCTTTATAGTATCCTGATATTATCTTTTTTATTTCAGTTGGTTCTATTGTGACGTCACCTATTTCTTATTCATGATACTTTTATTCTCTCCCTCATTTCCTTTGTTAAATTTGCCAGTGGTTTGTCAATTTTATTAAACTTTTCAAAAAACCAACTTCTAGTCTTCTTAATTTTTTCTATTGTATTTCTATTTTCTGTTTCATTTATTTCTGCTCAAACTTTTATTACTTCTCTTCTTATGACTATATGCTCTTTTTTTTGGCTGCTTTTTTTCTAATTGTTGGAGATGTTGGTTAATGTGTTGATTTTGGCTCTTTCTTCTTTTTTGATTATGCATCTATTGCTATAAATTGCTGTCTTATCACTGGTTTTGCTGTGTCCCAAAGATTTTGGAATGTTGTGTTTTCATTCTCTTTTGATTCAAGGAAGTTTTTAATTTCATTTTTTGTTTCTTCTCTTACCCACTCATTTTTAAGGAAGGTGTTGTTCAGTTTCCATGTGTTAACTCTTTTTCCATCAATCTTCCTATTGTTGATTTCTAATTTTATAGCATTGTAATTTGAGAAGATGCTTTGCAGTATTTCAATGTTTTTAAATTTATTAAGGGTTGCTTTATGGCCTAACATTTAATCTATCCTGGAGAATGTTCTATGTGTGCTGGAAAAGAATGTATATTGTGCTGTTGTTGGGTGAAGTGCTCTATAGAACTCTATAAGTTCAAGCTGGTTGATTGTATTGCTTAGTTCTTCTGCATCTTTGCTGAGTTTCTTTCCAGTTCTATTTTTCATTGAAAATAGTTCATTAAAGTCTCCCACTATGACTGTGGAGTCATCTGCTTGATTTTTCAATTCTGTTAAAGTCTGAATTATGTATTTTGGGGCTCTTTCATTGGGTGCATAGATATTTATTACATTTAAGTCTTCTTGTTCAATTGGTCCTTTAATCATTACATAATGTCCTTCCTTATCTCTTCTTTTGGTTTTTGTCTTGAAGTCAATTTTATCAGAAATTAATATTGCCACTCCTGCTCTTTTTGGTTGCCATTTGCTTGATATGTCTTTGTCCAACTTTTGATTTTTAGTCCATTTTTGTCCTTGCCTTTGTGGTAGTTAAGTTTGTATGTCAACTTGGCTGGGCTTGGTTGAGTGGCTGAGCAGCTGGATGATGAGACTGGTAATCAACTCCATGTTGGAATTTACACTAAGCAGCTGAGTAGCTGCCTTAGAGCCATGCTTTGCTTCCTATATATAAGGGGAACCCTTCAGGAACAGTTTCTGGCTTATGGCACACTTGAACCCTGCATGTAGCCATGCTGTTGTTCAGCACCCTGCCATGCTCTGCCGACCTTGGGACTTTCAATGGACTTAAATTAAAGGCCTGCTATGTGGTTTGGTAACTTTGGGACTGTGTCTTTTTTACTTGTTGACCTTAGGCTTGTGAGTTTCAGCAACCAATAGCTGTTTGAAGAAAACCTCTAGCGCCAGTGGACTGGGAGCAGGAGGCAGAGCTGAAGCCCAAGGTTGAGGAGTTTTAACCCAGCCCCTAGAGCCTGGCACTTTGAACTCAGACTTAATGCCTCTAAACTGTAAGAAAATAAACTCCTGTTTGTTCAGCCATCCCATTTGTGGTATATTCTTGTCACAGCAGCATTAGGTAACCAGGACAGTCTCTAAGGTGTGTCTCTTGTACACAGTATATTGATGGTTTATGTTTTCTTATCCAGTCTGTGACTCTCCATCTCTTAAATGGTGCATTTAATCCATTTACATTCAACGTAATTGTCAACAAGTATGAACTTGTTGTCATTTTGTTATGTTTTCTCGTGGTGTTGATCATTTCTTTGTTCCATGTAATTTTCTGTGCTGACCTCATTTTGTTTATGAATCATATTATCATTTCCTTCATTACTATTGTTTTAGTATTTCCTAAATATTTGTGCTTGTCATCTTTTTTATTTTAAAGTGAAGATTTATCATTTGTCTTTTAGGTTATGCTGCGATTCATAATTTTCTTCCCAAGTTTAGAACAGTCCATTCTGTCTTGCAGTTGTCTTGACTTTCTCAACTTTTAGAAGTTCTGTAACTACAGAGTTTTTTTCCCTCTTTTTGGTTTGTAGTTGTCCCATCTATCACTTGATGTCTCTGGATCCCTGTTTACGATCTTGTAAGCTTATTTTACTTTGGATACTTTCATAACTGGGTTGGTTTCTGGGTTGTGCCATTATGTGTGTTAATGGTCAGTTGTTGTTTGCTGTTCTTGGTTCTCTGTCCAAAGGACTCCCTTTAGCATCTCTTATAACTTTGATCTGGTTTTAACAAAATCCCTTAATTTCTGCTTATCTGGAAAAGTCCTAATTTTACCATCACATATGATGGACAATTTTTCTGGGTATATAATTCTTGGTTGGAAATCTTTCATTTTAGGATTTTGTATGTAACATCCCAGTGCCTTCTTCCCCATATGGGTTCTGCTGAGAAATCAGAGCTTAGTCTAATTGGTTTCCCTTTTTAGATAACTTTTCTTTTTTTTCTGTGGTGCTTTCAGCATTTTTTCTTTACTTTTGCTTTTGGTGAGCTTGATGATGATATGTTTTGGAGAATTTCTTTTGAGGTCTATCCTGTTTGAGGTTTGTTGGACTTCTTGAATGAGTACATTCTCATCTTTCGTCATATCAGAGAAATTGTCTTTCCACAAATCTTTGACAATTTTCTCTGTGGTTTTATTTGTTTCTTTCTGTTCTGGAATTCTGATTACACATAGGTTATTCCTCTTGATGGTATCCCACATGGACCTTGAGGTTTCTTTCATTTTGTTTTGGTCTTTTTTCTGATTGATCTCTTTCCAAAGAAGTAGTGAGGTATTTGTTTTCAATTTCACTGATTTTGTCTTCCATTGATTTGATTCTATTCCTTTGCCTGTTCACTGTGTTATATATTTCTGAAAATTTAGTATTAATCATCTGAATTTCTTTCTGTAGATTTTGTATCATTTCTCATTTTTCATTTATATTGTCATTTTGTTCTTGGATTGTCCTCCAAAATTGTTCTAGGATTTTGTCTGTGTTTTCCATAATTTTGTCAGTGGATTCCTGATTTGTCTCCCAATCCATTGAAGGTACCTAAATATAATTATTTTGAATTCCTTATCAGAGAGTTCCAATGCTGCTTATTCCTCAGAGATGTGTTCTGGGTCTGTATCCTGCTCCCTGGTTTCCACTGCTTTGTCTTGCTTCTTTGTGTGGACTGTGATGATCTGTTGTCTCCAAGACATTATAAAATTAATGTAGTTATATTTATTTAGTGATTGTGTGTTAGAGTGATTTTCCCAAGATTCTTATTTTCTTTGGATATATCTGAGTAATCAAGGTAGTGTGCCCCTCTATTTGCTACTTGGCAGCACTTATGCATTCACCACCTGTCTCCTGGTGGATGTGATAGAGAATGAGAGTGGGTGCACAGATTTCTGTTAGCAGTTTGTGAAGAGCAATTAATGGTGAGTCAGGCTTGTATTGGCTGTCATATATTGTTGGCCAGTCAGTGCAGAAGCAAGTGGTGGCCCCCACTCAATAAGTGGGGCTGCAGGAGGTGTGGGTATATGGTTGGGTTGTATGGGTATTGTTGTTGTCTCCCATTCATTTTAGACATTTAGACAAAAACAACAATAAAAA
>NW_006921596.1:1388134-1402600 GCF_000298275.1 Orycteropus afer afer | reverse complement strand
CCCAGGCTCCATCAGAGCACACAGACTAGCATGAAATTCTTTGTGGCCCAGAAGTTGGGTTGGGGTGTGGGATGGCCACATTTCCATTCACCAAGAGGTTGTGGAATATAAGAATAACAATGGGAATATTTTACTGTTCAAACCATTAGCCTCTGGTATTTATGTCCTGTCTCCAGCAAGCGGAGTATATTCTTATGTCCCTGGAATCTGAATGAGAATGTTGTCACTTTAAATATCCAAAATGGCTAACTGCCTGTAAAATTAAAAAATTCAAAATGGCTGCATGCTCCACACAGCTGAAAGTCCACAGCTCAGTTTGTCTCCTTCTTTGCTGTTTCCCTTTTTAGTCATCAGCCACCTGTGCAGTTATCCATGCAACCCTTGGCAAACAGGGCTGATATTTAAGGTTAATTCTCAGGTCCTAACACCACTTAGAAACATCCAAATTCTCCATGCCATAAGGATCACTGATGGTCTGCAGTTCCATTTTTCTCATTATTCATAGTTTTCATGCAGGTTCTTCTACTAGTTGGAGTTGAATCCACTTCCATATCCTTCTTTTCAAAGCTCAAGACTCCCATATTATCTTCTGAATCTGTGTCAATTGGGTTCTCTTTTCTTTGTTGAAGGTCTGTATAGCTTGTCTGCCTATTTCACCACCTTATCAGAAGTCCTAGGTTTTGTATTTTTAATTGAATTAGATCAGTTAGAGATTTGTTCATTTAATGCTTATTTGAATATCATTATTTCTAAGAGCCAAATTCTTGAAAATAGTAGAAAATGTCACTATTTTATTTATTTATTTTTTTTATTTGTTGATTTTCTGCTTTTCTCTCAAACCTGGAAAGGATGGCAAAGAAACTACAGATCAACATCCTTTTTAAAAATTTCCTTCCAAACATTTCCTTAGTCCTGTATTAATGTTTTTATTTTCCATCTTTTAAAGTCAAATTCTTAATTTATTTTAATTGAGTTATATTTAGTAAAAAAATTATAGCTATGAATTTGCTCCTAAATGCAATTTTGGTTTTATCCCATGATTTGTGTTATTATTTCCTAAATTATTTGTAACCATAATTTTAATTTCATTTTTGACGTAATATTCACTTAGAAGATGTAAGTATGTCTGAACTGGTAGGTTTGCTTTTTTTAATTTCAAGCTTTTTAAATTTATTATAGTCTAGTAAGGAGAATATGTCCTGTATTATTTCAGTTTTTTAAAATAAATAGTCATGTATTTCTTTCAATAAAATATATGATCAAATTTTTACATATATTCCATGAACTCACAAATTAGGAAGTATATTCTCTGTGTTGTATATATTTTATTATGCATATAAAATTATTCTAAATTATATTAAAATCATCTCTATATTTGTCCATAAATATTTGTTACTCAATTTACCAGTGAACAACTATTATTAAAATTATTTTAATAAAATAATGTTTTAATAAATAAAAAATTTATTTTTTCTATCAATTTTATTAATTAATTTAAATTCTGAGTAACTTAGCATATCAACATTTATTGATGTTATGCATTTATTGTTTTTTTCCCTTTTATCAAGACAAATTTGTGTCATGTCATGGCTGTGAAGATGTCATCTGGTATTAGTTTTTGCAATTCCTAATTCTTTTTTCTTAAAGACTGCCTGATACATCTTTGCCTTCTGACCTGATTCACTACTGTTGGCAGAAGGGTTTTCTTTTTAAAAGATCACAGAAATCCCCTTCATCCCACATTCAGTGACTAATAAATGAACTCCTTGTTTGGGAATTTGATTTATTTTCCCTTCTTCAGACATTGAATATCAGAAAACAATGAATATAGTAACATCAGGCTCCTTTTCTGTTAGCCCTTCCTGGTTACCTTTTCCAAGAAATACCCAGAGTTTATGCTTTACTGACTTCCTGGAACAAAGCCAAAGAAGAACTTTGCACCAAAGCTGTGTCTCCAGTTAGAAGACATGACAGTGTCTATCCCTAAGTGACTATGAAATTCCTTGTTATATTTTCTTGAAAAATTATATATATATATACTATTATATATAATAATAGTATATATATATATAATTATTATTATTATTTTTTTTTTCCTATGACTTCAACTCAAAAGACTGATGAGTCCTGGGTAGTGGCTGATTTGGAAAGTCACTAGGGTGACTCCTCCTCTTGCTGGCTGTGGAAAAATACTGAAGAGGAAAAGAGGGAGCCTGGGGGATGAGCATGGAGATAAAGCTAGGCAGGAGGTTCTGTTTCAACTACTATTTCATTGTAAGCCAATTCTGACGTAAGTCAAAAATCTCATTTTTATTTTTTGGGAGTTTTTATTATTATTGCCTTTTATTGTCGGTATCTTTATAAACCTGATCTTTGCCTTTGGTGGTTTGAAACATTACATCTGAAAATGAAAACATCAGCAAATTATGCACTACATATTAGGTACATGATAAGATGTACCTAAAAGGAAAAAAAAAGAGGTTCATAACTTGAATATGTCATAAGTCAGTGTATATCTCTACAGGAAATTAATTGTTACTCATAGACTGGTGGCATGAAGGCTGGTTTAAAATCTCCTTCAGTTGTGACAAAAACTCAAAATAAGGATAGCAGTGAAGAGGGAGAGACATTAAAGGAAAAAAAACAAAAAATCAAAACAAACTCACTGCTGTCCAGTCAGATCCGACTCATAGTGACCTCACCTTGGGTTCCTGAGGCAGTATCACTAAGGAAGTAGATTGCCCAATCTTCCTTCCGAGCAGTGGCTGGTGGGTTTGAACCACAAGGCCTTATGGTTAGCAGACAAATGCCTTAGGCACTATGCCACTAGAGCTTCCTCATTAAAGGAAGAGATACGAAGAAAGAAAAATGGGAAGGACTGATTTGATTGAGAAAATGAGGGGAAGCTCTGAACTATAAATAAAGGAGTGATGGGTGGTTCTGTTTATATGATGAGAAGCAAGAAAGGAAAAGCCTTTGGGAGGGAAAATAAACTGCAGTTTGGGGCAGTCTGGGGCAGCAGATGGGGCTCCCATTTGGATGTATTCAGTATTCAGAATTGAGAAAAACATAACTTTGGAAGTTACCATAACCTTGATGAGGAATTTTGAAGTGGTTGTTCTCAGTATCTTAGTTGGTGCTCATAACTCTTATTCAGACCCGTGGCTTTCTGTGTCTCTGTTTGAGGCCTAGTTCTGGGGGGGCTGACCCTCCAGGAATAACCCTCCATCAGTAAGGGACAGTGACTGATGGAGAAATATCCAGCTTTCTAGCCTCTTGGGGAATCTCTTTTGCAGTGCATCCAGAACCTATGGTTTTCAAAATTGAGCCCAACATTGTGAAATCTCAAACTCCTGGGCCCTTCTGCAGAGACTCTGACTTAGTAGGTCTAAGGGAGGAAGAGGGACAGATCTACATTTCTAACAAGCTCTGTTTTACAGCATTTCTCCAAGGATATCATGAGATTGTCCCCTGTTGCCCAAATGGTAACTTCCAGCTAGTGTACACCTGTATTGACCTGTGTTGATTTACTCCCTTCCCTGTCTACTTCACACTCTGATTCTACTTTGTGAGATTACATCCCAAATGAACTGCTAGCACTCCACTCCATGTCTGGGGTCTACTATGGGGAAAATCCTAATCAAGATAATTTCTTAGGTTGCATCTATAATATAGGGATAGTTGTGGTAACTATCTGAGTTGTCATCAGAATTAAAATAGGCATGCAGGAGGGACCTTTGGGGTAAAATGACAGCTAGAGAGTAATGTCTGTTTCCTTTTGTCCTTTGCTCCCATTGGAATAGATTTGAAAATATTCACAAAGTGAGGGAAGAAAACTTCAACAGGCATAGAAACTTGGATGACTGACTTGAGGAGGATTCTTATCAACTTCATGGAGATGGAGTCCAAAATAGATAGCTAGGTTGTGCAAGAAGTTGGTAGACCAGATCTGTGCCTTCACTGTGTATATATGCAACTCAGTGAGGAAGAGTTATTTATTATTATCATTGTTGTTATTCATATTGCACTGCTTTTAAAGAGTTCATAAGCATTGCTGTTGTTAGACTGTCCTGTCATTTCCCACTCACAGAGACCCTATGTACAACAGACAGAAAGATTGCTCAGTCCTGTGCAATCCGCACAGTCTTCGCTATACTTGAGCCCATCATTGTCACTGTGTCAATCCATCTCATTGAGGGACTTCCCCTTTTTCACTGGCCCTCTATTATACCCTGGTGGTTCAAACCCACCAGCCACTCCTCTGAAGGAAGATGGGGCAATCTACTTCCGTTGTGATACTGCCTCGGAAACTGTCGCTATGAGTCGGATCCAACTCGACGGCACATAACAATAACAACGATGTCCTTTCTTTAGGAACTGGTCCCTTTTGACAACATGACCAAAGTATACGAGATGAAATCTGGGCATTCTCACTTCTAAGGAAAATTCTGGCTGTACTCTTTCCAATACAGATTTGTTCGTTCTTTTGGCAGTCCTCTCATAGAGTATTTTCAATACTCTTTGCCAACACAATTCAAATCTTCTTCATCAGTTCTTTAGTCATAAGCATTAGTATCACTGTTTCTGGTGTTATTATATGTCCTTTGAGGAGTTAGCATTAGGTACTATTATTATTGTTGTCGATGTCATTGTTGTTAGTATCATTAAGTTTTATTACTACTACTATTACTACATGGCCTTGGAGAGCCCATGAACCTTCTGAAACTGATGAAAATTCTGTGCCTTATTCTGGGAAAGGAGGGCTTACAGCTTTTACTAGATTTTCTAAGGAATCCCCAAGTGCTAACAACTCTTGATTTAGAGGAGAGTTTAAGCCTAGTAGGTGAGATTGAAAAAAGGAAAACAATTCTCTGTGCAGATTGAGAAGAGAACAGGGCCAAGTTCACACCCTGGGAAGCAGCAACATGCGATGGTGAGTAAGGAGGGGTGGTGGTAATGTGTAGGTGGCAGACATAGCAGAACATTTCTAAAAAGAGGAAATAGTCAACAGTGTCAAAGTCCCTAGAGAACTCAGGTGAGGGTGAAAGGTACCATGCACTCAAGATGTTTCAGGGAGATGGCTGGCTCAAGAGGTATCCTAGTGGCTTGGGCACTGTAAAGAGTGACCAAGAGAAGAGAAAGAATCAACAGAAAACACACGCTGCTCTGTAGGAAGCCTGACAGTAAAGGGAGAGAGACACTGAAGCTATGAGAGTGGGGGCTAGTGGGAAGAGATCATTTATTTTTAAATGATGATAAAAAAGCAGTGGACCAGAAATGCTTAAAGAAACACGACATACTTTCCTCTGTTTTTTAAAGATGGAAACTGCAACTCAGAGAGTAAAGACATGTGTCCAGGTTTGCTTAGACTGTTAACCACAGAACTAGACATTGGCTCCAGTCTGCTTTTTTTGGAGGACTATCTCCACTGAATAGTATTTCTTAGAGTTATTACAAAGTTTTTTTGTTTTTTTTTTTAGCCACAAATACCCAATTCTGCACAACTGGATCTCCGGGTGGTAAAGTTTACATGCTCAGCAGCTAATCTAAAGGCTGAAGCTTCGAGTCCATGCAGAAGCACCTTGGAGGAAAAGCTTGTTGATCCACCTCTGAAAATTCAGCCACTGAAGACTCTATGAAGCACAGTCCTACTCTGACACACATGGTGTCAAAGGGAGTCAGGACTGACTAATTGACAACTGATTTTTCCAAAATTGTAATGCTGAATTACACTTCTTCCATAGGGTCATTTTCCATGTTTGAAGCCCCACTCTTTCTCAAGCTCACTTTTTAGGGTACAATTACCCCAAGAAGGGATAGTGAAATCAAAGGGAGTGGATGAATCAGGTGGCTCACTCCTTTCCCTCCCTTTCCCCGCTTTCTGAACTAGACTGCTGAGTACATTGGGTACCTAGGAAAGGAGCTCTGGTGGTACAGTGACTAAGGCATTTGACTGCTAACTAGAAGGTATGTAGTTCAAGCCCACCAACTGCTCCATGGAAGGAAGACTGAACAAACTTCTCTGGTAAAGACTTATTGTCTCAGAAACCCAGTGGGGGATTGCTATGAAGCAGAATCAGCTAGAAGGGAGAGGATTTTGTTTTGGTTTTTTAGGATAAAGAAAGTTTTCAGTGGCCATTTTTTTTTTTTTTTTTTTTTTTAAGGGGAAGACCCTCAATGAGATGGATTGACACAAAGGTTATTATGATGGGCTCAAACATGGCAAATACTGTAAGGATGGTGCAGGACTGGGCAGTGTTTTGTCCTGTTTTATATGGGGTTGTTATGTATTATTATCATTGTTGTTATTCATGTTACATTGCTTTTAAGGATTTCATAAGCACTGTTGTTGTTAGGTACTGTCTTGTCATTTCCCATTCACAGAGACCCTATGTACAACAGTACAAGGTTCAGACAAAGCCACTTAACTGAGCCTAACATAGTAAAGATGAGGAATGGTTCAGATAGTGGACAAGACACACAGACACCAACGATGCAGTGCCCACTAGCATTTGCCTGCACTTGGGCTTGTAATGACATCCATGTCTTGGTTCCTTCTTCTGTCCTTTGAGTCCCTGGTGTAGATGCTGGCTTGGTGAAAGTCTGCCAGTAGTTATCTGCAGATGGCAGGAAATCTGTCTCAATGGGCAGAAGGAGTGAGTAGCAAGGTCCAGACAAAGCTACATGGTGGGCAGGCTTTGCCCCGCAGCCCGTCTGCAGAGCACGTGGGGGTGGCAATTCGTGTGCACAGGGAGATTGCATTTCGTGGGTCTGCAGATGCACATGTGTTTCCTCTTCCTGCTCCCCACTCTGACTCAGACTGGAAATTTCCTGGTCACCAAGATATGGGAAGATTGAGTGCATGAGGACACACACAAAAAAGGAAAAAAATAAACAAAGATAAAACTCTGACCACAGAAGAAAATCTACCACCAGACAGCAGAAGAAGGGTAATTCCCAAAATGTAATCGTTGTCTTTGGAATGATTTATCTGGTCCATACTCAAATGTCTTTTGCCTCCCTTATCTTTTCCTGTTGTTGGTTATCTTCAACTCGGTTCTGACTCATAGAAACCTCATGTGTGGCAGAATGGAACTGTCTTCCATAAGGCTTTAAATGGCTGATTTTTTGAAAGTAGGTTGCCAGGCCTTCCTTCTGAGGCACCTCTGAAAAGAGTTTAACCCCTAATCTTTTGGTTAGTAGCTGAGCTCGTTAACCATTGTTACCATTCAGGGCCCTTTTCAACAACTAATCATATTGAAGAGACAGTGGAGTCAACGAAGAAAAAGGTCAAGACCAGAAGTTTGGGTAAATGTGTCATGCAGCCAAGACAGAGAGACAAGACTGGGTGACACAAACAGAAAAGTGACTTAACCCAAAAAACTGACATCAAGTTGATTTCTATTCATAGCAACCATAGAGGACAGCATAGAATTGCCCCGTAGGGTTTCCAAGGCTGTAAATCTTTATAGAAGCATATTTTGGTTAGTAGCTGTATGTCTTAACCATTGCATCACTAGAGCTTCTTATGAAAAGTGACTTAGCAAGCCTGAAATCATACGGCTGTCTTTATCAGCAAAAAATATAACTGACATAAAAACATAAGAAAGGAAAGGAACACTTGATCTAAGCAAATTAATCAGATATCAAGGTTTGACATGAGGGAAAATTCATCCAGTTTATAACTAACTACCTGAACTAAAAACCTAAGCAGCTGGAACCCTATTGTAAGTTGCATCCCATTCAACCTTCCAAAAGCAAGGTGTGCAGCTTCAGCAGGTTATAAGATAGTACCTTGATCTCCAAGTGCAAATGAAGGAAGTACAGGCAGACCTCTGTTTATTGCTCTTCTCTTTATTGTGCTTTGCAGATATTGCTTTTTTTTCTTTCCTTTTCCAAATTGAAGGTTTGTGGCAACCCTGCATTGAGCAAATCTATCAGAGCCATTTTCTCCAACAGTGCTCACTTCATGTATCTGGATTACATTTTAGTAATTCTAACGATATTCCAAACTTTTTCATAATGATTTTGTACACTTAATAGATTATAGTATAGTGGTAAACCTAACTTTTATACGCACTGGGAAACCAAAACATTCATGTGACTTGCTTTTTTTTTTGCAATTTTTGCTTTAGTGCAGTGGTCTGGAACTAAACCCACAATATCTCTGAGCTATGCCTATATTGACCTATTCCAAAGACGGGGAAACATCAGAACAAGCCCCCAAAACTAGACTCACTAAAAAGTCAGTGTGATGGTTTCACCACCTGAAAGGTTTTTGACAAGTTAGTGCTCCTGTCCTGATATAATATCGACTGTGTTTGATCAAAGAATGTGTCAGTGCTACACTCCTCAGGACTTAGGATGTCTGTCTATAACCATAGACCACTAGTCCACATATGAACAGTAGAGTGGACTTGGTTTCCATTCAGATGTTAGACCTCATAATGAATGATGATTATAAATATGGGTTCAGATGGACATAAGTTCAAATCTCAAATCTGGGTTCAGAGTTATTAAGTGACTTACACAGTCCTGTTGTCTCTGATAGTAGGCTGTGATTTCTGTCCACTTTGCAGGAATTGGTGATAGACAAATGAAACTACACATGTAGATATTTTGGCACAGAGTCCATTACCTAGTAGATACTCAAAAGCTAGGCAGGACTTGGTTCTATTTTCTGTTAAATTTTCCTTACAATCCAGTTAATTAGCAGAGGTCTTCCATAAGAGAATTTATCTTAAAGAATAATTTTAAGGCATCGAATTTGGTTTTAGCAGTCATTTCTAGGGCGCGTCTGTTCACACAAACTAATTTCTAATTTAAAAACAAAAAAAAATTAAAAATGAATTTGAACTAAATGTAAAATAATTGTGTTGCTAAATTCTGCATATCATAGTAAAGATGGAAGGGAACCAAGCTGAAATGAATTGTGATGGGGTTGGAGAAGAGAGAAGGGAAAGAAACTATCTGGGAAAAAAAAATAGATGGAAGGGGGTCAGGGGGTCATATTCTAGGAGAGAAGATGTTGTCCTTCAATCTCACCAACATGCTTCAAGACAGTGAGGCCACCTCCCTGCCACATCACTGGATTGTCTTCTGCTGACCGCCCAGTTCTCCTCGGGCTGGATGGGAGGATAAGGGTCTTCCACCAACTCACTCCATATGGTGCCACCTGTAATTTCTCCAACTAAGCACCTTTACTCCTATCCCAGATTCTCCTAAAACCACCACTTGAGACAAAACAAGAATAAAAAGTATAAATACTTAATTTCCGTTCAGAATAATTCATTTTTTTCTGTTTCTGAATGTTTTATTAGAAATTAGGACTCCTCAAAATATATTTCAATTAAACATGCTCCTTCCATAGTGTATCACTCCTTCGTTTCTCACTGTGTTCCTGTTTTCTGTCTGAAGCTGTTCTGACTTCCTGAGCAAGAGGAGAAAGATTAGTTAAGATGTGAAAAGTAAAAGCTGTGGACAGAAGCATGCCCTTTTCCTCTGGTTCTTAGCATTCTGGAATGCACCTGTGTTAAAATATGAAGAAATAAAACAAATATAAATTATGCATTTTCCAACTTAATTTAAAATGCATTATGCTCTCCTTTGTTCTCTGGAATTAGTCTTATTAAGGGGACAGATCTGTATGGATTAATTTTGAGTCAGTTTATTCACTTCTTTGTAATTCAGTGGCAAAGATTTTTGTCCCCAGGCATCAAATTAATTTTTTGTTTTACTGTATGTAACACATACAAAATATAGACCTCTTTGTGTTATTTCTTTGTTTATCTACCATGCAACACAGTCCCATACTGTTTCCCACCAAATCTTAAATCTTTCCTTTTAAAGAACAAAACTTTCCAAACGATTTTGAAAGCAATGCAACCGTTGTCACAATGTTGGAGTTGAGTACAATAATAGCATTACCCTCTTGCTGGTATTGATTTGTGTAGAGATCCACATTGCCTGCCTCTAATCCAAACTCTGGGGCTACCAGCCCCAAGCTTCTGCCTTCCCAATGATTTTGGCAACTTGTGAACTGATGTTTTATGGTGGTTAAAATATGTACCAAATCATCATTTTTGAGTATTGTTTTAGTACAGTAATTCTTTGTTCTGCTTAGATGTTTTAAATCTTTATTTTTTCCCCAAACTGAGCAAGAGAATCATCTGCATTCTTAATTAGTCTTCTTTAAACCAAATATCCTTTCATATGCACTAATAAAGACTAAGGACCCTTTCTCTCTTGTTTAAATAACTGCTTGCTGTAGGATAAAATTGTGAGAGACATGATGCAGATCAAGTTGCGGGCTTGAAGTGGGGAAGAGGAACAAGCCGTGCCATAATAAGCAGATTTTAATGATTTACTATAAATCAGCATTTTTGCCCTGTCAGTGAGATTGAAGAGGCAGACAGCTCCTCACATGTCTGCCGAGCAAATGTCTTCCTGATGAATCATGTGCACTGAATCACTGATCACAACATTCAAACGGCACATCCAAATAATGAGGGAAACACATACACAGCCTCCCGATGGCTGCTCGAAGGCAGCAGGAATATATGCTTTTTCGTTGTGTGGTAGTTAAACCCTCACATTGATCCTCCGAGGATTCCATGGAGAGTAATAGAAGTGTATATTACTGGGTTAACCGTGGATGCCCTAACATAGTCTGATCTGCATAAATGCTCTCCCCCACCCCCCAAGATTTTTGATGAGAATATAATCTAGTCGGAAGGAGAAGGGGGGAAAAAAAAAAAAGACAGGCTGTAATAATGATCCTAAATGTAAAGAATCTGGCCACAGAAACCAATAGAAATTGGAGCTAATTTTGTTGAATGAGAGTCAGCTCCTCTAACACCCCTTTCCCCTAGCTCCACTCCTACCCTGGCTTTTATCTCATCTTCTTGCTTCCTCTAACAGTGTCTCATATTCCTCTCCACTAATAGTCTTTCAGGTGAGTGGAACCCATCCCCGGAGGGAGGAACACTGGCAAAGCAGGAAGGACCTATTTGGAAACTGGTATGCTGGACCTCAGCCTGGACCAGTGGGCCAGGTAAGCCAGGCACAAAGTCTCCAGCACAAATCCTGAGGGCATCCTGGATCTGGACTCAGTAGATGCTCAGGAAGCCTTTCCAGTTGATAGATCACTTCCTCAGGGAAGCCTTCCTTGATCACCTCCTTCGGTGTCTCACTCCTCCCAACTCCGGTAGCCCATCATCAGTCTTGTCCCTTGTTATCCCTTATAACACACTCACACCTCTTAGATTAGAGCCTCTTCAGTTGCAAAATCATTATATTAACTTTCTGGAAACCTCTATGGTACCTTACACATAGCACAGGCTTCATCATAACCCCCAATACAGGCTTCATCATAACCCCCAATACAGGCTTCATCATAGCCCCCTCTCAAGAATGAATAAATGAATGAAGGGATCACGAAGGCCAGGGATGATGAGCTCAGCCTGGATGTCAGAGACTCCAAGCTTTCAGAGAATCATGATATCTTGAGCCAAGGGCAATCAGATTCCCTCTGGCATTGTCAATCCAACTGTGGTGCCAGCAGAGAATCGACATGGGCTGCCATGCTCAGTGGGCACAAAGGGAGATGACCTCCTGCATGAGTAGAAGACAATGCACAAGGGTGTAGGAAGGGAGGGTCCTGGAGGCTAATGTCATGTGCTGAGACCTAGAAGTCAGTTATATTGAACAGTGTCCTACAAGTTTGTATGTAAACATTGAATCCAAGCATAAATCAAAGCTACCTTTCTATCTACCCCTAGGATGATCAAGAGCATAATTAGAACTCTATGACTGTTTCCAAAAGCACTTTCTTGCTATCCAAAGTGGACCCATTGATTTGGTTAATACTAGTTGTTAACTCGAGTAGACCCACTGATCTGGTTAACAGTAGTTAACCCAAGTGGACTCAATGATCTAGTTAACATTAGCCGTTACCCAGAGTGGACCTACATGACTTAGAGCATGGCTCCCATTTCCACCTAGGACTTTATGCAGATTGGCCATAGTCTTCAAAGCTCCAAGTGAGCTTCTGGAAAACTCAGGATGTTCAAATTTGCCCTTTGCAACTCTTTCACTTCTGAATTATTTCAGTCTTACTTACCACCATAAGTAAACTCTCTTCACAAACCCAGTTTCGTAGATGGGCCAAGGCTTCCAGGAACCTCTAAACTTCAACAATTATCCATTTCATTGCTTGTGCTTAAGATGCAAAAAGTCACATGGCATGTTTGCCCGGCCTTCAGCTCATCATCTGACACATTCATCAGAACTGGATTTATCCAAACCCTGGACTTACCTGGCTTTCATGCTGCTGTTAGAGAAGATCTCCAAAGGAAGTCTCAAGCTGGAGGGGAAAGGAGAGACTGGCTTTGAAGTCTAGGGTGTTCTCTGCTATACTCCTGTAGCCACAGTCTAGCTCCCCAGAACACAGCTGGAACTCTACAACACCACACCTTTGATCAGTTATCTCTTCTGGAATGGCCACTCTTCTCCTATTTAAATCTACTTATTATTCAAAATAGAACTCCCCTCTCTCTCTGAACCACCACCAGTCTGTCAGTTTGCCACACTATGGTGACTTGTGTGTTGCTATGGTGCTGGGAGATAGGTCAGTAGTATTTCAAATACCATCAGAATCACTCTATAGTGAGCAAGTTGTAGTGGTGCTCCCAGACTAAGACAGTCTAGGAAGAAAGGCCTGGCAATCTACTTCCAAAAGATTAGCCAATGAAAACCTTATCAATCACAACAGAACATTGTCCAACTCACTTGTTTTGAATATGTCATCAAGGGGATGAATTGCTGGAGTAGGACATAATGTGTGATGAACTAGAGGGTCAGCAAGAACAAGTAAGACCCTCAGTGAGGTACACTGGCACAGTGGCCCAACAATGGACTCAAATATGCTGGCATTTATAAGGACATCACAGACTGGGCAGTATTTCATTGTGCTCTATATGAGGTTTCCATAAGTCAAAGTCAACTGAACGGACTACACTTACAACAAGGACAACTCTCCTGATGCCTTGGCTGATACCGACAATGGAAATTATAACTCCCTTCTCTGATCTCCATAGGGCTTTGTATACTTTGTTCATTCATTTATTCACTTAATCATTTAACTACAGTTTAGCAGAAAGCAATGTGTCTCATGTTGGGAGATACAATGGTGGTCAAAAGAGACCTGGATTCTGCTGTTGTGAAATGTTCAATCCTATGGGTTTATCCTCTCGATCAAGGATTCTCTGCTTGGTCTCTTCTGGTAATGAGGAAAATGAGAATGCCTCCCAATGGGAGGGCTCAAACATTCACTCTCCAGCATGTGCTGAGCATAAGCTGTGTGCTTGGCAATGTTCTGGGCACTGGGGACACAGGAGGGAACTAGCTAGTCAGGGCTTAGCATGTCTCTCCCAGGGCAGCTTCATGGGCAGGCTACCTGGCCCCACACAGAAGGGCTCCAAGCTGGTTTAATACTTTGCCGTTGCCATCTTGAAATTCTTAATGATTTTGAACAAGGGCTATATGTTTTCATTTTACACTGCAAATCATGTAGTGAGCTCTAGTGCCTTCTTTCAAGGACCTGCATTCAGTGGAGAAAGAGGCAATAAACAAGTAGGCAAATAAATTAGTAAGAAATTCCAGGCAGTTTCTAAGTGCTAAGAAAGGTGATGAGATGGAGAGTTGGAGGAGGGGCTCCTTTAGGCAGTAAATCCAGACAGCTGGTGTGAGAGATCTCTGAGTAGAACCCATGAATGGTGGGAGGACCCAACCATAAGTAGGATTAAATAAACCAATTAATGCAATTAATTAAATATATCAATCAACAGCATGGCTGCATAGGCAAGGTGCTCAAATTTTGTTCTGATTTGGATATGTGGGCTAGTGGGTACTTTACCCTTCTCTGACCCCAGAGGGAGACTGGGAGGTCAGGAAAGTAGGTGGATCTGTTATCTCCTTTCCTAGCCAGCAGCAGGCAAACCAGGTAGGAATCCCTCCCAAATGCACTCTCTAACCTCACCTTCCTCCTCCTCCTCCTTGCCCATGTGGCCACGCTCAGATGCTGGGCCCTCTGTGCTTTCTTTGTTTCCTATTCAGTTAACAGGGTCTTGCATTATTTGTGCTCCAGGAATACTACATAGGAAATGCAGGGGGAGTCCCATGGAGAACTTCAGAGACTCCACCATGATGCTTCTGGTCCACAGGAATATCCTTGGGACCCTATAATGCAGGTCGTGTGCTCCTGTGCCTCAGTTGTCCTGTGCGTCCTGTCATTTCCTCAGGTAGCCAGACTTGGAACTTCTTGTGATGTCATAGAGCACTTGGTCATTTTTCATCATCACTTTCAACTGCAGCTGCCCTGAACTGAATAAGTGCCCATACTTTGACCCAATGAGTTAAATGTAGATTCTTGTACATTTAATAAATATATTTATATATATTTATATT
>NW_006921596.1:1379345-1381593 GCF_000298275.1 Orycteropus afer afer | reverse complement strand
CTAAGGCACTTGACTGCTAACCAGAAGACTGGCGGTTCAAACCCACCAGCTACTCCTCAGAAGGAAGGTTGGGCAATCTACTTCTGTAGTGATATCCTCTCGGAAACTCAAGGAGAGGTCGCTATGAGTCGGATCCGACTTGACCGCTGTGCATTAGAGAGACAGGGAGAGAGAAAGGAGTCCCTAAGGTGGTGAAGTGACCGAAAGTTTGGAGCTTTGAGTCCACGCAGAGGCTCCTATTAAGAAAGTCCTGGCAACCTACTCCTGGAAAACCAGTCACTGAAAAGCCTGCGGAGGGCGGTTCCACTCTGACACGTGGTGGGGTCATCGTGAGTCAGAACCTACTCCACAGCAACTGAATGGAGAGAGAAGACAGGCCTTCCCCACACACACACTGGCCCACAGCTATTTTGGAGAATAATATTCCAGGGTTCTGAAGGCACTAAAAAAAAACCAAAAAAAAACCAAAGGCACTGCAGTCCAGTCGATTCGACTTATAGCCACCCCTCCATGGTTTTCCAAGGCAGTATCTTTACTGAAGTAGACTGCCCAATCAAAGCACTTACCCCAGCTGCCTTTCTGGAACAACAGCCCTTCAAGATGGAGGGCGTTCTTCTCAGTGGGACTCTATCCAGTACCAGGTCAAAGATGCCACCTGCGCTCTTCTCTTTCCTTCCATACCTGCCAAGAAGGATACAGAGAGTTCGCACCTTCTGCAAGTAGAGGAACATCAGGCCTGGACGAGCAGTTGTCTTGCCAGCCCAATCCGGATATATCACATAGAAGTAAAAAGTCTGTAACTCTTTATCTGATCCAGGCAAACATGGTGATGGCATCGAAGAGCTTGGTGATTTATTTTTCTGAAGCTGAAAGGATCTGGCTTAATATTGCTTGATATATGCTAACCTTCCCTTTATAGGGTCTGCAATTGAAAGCCATGTTGCAGTAGTTTAATCCTGGCCTCTTACTTATCTAAAACACACTCTCTGACTGTGCTGTGAAAATTGAATCTTTTCCTCACAATCTTACTGACATGAAAAATATATAATACAGTAAATGATTAATGCAGTTATAAACTATACCTGAGATAAGATTTAAGTATTCATATTTCTATCATGTTAATACAACACGATAAACCCATGAAGCAAACTTGACCAGGGCATTTGTTATTCTGTCCAGTGTTCAATTATTCTTTGTCCAAATACAATTTAGGGGCTTGCAGTAATGCAGTCACTTGGTGCAACACATTATGGGCTGCTGGGAGATAATAAGCTGCCTCTATGGTCAGCCGCGGAGACCCCATTCTGAACGCAGAGAATTGCACAGACAAGTGGCGTGCACCTCGGCCCTGGGACAGTCCTCCGGAAAGGATCATTTGCACCAGAATGCCAGGCTTATTGTATCTACTCGTTTTCCCTTTTATAAGAAAGTCTCCCATTAAAGGAAAACTTATTTGCTGTAATCAAAAGCAAGCTTAACAATAAGTGAAACTGCTTAAAAGCTCCCTTTCCCTAACACTGAATATCATTTTTTATCTGTGACTATAGAGAAGCCATTCCTTTGTTGGCTCTAAATGGTCCCCGTTCCTTCGTTGTGCAAATTGCTCACACGAGCCAATGTGCCATTTTCCACCCACCTCATTATTTTTATACTTCCGATGATGTCGATTTTGATTTTCAAATGCCAGCCATTTATAGCTTATTTTAAAACACACACCAAAAAATTAAGTGATTCACAATCTCTGCTATTAGTTGGGCTTTGGAGACCTGTCACTAAGTTGAGGACAGACAGTACCACACAGCGGTCACACACTTGAGTTTGACATCCCAGCACTGTCCTTTGTTAGCCACAAGACTTTCCACAATTTACTTACATCGACAAGTCTCGGTTCCCTGCCTATAAAGATAGGATGATGTCTTCTACCCCTCAGGGCTGATATGCAACACTGACACAGTACATAATAAGTTCCCAACAAATGTTAACAATTACTGTGTCGTTGTTATTCCCTGACCTTACCTGACAATAAACGAGCTGACTCTGGACAGCAGCCCACTGTCAGTACCTCTCTGCCACAGCTGGACGGTAATACTCAGATGCTCCACCTCACTCAGGGCTCCAGGGACAGTTACTGTTTGAGAGATGTGTTTGCCCTTGGCATTCTGACTTCAGTGTCTGGGAAGGGATGTGTCTCTAAGATCCTTGAGGGCAGGCATCATCCAGTCAACGTTTTATAGGAGGCTCACTGAGC
>NW_006921596.1:1373126-1377110 GCF_000298275.1 Orycteropus afer afer | reverse complement strand
GTGGGACTGCAAAATGGTACAACCATTGTGGAAAATGGTATGATGTTTCCTTAAAAAACTGAAAATGGAAATACCATTTGATCCAGCAATTTTATTACTAGGAATATATCCTAAAGTGGTGAGAGACAAGACATGAACAGACATATGCACACTCATGTTCATCGCAGCACAATTCACTACAGCAAAGAGATAGAAACAACCTAAAAGCCCATCCACAGATGAATGGATAACCAAACTATGGTATTCACACAATGGAATACTATGCAACATTAAAGAATAATGAAGAATCCTGAATCATCTCACATGTGGATGACTTTGGAGGATATTATGCTGAGTGAAATAAGTCCATCACAGAAGGACAAATATTGTATGAACCCATTATTGTAAAAAGTCAAGGAAAGGTTTACTCAGGCAAGGAAATTCACTTCGTTGGTCGCTGGAGATGAGAGGGAAGGGGAGGAAAAACTTCAGACTAGTTGGGGGTCACATGTTGATTTTGGGAAGGAGTGGGACAGTATGAAAAGAGTCTGTGACCAGCATGATGACATTGGGGAAAGGAAAGACACTGAAAAGTGCACATAAGATATAGTCAACAGAGGCAAATACTATTATATGCACAGTACTGCATTACCACTAGCACCAAACACCAGGCTACAGATAAAAGCATAGACAGGTGAGAAGATCAAGTTGGGGTAGGTAAATAGGAATATACCCTAGACTAAGGATAGATTTGGCTGTAGATAATCTTACATATGCACTTGTGCTACAAAATTAGCCATGTACATTACAGAAGCAACAGAAGACAGAGTTGGAGTAATGTCTCAGACACAATCAATCACCTTGAGAGAGAGAATCACCGGGCCTTGACTCAGAACTATAGTCTTGGGGGACATTATGCCCAATTGGCACAACGTAGTACATAAAAATCTTGTTCTACCACCTACTTTGGTGAGTAGCAACTGGGGTCTTGAAAGCTGAGATGGCGAGCGGCCGTCTCAGATGCAACTATTGGTCTCCTCTTGAACAGAGCAAAGAAGAGTGAAGAAAATCAAAGACATCTAAAACAATTAGTCCAAAGATAAGATGACCCTCGAGGGCCCCAGCTTTAACAACCCCAAGATCAAGAAAACTAGATGGTGTCTGGCTATCAATGCCAACCGCTCAGAAAGGGATCTAAACTGGAGATCCTGGATATATTGGGAGGAAAAATGTGGAACAAAATTCAAAAACACAAAAATGACCAGTATTACTCATGGGATAGAGACTGGTGGAACCCTTGAGACTATGGCCCCGGGTTAGTCTTCAGGCCTAGAAATGGACTCATTTCCATGGATTGGCTCTCAGCCCAACAGTAGAAAGACCTACATGTAGAACACCTACCCCAGAACAATGTACCCACCTACTCTAGGGAGATGCACTCTTTAGATCAATCAGCTATGAGTCACCAGAGGGGCCACATTCACACAGGGAAAGCTGGACAGACAGGAACACATAGTTAAAAAGGGCACAGGGAGGGGGTAGTCACATGGAGGGGGGTGGGAAGAGAGTTTGTTATGGTTGGGGCTAGTAATCAGGGCAAAAAGAAGAAAAAAAAAAAAAAAGTCCAGGCTTACTGATCTGAAAAAAACTGGTAGTACCCTTGAGAGTGTGGCCTTTAGACACTTTCAAGTCTGGAACTGAACACACCTCAGTGGCCCAACTTTTTCTGTCAAGCAATAGACAGGCCTATAAGGTGAATAATAACACTGGAGAGTATGCACTCCTTAGAACAATTGGCCCCATGAGATCTGAAGAATGGCTTTTACCCAGTTATAAAACTCAGAAAGCAGGAAGGGATAGGAAAGAAGGACAAATGGAAATGGGAAACACAGGGAGATAGTGGGAAGCATGATTTTAAATTGTGGGAATTGCAATCAATGTCACAAAACAAAATGTGTACAAGTTGTTGAATGAAAAACTAATTTCCTAGGTAAACTTTCAATCAAATCACATAAAAAGTTAAAAAAAAAAATTATTCACCAAGACTAAGAACATTTTTTCTCCTAAAGATGTTTTCAACAGGGAAAAGAGGAAGGTTATGAATTCTGTGAAGTCCATAATATCCCGGGCACCAGTGTATATTTGCTTAACAAATGAATATATGACAATAACATAATTGTTCTGGATGTCTGGCAAGAAGAGGTACCATAGATCCTAGAGAAGTACCTTTTCAGAGTCACGTATTTTTCTCTCTACCTCCAGCACCTAGCAGAGTTCTAGACATTGAATAAACATGTGCTCAACTGAACTGATGATAAGGAGTGTCTAGCATGGCAAAGAGTCTGCCACTCTGCTGACTTCAAAAATTGAAACATGTCTTGATTAAAAACAAACAAGCAAACAGAAAACCCATTACCATTGAGTTGATTCGGACTCACAGTGACCCCCATTGGATTTCCTAGGCTATAAATCTTTATAGAAGTAGATTGCTTCATCTTTCTCCTGCAGAGCAGCTAATGGGTTTGAACAACCAACTTTCTGGTTAGTAGCCAACTGCCTTATCCACTATGCCATCAGAGCTCCTGACAGGTCTTGATATCAGCTCCCAGTATGCTTCCCTCCCCTTGGCCACATCTGCTTGGTTTATTAGATCAATGTTGTCCTTGCTCTCTTCTGGCTCTGATATTCTGACATTATCTACCTTGGTGTCGAGTCCCTCCTCATATTCATAGGTCTCTGTGACTTTCATGGCATACCCTCCTCAAGTTCTCAGTCAATGGCTTCTGAACCTAAACATCCACACTCCCTATGATAGTAGTAGAGACACTGGGTGGGCACACTCTCCTAAGAACATCTGGAAAGATCATCTTCTCTTCCTCCCTCATTTTAATAGCAAATCATTAACTCGATGCTCAGGAGAGGTGCAATCAACAGAACGTTTCAGCAAGTAACACAGATGCCTTGTGGCCCAACTATCCTGGCTTGGGACTGTCCTGCATCACTGCTGGAAGTCCTGTGTCCCAGTAAATCCCTCAGTTCTAGGCAAACCAGCAAGGCTGATGTGGGATGTACAATTAACTTTACCCATACAACTTGATCTTTATGTTTGGTTCCTGGGAGGTGATCTCTAAACTTTAGAAATTTTCCCAGTGTTTAGATTCTTCACTTTTCATGACGGGGCTCTAGACCACACCTACTTTATAGGTTATGTTACTAAAATAATTCTTGGGTGGAAGCTAGCCATTCCAGAGAGACCCACTAGTTGATATCAATTCAACCTCAGGGGAGGGAGGCTGAGGCTATTGTTCAACTATGAAGGTAATAAAATCCAATCAATCATGCTCATATAATAAAATCCCAATAAAAACTCTGCACATAAAAGCTCAGAAAATTAACTGGTTGCTGAAAACATTGGTGCTAGGGAGAGTGATGCATCCCTTTTTGGGAAAAAGCTTCATGTTGGGGGTTCTCCCAGAACTTACTCTATGTGTCGCTTCATTTATATCCCTTTTTCTAGAGTAAAATTGTAATTGTAAGTATAGCACTTTCTTGTGTTGTTCTAGCAAATTATCAAACTCAAGGTATGGGAACCCTGAAATTTGAGTCCCGCCAATCAGAAGTAGAGAACTCTGAGCTTCTGAGCTCGCAGCTGATGTGTGAAGTATTAAAGAGACATTACAGTGTGGAGGACTGTGCCCTTTGTGAGATCTTACCTAGCTCTGGTGGTAAGAGTCAAAGGAGGAAGAACTGCATTTATAGTTGGTGCCAGAAAGGAGAGTTAGTGTTAGAAGCAGTTGATGTATCTCAGTCAGAGAAGACACACACAAAGAGACATCATTGGAGCTGGTCATCCTCCACAGCAATTCCACTTACAGTGTTTTACTCTACTCTGAGAAAATAATCATAGAGGTGTGTCAAGATTAAAGGAGCTCTGGTGGCATAGTGGGTAAGCCATTTGGTTGCTCACCAGAAGGTCAGTAGTTCAAATCTACCAGCTGCTCCACA
>NW_006921596.1:1331383-1372401 GCF_000298275.1 Orycteropus afer afer | reverse complement strand
TCACTATGAGTCGCTATAACTCCAGCTACTTCTTAAAGTCAGTACTAAAGGAACTGGCTGGCCCTTGCCCAGTTACTGGTCACATTGTTGCCATGGACTCCTTGTAGGCTATTGAGCTCCATTTTTCTGATCCTCACCTCTGTTGAGAGTTACTAGGCAGTGAGTATGGGTTTTTTGTTTTTTGTTTTTTTTTTGGTTAATGCTGATTTATGTAAATACACATATATTCTACCTAGAGAGAATACATGCAGACTAAGGGCTCTGGAGTCAAGCCACCTGGTTAAATACTGGTTTCACTACTTGCTAGCTATTAAAAAAAAAAAAAAAAAAGCAAACTACTTAATTCTTCCATGCCTTGGCTTCCTAGTCTGTAAATGTGGATAATGACAGTGTCTATTTTGTCCAGCAATAGTGAGGATTTAATGGGTCAACACAGGCAAAGTGCTTAGAACAAAGACTAGCACAGAGTAGGCAATTGAAAAATATTCATTGTTGCTGGAGCTCTGGTGGCACAGTGTCTAAGGCATTTGACTGCTAATCAGAAGGTTGCAGTTCAAACCTACCAGCCACTCTGCGGAAGAAAGACTGGGCAATCTACTTCCATAAAGATTTACCACCTCAGAAACCCAAAGGGGATCACTATGAGTCAGAATCGACTTGATGGCAGTGAGTCGGTTATTTGTTTGGTCATTGTGATTGGTGTTGGTGGTATTAGTGGAAGAAGAAATGCTTGCTGAACCTGCATGAAGTACCAGGCTCAGGCTAAGCCTTCTCATGGCTTTGCTCATTTTTATTCTCATGGAGGCCCCAGCCCCATAACCCAATTCAAAAGAGTTGCCAAAAACCCTCAGTGGGTACACTGTGGAGCTAGGATTCAAACATTGACCTGTCTAACTCCAGCTACTTCTTAAAGTCACTACTAAAGGAATTGGCTGGCCTTGCTCAGTTACTGGTCACATTATCGCCATGGCCTCCTCGCAGGCTATTGAGCTCCATTTTTCTGATCCTCACCTCTGTTGAGAGTTATTAGTATTGGAGAAGCATAAGAGAGGATTTTAATTTAATTTGAGCCCCAATAAGGAAGGTTGGGCAATCTACTTCCGTAGTGATATCGCCTCGGAAACCCAAGGAGGGGTCGCTATGTGTCAGGCCCGACTTGACAGCACATAACAACAACAACAACAATCTACTGAAATGCCTTTAGAAAGATGATGCCACAATGATTCAGGATGAAACCAATATATTAACGTGGATAAAGAAAACTGACCGTCACACATCTGGCAATGCAATTAAAGGTGGCAGAAACTGCCAAGTGCCCAGGAAGAGATCAAGGAATTCACAGTAAAAGAGACCCATGTGTGTAATTCATGACGAACTTTTTCTAAGGTGCTGAACATCTATCTGCCTAAGCATCCAACTGACTTTCAAAAGAAAAGGACTGCTATCTCAAAAGAATTAAAAGTGTTATCTCAAAAGAATTAAAGGATTAAAAAAAAGTTTATTCATAAGTTTAATCAAATAGAAAATGCAAACCAACCCTAATAGTCTTTGCTGTGTTTAAAGATAGCATGTCAATCATTAAACTAATTGAAGATATCAAAATCAAGGTTACTGATGTAGATTTTAAAAAAGCAGCATTCCACATGAAGCTGGGTATTACCCTCATGACCAAGAGGAATTAAACATGAAAAGTGCATCAATTCAAACTCTGATAACTTGAGTTGTGATTCAGAAGAATAAATCAGACTGAAATTGAATGAATGAATGAAAATTTTATTACTGAGTAAAAACATTTTTTTTTGTTCATTTAATATAGTACCACTCCTCTCCCCCCAAAAAGTAAAGAAGCTATGATTAATTTGATTCTATTTCTTCTGACTAATGGTAGCATTACATTTGGGAATGATAGTGAATATGTGTGTAAATACTAATTATTTTAATAATATTATTGATGCACGTTAAGGTTGGTGGTTCAAACCCTCCAGCCACTCTGCAGAAGGAAGACTAGACAATCTACTTCTGTAAAGATTTACTGCCTCAGAAACCTGAAGAGGTTTGGTATGAGTTGGAATTGACAATATACGTTATTATATATATATGTATGTGTGTGTGTGTGTATGAAAGGATTTACAACAAAACATTAATAGTGATTATAATTGTGTAATGAGATTACAGCTATTTCAAATTTTTTCATGTCTTTCATCTGAATTTTTTACAGTCTTTAATGATAATGTCCTATTTTAACAAAAAGTAAACTCAAACAGAAAAATGCAAAAATATTTGAAGCCAAATGTAGGCAATCCAAATGCTGTCTAGTTTCTATGCTAAGCCCAACTTACACATTCACATAAACACTATTCTTGTTACATGCATGCAGTAATGTTTCATCAAAATTGCATCTGGAGTCACATCTCTGGACACTGGGCTGTCAGGAATTAAGATGGGTGCTTCTAAATTCTGGGGGACGGGCTACCTATTGAGCCGTAGGTAGTGCCTGCATTTTGTTACCCATGGTGACAGCTGCCAATGTGTGAGTGAATGTGAAATGTCAAGTTCTCTGGCACCATTCCTGGAAGAATCTGTAATTTACTTGCTCCGTCATGTCACTCTCTGAAGCATTGCCTGGGAGACAGGCTATGACCTACTCCTGATCTTGGCAGAGTTTCCTTTGGGGTCTTCTGAAGGCCACTTTCTCATCAGGGTCCTCTGATTGGGACATTCCTACTCATTTCCCTCTTGCTTCAGATTTATCCCAGGAAAATGAATGGGGTCTCTGGCACCTTCCTGCTTTTTTTCTTCCTGTAGTTCTGGGTGGAATCCCATGGAGGCAAGAAACGTGGAGCGGGGGATGCTGTTCGCCCCATCCTATTTTAAACCAGGATAAGGTGGCAGGAGCCTTCAACAATCAGGAAGGAGAAGATGGCTGGGGAGTGGCAAGAGTGAGCAGAGCTGACTCCAAAAATGTTTTGGTATTTGCTGGAAGATTCATAGAGAGGATGCCTGCCAGTACCTTCTTTTATTTTTTATTTTTAATACCAATTCAGTCGTCCACACTAACCTAAGGCAGTATGCGGATCACTTTTTTTTTTTTTTTAATTGCTGCAAATGAAATGCATAATTAAATGCTGTAAATTAAAAACTGATACAAGGATGAGCTCACTAAGTCTGATCAAACAAAACAACTCACCCCCAACATGTGGAGAAAACAGCAGTCTCTTTTTAGATATGAAGATGACGGAGCTCTGGCTGGAGGCTGTGAGTTCATCTCCCCTGTCTGATGTGAAGCTTGCTAGCAGTACATAGGGAAAAGTCCTGAATCCTAGCTTGTCCTTGGGGACAGTGACAAGCTGAACACCATGTGTCCTGGGATCTGAGGTGTGCAGATAGGTCATCCACATGCTGCAAATAGTCCTCCCAAGCCAAGATTCACCTTGATCAGAAAATGACTAGGCAAACAACTGGACAGTGGAATGGAAGAAGAAGGGAAGCTTAGGGAGAGGGTGGAGTAAGCTGTGGATCTACAGTTCAAACACAGTTGTCAGACAACAGTGTGAAATCATATGCACTACACAAATTAGTGCTGTTCCATTTTGAGTAACTGACCCAATCAAAAACGTCCAAATCTAATTATGAATAGAAATGGAAGCATCTTTAGCCCTAACCTTTCTTCGAAGCACCACACCTAAACTGTGGTTGGATGTGTCCCCTTGAATGGTCCATCAACACCTTAGTCAACATGGTCATGACCAAACTCATTGATTTCTGGCCTAGTTGATGGGAGAAAGAAACTACAGTGTCTTCCCTGAGCCCTCCCTTTCCCTATCCACCCTTACAATTAATAAACTACAAGTCCACAGAGTCCCTCATGCCACTCAATGGTCCTTTGCAGTCACACCTATTGTCTGAATTACTTGAGCATCCTCTCTTTTCATCATCCCGCCTCTAGTATTTTTCCTCTCCAATCTGCCCTCCATGCCACTACCAGAGATATCTTTCCAAACATGAGCTGGCACACACCACCCTTTTCCTTGGAAATGCTTACTAACTTCCTGCCATCTGTGGGATAAATCCCCAAAATGTAATCATACCCTTCAAAGTCTTTCCTGATACTTTAACAGCCTATCTTTCAAGCCTCGATGTCGTAACATTTCTCTATAGACATGATGTACAGCTGTGTAGAGGACTCACCCATGAATGAGCCACATTCCTTGAGCTTGAAGTGCCTGTACAGGCAAAAGCATGAACAGGTAGAGTGCTTTTCCCTGCCATTCTCCTCCTCTCAAGACCTTGCTCTTCAGGGCTCCATTTCATCAGTACCATCTTCTTTTGTCTGTCTAAGCACAGGAGTAACCAGGTTACGGAAGGTCTGACCTCTGTGGCTGATGTTCCTTGTCTATTTACCCAACAAATGTGAGCTTCTTGAGGGTAAAACCAGTTGTTGATGTGTCATCTGTGACTCATGACAATCAATAGAGAACTGTGCTCCAAAGGGTTTTTAAGCTGGGATTTTCCGGAAGTAGATCTCTGGATCTTTCTTCTGAGGTTCCAACTGCTCTACCATTTACACCACCTAGGGATTTCTCTTTGAGGGCTGGAACCATTTTTAATGACTTTTGCTTCTTGTCATCATTCAGCACCAAACCAAACCCAAACTCACTTCTGTGGAGTCGGACCCGACTCATAGAGACCCCTCCTTGGGTTTCTGAGGTGGTATCACTTCAGAAGTAGATTACCCAACCTTCCTTCCAAGGATTATCTGGTGGGTTTGAACTGCCAGCCCTTTGGTTAGCAGTCAGATGCACATCTCAAAAAACTAAAAAAAAAAAAAAAAGGCTGTTGAACATGCAAAACTCTGAAGCATTTATTTGGGCAATACAGACAGGCAAAAGTTATGATTCTTGAGAATGTCGTCAGGTATTCCAGGTTATCTTCTGAAACAAATGCAAATTGTCTGGATACTACCCTCCACTCTCTTTCTCGCTCACCAGGAATGGACAGGCTGCCACAAGCCATATGTTGTTGGAGAGATTTGATGTTGTCAGTCTGTGGTGCTGTCAATCACGTGCCTTCGCAAAGGCTTAACTTCATTAGGTGAGTGAAAAAGTCTTTAAGAAAATGTTGTCAGAGAGAATCTATCGATTTAAAGATTTAAAAGTAAAATGTGCGTCCGTTTCCATAGCGAGGTTTTCATAATGCAGGAGGAGTTCCCTCTGGTCAGGAGCTAGGGCCCGGGAATGTGAGGATTTCCTTCAGAGGCCAAGCTGCTAGGGAAGAGGGTATGTGTCATCCATGAGCAGGGAGGTGCTAATATTTTAGCTGCTGCACAACAGACATTTATATAAAGGGATGACATTATTTCAGGTTCTTTAAAAGTCACAGTGCAGTAGTGATCTTTTGGTCCTGTTTTCTGGTTGGTGTTGGAGTTGATTCTATTGCTTCTCATTTAAAAAAAAAAAAAGAAGAAGAAAAGGAGAAAGGAAGGTGGGGAAGCAAGAAAGGAAGGGAGGAAGAAAGGGAGAGATAATTGAACCTTCCATCCGTTTATATTTTGATGACATGATGAGCCTTTTCCACATGCTGTGCCTCTTGGATTCACAGTGATCTTCCCAGCCAGTTACTACGACCTTCATCTTCATAACTGAAAAAGATGAAGTTCAGAAATGTTAAATAACTTGCTTAAAGACATACAGCTGGGCTAAGGCATATTTAGACCCCACTCAGACTCCTATCACATTAGAAAAGAAAAGGAAAAAAAGGAAGAAATAAAGACAATTAAATAAAAGTGAAAATGTTTTATTTAGCCATGGGTTATCTTCCTAGATAATAGGCCAAAACAGACTACCTTTGCAATCCAGTTTGTGGATGGGGGAATTGGTGGAGCAGAAAGTGCTCAAAGAGGGTGGATAGGAGGTGCTAGCACTGAATTCAATCCCACACTCATCTAGCCGGGGTCAACACCCAAGGAACCTCTTGGATGGCTCTTCTTGAGTGAACGTTAGTTAATAAACCCGAGAGCAAATTGCATACAGCTTGAAGTAAAAGGACAATTTCTTGAAACTTCAGAGGAAAATGCAACCAACAGAATGAAAAAAATATTAAGTGGTTTCATCATATATTGGTCTCTTAGGAATTCAAATCTTTACACAATAGCAAACCAGACAGCTGCCCACATGAGATCTCATGGGCTTTAGAATCAACGCTACTCTGTTTTCCTCTCCTAGTTAGCTCCCTTACACACCTTCCCCACAAGCCACAAATTTGACCATTGAAATGATTTTGGACTAGGACTTTTACTTTTATTCACATGCAACTCATCACAACAAATAGTCCATGTTTTCAATCACTTACATGTGTCAATGAGTTTCTCTAAGTCAACTTAGGTAACCAATTGAAAAAAAAAAAAAGCATTATCATGGAGTTGATTCCAACTCATGGCAACCCCATGTGTTTCAGAGCAGAACCGTTAGAACCGTGCTCACAGGGTTTTCAATGTCTGTGATCTTTTGGAGGTAGGTCAGCAGGCTTTTCTCCCAAGGTGACCCTGAGTGGATCTTAACAGTCAACCTTTTAGTTAGTAGCCAAGTAGGAAGGAAGGGACAATGGCATCAAAGTTTTTGGGAGTACCAAAAACTGGCATGACATCCTTTTCACTTTTTTTTCTTCTATAAAATTAATCATTCTATGCTATGCTATCTTTGATATATTTTTTCTTTCTTCATGGATCAACATGAGACAATCCAACAAGATGTCCAAGGGAAGTCACCGTCAGAGACTAAGATGTAGGAAAATTGTCTGCAAAGCAAACTAGGAAGCCTAAGCCTTGAACCTGTCCTCCTGCCCCATAATTTGCAATCATTGGTGACAGCACCTCTCTTTTTGGCCCTGCTGCCCTGGCCAAGGGATTCTCAAATTTTTTTGGTTTCTGTATTCTCTTTTTTGATATCATGAGCAAGTGTCATGGTGTCTGCTTGTTTTTAGAAATGGAGGGGGTGGGGACATCCAAACATCTAGGGCTGGTATTAAATTTAAAATTAAGGTGTATTAAAAACATTCTATTCATTTATTCACTTACTCATTTTGTTAAGAAATTTCCATAATAGTTAGAAATCCCATTGGTTGTATACACAAGTATGCAGGCATACACACACACATATAGATTACATTTGTATGGTACTTGATTTTTTTACATGCCCCGGAGGATCAGAATTACATAGGAAATTAAAGGTATACAAACGTTTGCGAAGCCTATGCAAAGAAAGTGATCCTTACTGATTAGTCACCTAGTCTCTGCTTGCTCACTTCCATAATTACTTCTAAGAGCAGCACGTCTCGTATTTTGACATATGACTGTTAGAGTCTGACTTAATATTGAGATAAACTTTCTGTTTCTCCATAATAACTTTAACTGAACACTTGACATTCCAGGCATTGGGCTAAACCCTCCATACAAAATATCTCATTCAATTATATCAATAGTCCTCTGACATAAAGCTTATTTTAACCTTATATTATACAGAGCAGGAAACTGAGACTCAAAGAGCCCATTTGCGGAAGATCACAGTGTTAGTAAGTGGTTGTACTGGGATTTGATCCCAGGTCTGCTGACTTCCAACTCTCACTCTTGAATACTGGACTGAAGCTCCTATCCATTGGGAATAATGATTAGAGTGGGGGATGTGTCACAATGTAAGGCTAATTCCTCTTCTCATGGAAAGCGCTACAGGAAGGCACTGACAGCTCTCCCAATCCTTCCTCCTGCTCACCCCAGAGCCTTTCCTAGAGCCTCATCTTTTCCAGGTTAAATATCTCTCATCCCTCAAACTGAGTAACATGTCCGAAGTACAATCCAAGTGACCTGTAGCCCCATGCAAACATCACTGTTGGGTAAACAATTTCCATTTGTGTTCTTTCCTTGATGGTTACTTCTTGCCTACACTGTTCTCAGGAGCAGTTGAGGAACCTCCTCAAGGGGCAGAGGTACAATCCTCAAACAGTCACACCACCTCTTAGAGCTTGGTGGGAGTGACCTTTCATCATTGGGCCTGAGCATGGAATTAGGCATTTATATCTGTTCCAGGAAATAGCCCCCTGGGTCTAATCTCTCTAGCCAACTGGACTCTGAGCTCCTCAAGGAAGGCTTTACCCATTTTTTCTCCCAATGCCTAGCATGAGTCAGGAACACAGCAGAGGCTCAACAACCCTTTGTTGAATGAATGAATGAGGCACTAGGGATAAAAATTATTTAATCTATACGAAAGGAAAGTCATTCATATAACTGATGTCCTCTGAGGAAAAAGAAAATTATTTCAGCTGCAATTATTGACCACAGGTATAGAAATAATCTGGTGATCTTTTTGATTTCCACTATTTGGGAATTGTCCTTTAGTTCTAATTGGAGAAATAGCAAACTGGAGGACCACAGCACAGTGCTTTTACTTTATTGCTTTTAAAATCTGAATTAGTTGCCAAAATTTAAAACGATAATAATAATAAATGATTTTCAAATAAAATTTCCAATATCCAATTTCTTTTGAAAAGCTGGAATATATGGCCACTATTTTTTCTGGGAAAAAATTGGTTAGAGCTGAGTATCAGCAGCTACCTTAGGAGGGACCCTCAATGGCAGCACTTTCTATAACTCCTGTCTGGCCCAGTGTATGTGCATTTGTGATCCATGTCTGTAGTCTCTGAGCATCATTTAACACAGAGCATAAGTTAAACCAGTTCATTTATTCATTTAAGTCCCTGAATTCTTGTAAAAAGGCTCCATCTCTGAAATCTCTTAGCTCCATATCTTGTCCTTGGAGTGACTGGGCCAGCCACCCAGAAGGTAGTCAATAAGACTGGCCGTGTTGTGCCTTCCACCTAATTGATTCATTTTTCAAGGTTTTTTGTTTTGTTTTTAGGGAGTGAGGTTTGGTAATTTTTGGATAAATCATTGCACACAGAATTTAGTTTTGTTTTGAAAATTTTTTAAAACATCTCAGGATTAGACCTCTAGTATGGAGCCAAACAATGACAACAAAAAGCATCATGGCCCCACATTCCCCCAGATCCCCTAAAACTACTGCCATCTGCAAGTGTAGATGAAATTATCCTGGATGTTTAAATGTCCATTCCACACTTCCCCCACCTGCCAAGCTCTGTCAGGTACCAGATGGGCTATGGTTTCAGAATACTCAGCATAGCCTCCAGCCTCTGGTATCTAGTGAGCAGGCCCTGCCTCCATGGTGTGGTCGCTCTGGTGAACTGGTTTGAACCCCAAGGGAAACTCCCACCTCCTCTGTAGGTAGTGCTGGCTTCTCAGAGGCTCACCTCTACTGAAAGATGGGAGCTCTCCTGGGCTTTTCCCATGGCCTGCTGTCTGTGGGTGCCATATACATCAGATGGCCAAATCCACAGTGGTTCATCTGATTCTGCTGAAAGGCAAGACGGTTTCTTTGCGTTTCCTTCCTTCTTTCGTTGAGCAGAGAGGGTAAGTCAGGGAAAGCTTTTATGTAGCTGCTGCGATTCCAAATGTTTCTCTGTGATTGACAGCTTCTGTATTCAGCTTCCCATTATGGCACCTGCAGATAATGAGATATCTTGAAACCGGAATTTCCAGTGCCTAAGCCTGCCAGGAATATTATCATCAATGTTCTAGCAAGCCATTCCTGCAGCACACATGACCTCTACAAATTTGAAGTGTCAAAACACAGCCAGGAGCTGAAACCAAGGCCACTCTAGTCCAAGTGGCTATTGGCTCTTGAATGTACAGGAAGGAGTCCTTTATCTTGGGAGAATTATGGATTACCAGAAAATAGTGATCTTTTCATTAACCTATATGTATTTAGAATGTAGATAATGTCTGTCTTTTATCACTCTCAGTCTGTGTGTGGGCAGACAAGAGAAATGGAGACCTCAGCATTTCCCCAGTGAATCTAGGCCTGTTTGGGGGCTCATTCAGGCCATCACATCTCTTTGTCCTCAGTGGCAATGCAGGGCCTTAATTTTATAGATATTATAACCACTGAAGTCTGGCTATGTTATCAGAGAGTCTAAAGGTGGAGGCCATTTGTTCCTAAAATTGGAGTTTTATTTCTCGACTTGTCCTCTATTTTCCTTCCATTTAGGCTACATGTTTGGAGTTCATAGTCCAAAGTACTTATAAACCCGTCTACTCAATTCAACTTCTAGTCTGAGTCATTCCCTACATCAGATGCTGTGGTAAGAAGATGAATAGGACATTCCAGGAATTTCCAGTGTGTAGAAAGTGACACTGGTTTGCAGTTGTGTTAGCACTGTGAACATGGGAAAGCAGAGGGTGTTTGACGGTGGGGGATGGAGGTAGAGGAAGGGTTCTCCAAGAGACTGCTATCAGAGTTGGGCCTCAAAGAAGGGCAGGTGTTTTTTGTTTTGTTTTGTTTTGTTTTTTGATCAGTTTTAAATTGGTCAGAGTAGGGGTTATGGATGAGGAGCTTTACATAGAGATGGATCAGCATGAGCAAAAGCTTGTAGGCATAGGGGTATTTAGCACTTTCAAAGGACAGTAAGGGGTCTGGAAGTTCTGGATAACAAAGTATCTGAGCAGAACAGGTGGCCTGACTGGCAAGGTCTGCTGGAGCATCCCACGAAGAGCCTCAGACCACAACCACAGGGCTGAGCCTTTCCCACAAAGCATCAGAACTTGGAGTCTATAGTGGCAGTTCTTTCTATCTTTTTCCTCTTCCCTCTTTTGTTCTGATTATTTTCCCCATTGAAGAACCAATCGTTGCTCATTCTCAAACCATGCTAGGGCTGACCCTACACTTAGATTCCAATGGCAGACATGTGAGCCAATTCTGGCCCCCTTTAAGAATACTTTATGCCCTGTCGCAGTGATTGGTTCAGGATAAGTTATGGTACAAATTAACCCATGCAAATCAGCCCTAAAGTTTTAGCTAGGGCTTTTTGGAATGAAGTGTGCTATTTCCACTGGGATTCTAAGCAGACACTGCTTCTGGTCATCTTGGCACTGTTTGGATGAGCCTGTCTATGAATGATGTCACCATGGAGGGACACAGAGTGGAGAGATAGAGGAAGACAGAGCCCATTAGGCACATTTGCCCGAATCCAACTCTCTCACCCTAGATTTTGTACTAGGGCATGATGTATTTTTGTTTGTCAGTTTAAATCAGTTTGATAGGACTCCTGTGTCTTGGGTTAAAAAAGAATGATGGCTTATACAGTGGCATACCTAATAGATCTGTTCTCAGCATGGTGATTTGGGGGGTGGCTCACTGATGCCTTGATTAGGTGAAGGAATTCAGGGTGAGGTATTGCACCGACAGGAAAAGACTATGCCTGTACCTTTGTCCAGGCACCTTGTCACCTCTCTACTTCTAGCCTCTCTCTAAGACTCGAAGTACCTGTTAACAGGTGCAAGGACACCCTCCATCCCAGTGTGGATCTTCCACCAGCCCACAAGGGAAGGCCCTAAACCAATGGTTACCAAAGCAGAAAACTCAAGTCATCTGCTCCAAGTGAAGCTACACCACTCAAGAGATCTTTACTAAAAAATTCAGAAGCCCATCAGTGCCCCAGCTGAACCAGTTACCAACTGCGTGCAAGCACAGGATGACCTAGGAGCTGGAGACTGCTCTCGGTGGAAGCCCCAATCCCACAGAGACCCCGATCTCCAGAGAACGCTTGGTCTCAAACTTAAGTTTGATCAGACCTCTTCCCAGCTCCTCCTGGGGGACTGAGTCTCCCAAGGGGAGGGGACAGTGGCCCCCTGTTGATCTGGAAAGCAGAGATGGCTGAGTATCTTCCTCCTTCTGTGGGTTCTGGAAGGCAGCTTTTTCTTAGTACCAAAACCAAACTCATGCCATCAAGTCAATCTGACTCAAAGTGACCCCTCCTTGGGTTTCTAAGGTGGGATCTCTATGGAAGTAGATTACTCAATCTACTTTCCGAGGAGTGGCTAGTTGGTTTGAACCACCAGCTTCCTGGTTAGCAGTCAAATGCCTTAGGCAGTGTGCCACCAGAGCTCCCTTTCTTAGTACACACACACTGCCATCGAGTGGGATCTGACTCATAGCAACCCCTCCTTCGGTTTCCAAGGTGGTATCACTACGGAAGTAGATTGCCCAACCTTCCTTCCGAGGAATGGCTGGTGGGTTGAACTGCCAGCCTTGTGGTTAAGCAGTCAAATGCCTCAGGCACTTCGCCACCAGAGTTCCCTTTCTTAGTACAGTAAGACAAATTTAGCCTAGAAGGTACAATTACTGTCAGGCCTAGGGGATTTGGAGTCTGCCAAGGAGGACTTATAGCACTCATTGCCCCAGACCAAGAGAATAACAAAAGGCGTCCTAAACACAACAGTTCAGTAATTGCAGAAGATTAGAAAATTGCATTCTGGAGCGTCAGCACCCCTTCCCGCACATGCACCATGTATGCACTTTCTCTTTCTCTCTTTTTTTCAAGGATGCAGAACAGTCCACTAGGGAAAAGTCACTCAACTTGGCTCCCAAGTTAGCTAAGCTCAACAATGGAGACATGAATCCCCAGTGAGTAACTGATGTTACTTTTCTTCTTTTTTTCCTCTGTTCCTCCGAACGATATCTGAGGACAAAGAGAAACTCGCAGTAGCAAAAACATGATAAAAATGAGATGTTTCTCTGGGAAGGTGCACAACTATGTTCGCATACACAATAAATAATTTATTGTCAGAAATTTTCTCCCCTGCTCAAAGGTCTTGTGGTTCTTGGTAGTCCATGGCAGACAGGAAAGTGAGCATTTCTTATCCCTGATCCTGTCCAGCAAGGCCCAGAGGAGCAAGCGAGAGACAGGGCCGCCGGCGCAGTTGTGTGTGGCAGCATGGGCAGGGCTTAGGGAGAGAAAATGGCTGCCCTGTCGCCAGGCCCTTCTGTGTGGCCCTGTCAGAAGGAGCCAGTGCTCGGCCCAGGCTGGCTGGCTCCCGCTAAGTACTAATGCCGTGGTGGCAGTGGGGGACAGGAGATGAGAGACAGAACAGGGCAGCTGCAAATGAAAATCACCCTGGGGAAGGTTACAACTAGATAAAGTTTTCGACAATAAGATTCCAGAGACTGCTGACGGGAGCAAAGCTCAATATTTTAGTCTCAGTACAAATTTGCTTCAATCTTATACAACTCCCATGCAGCATCGCCCACAGCTGCATGCTGTAAACAACAAACAAATCTATTTCCATCAGCCCTGCTGATGCCAGGAGAAAAGTGCCTGAGCATAAGACATGCACAGATGCAAACCCTCACCTGAGCCTGGCGCTGCCCTCCATTTGGCCTCTCTAACTTAATATCGTTGTTACAAAGCTATTGGTCTCCTGGTAGCTAGCTGGCTCAACGCAGTGCCTCTTCTTCCAGCTAATCTGACAACTCCGATCCAAGAAGCATCAAGGGCCCAATTAAGAAGACACATCTTATCAAGGAGCTTATTTTGCATAACAGAATACAAATGACGAATAAAAATTTAATGTTTAATAACTTAGTACAAAGAGGGCTGTTGATATAGAATGCCTGGAATTTTTATGGAGGCTGTCAGACTTGTGATAAAACTGTTATATAGGAACACTTGGCAAAAAACAGCGTAGAATTTTTCAGTAATGGTGTGTGCATGATATTGCATTAATTCTTGATAGGGAACTAACTGTAAGCCTGGGAATCAGCCAGTTTGAGTTTCAGTTTGAGATTGTGTGTGTGTGTGTGTTTGCATGTGTGTGTGTACCGTCCAGAACATGCTGAGGGTGGGACTGGGCGTGCGCACATGTTTCCATTGAAGGGAATCTAAGTGCATTTTAATAAGGAGTTTGCTAAGAAGATGCTCAGTCCTTCAATAAGGCATTTGGGTGTGTCATCTACAGGCCAGAAACATCAGGAAATGACTGATGTAGTTTTCTGTGCTAACCCACAATGGGGAGGGAAGCCTCGCGCAGAGGGCCAGGCAGGAGTCTCCAGTTCTCTGTGCTGGTGCTTCTGAGAGCCTTCTTTGCCTCTGTGTGAGGGCGGCTGAGCGGCATAAGAGGATGTGATGCCAGAGATGACAAAGAAATATAAGCCTTGTTATTCTCTGGACTCCAACATTTGGTCCCAGGAAACAGCTAATAAAGATATACAGTAGAATTCCTGCCTGAATTTTAAATATTACTTCACAACTTTCTACAGTGTCCTCCCATATCTTTGGCGAAGAGAGTATGCGTCAGTGACACATTCATTCAAATATTTATCAAGAACCTAAACTCCATAACTGGAAGGCAAGCTACAGTTACTAGAGGCAGCTCTGGAGAGGGAATACAGCCACAGGCTGGGCTCCTGACTCTCACACATGCCACCTGCAAGACCTTGAACAAGTTACTCAACCTTTCTAAACCTCAATGTCCTCAACTATTCATTGGGCTATAAAAGGTACCTACCTACCACCCTTGGCTTACAGTGACCCCCTAGGGGCATTTAGCGTGGTGCCTGGAGCACAGTAAACTCTCAATATACTTCAGCTTTCACTCATGCTATTAATAAATTTCAGGTCAACTGTACCTCCCATGCCTTGGCCCAAGGAGCCCTGATGTCCACACTCTGAATGGCATTAGTCTGAGATAGAGAAACTCATTTGACATTATGACTGTGACTCCACAAAATTCCAAATGTCCATCAAGAGAAATTGAGCCTTCATCTCTTATAATGCTTTATGTTTAAAGTGTCCATTAACTAGGGCTAAACTCATGCTGAATTAGAGTGGAACTCTTTCAGAAGTCCATATCACATCTGTATGAAGGCAAGATGAATTTCGTATTCATCCTGTCCTATCACATTAGTGTTATTACATTGAATATTAAATGAATTTCTAATGATTGGACACTCAAAGGAAAATGTGACCCCTTTGGAGCAGTCATCAAACTCCGTAGATAAATTAGAAATTGTGGGGTGGCGGAACTTGTCCTACTGGCAGGGAAGCCAAATAAAACATAACACAACCCTGAGCATCATTGTGGGAGCTATTGGAAAACATTATTTACTTGATGAGACTAATATTCAAATGCAAACTTATATTAGAATTAACACTACAGGAGGGGCTTTTACATGGAGGATTTGTTACAGAAATAAAATCTATCGGTAACACTTTCATTGTTCCATCATTATGAACTCATTTGGTATTCATTGTAATAGCACTGATCATAATGAATTTGTTTGATATTCATGTGGCTCTCCCACACATTCAGAGTTTCTGCTATAATTCACCATCCAATAAGCATTAGTTAATACAGACTTTGGACCAGTGAAGATGTTCTACTCACCTCTAGAACTGCCTGGAGCTTTCAAAAAGTTAGGGGACATTTTGATATAGGATGAGCCTTCTGGTTCCTCCTGGTCCCATACCATCACACAAACTAGTGAGCTTTCTGGATCCCAAAGTGGACATAAATGAAAATGGTCTCAACTTAGTTTTTGGAGCCCAGATTGAAAGTCAGAGTTTCACCCCCTTCATACCACTAGTTCCGCCTTTCCAGATGTGGTCATTAGAATTCAGTACCTTGGTCCCAATCCCCCAGGGTCTTTGTGGGATCAAGCTAAGGTAGAACAACCCTTCCAGCAAAATGCTGCTTATGGCAGAGTGTATACTCCTGTCGACTCTGCAAAATAATTTTCAACAAAAAATTTTAGAGCTTTGTTTTGGTGATCATGCAAACGTTTACCCTGCCTTAGTTCCCTCAGCCAGGAAATGGAGCCAGCTTCTCAACAGTTCTAACTCGTCGGCAATCAAATGGCCCAATCCTACAGAAAATAAAATCTGACTGACCCTGGCCCAGTTACTTCATCACTTGTCAGGGTGCTGTGTGAGAGCTCTCTATTAAACTCCCTGGTAATTAAACTTGTAAAATGTCCCTATGATGCTCCCTAGGTTCCTAGTAATGGATTTACCTGACTTGGCTGCCCAAGGGGGACTCATCCTCCGACAGGGGAAGAATTGTTCCAACTATAACCGGGACTCTTTCCATAGCTGCTTCAATTAGCCAAATATTTAATACTCATTTAGCAGTTCCAGAAAACATATAAGCCACTATCATTTTTCTTTAGGGTGTCTGTTATACATGATTATCCCAAAAAGACTGTTTAATTGTTTTGTATCTGGTGAACTATGACCTCTAGGCTAATGGTTTGCTTGATACTTGAATCCACTCATGATAGCTTCAGTGTGTTTTGCAAAGACAGACCCTTTTACCTCACCCTTGAAGTGAGGGAACAAAGAAACAGGCTTGTTTCTGTTTCTAAGGAATAAGTGGGAACCTGGAAATGCAAGGAGGAATGTACATAAACCATCGTGGCAGTGCTTCTGGTCTTCCTAGAAAGAAAGGAACTCTCACGAGGGCTTCTTCCTTCACAACCTGGGAGTCTTTGAGTAAGTTACTTGCCCACTAGCTGTCAAATAGCCCAGTGCTCCTCAAAATGAACTCTTCCATCTGTAAATTAGAGATAACAAGATGGTTGCAAAGATTAGTTAACACGAGAACATCACTCATCCTGGGGCCAAACACAGAGTTTGGGTTCAGACAACACTGATGTTGCTGTTGTTACCTGCTGACAGGCCCCCACTCATGGTGACCCCATTTGCAGTGGGGTAAAATGTTTCACAGCCCTGTGCCATTCCCTTGATTGGCTGCAAATTGGCCCATTGTGATCCATAAGGTTTTCATTGGTTGATTTTCAGAAGTAGATCAGCATCATAGCAACATACAAGCCCCCACTGACAGAAGGGTGGTGGGTACAAGTGAGGTGCATTGGCTGAGAATCGAATGCGGCTCTCCCGCATGGAAGACAAGAATTCTAGCCCTGAACCCCCGCCTCCCTTAAGCAAAGAGCATTAGAATTCAATATTATCGTATCAAGAAACATGCTAGAGCTTGAGTTAGAAACAGCTGCTCTAGTTTGCCCACGTCAATCAAGTTTGCTGGGCCCCGTCCACCTTTTCTGCAACATGGGAGTTTCTATTGCTTCTGAGGGAGTCATCCTCCTCTCAGGCTCTGATTTGTACAGTGTTGCAGGTAGAAAGTGGTAACAGAGCATTCCAGGGAAGCAGGGTGGATCTGCCTCCCCAGGACGGCTGGGAAGACCTTCCTTGGATTGCTTGAGAAAAGGCTAGGACTTTCTTTGGGTCTCATTCTTTTGTGGTTGTTTTTCTCTCTATCTTAGCAATTGTTTCCTATTTTAAGATAAATTATTATGGGCCATTAAGCTGTAATATAAATGAATGCCTCTAGGCATTTTTAACGTTTACTCAGAAGAGACCAAATGTCATACCACCCTGTGTTGTCCTCAGAGAGAATATGTGTCATCCATGTGCTAGGCCCCAGACATAGTTTCCTCTTTCGCAGGGTGCAAACACGCAAAGAGGCAAAGCTGTCTTGGAGGCGAGGGCACGCTGAGTGCTCCAGGTGAGCTGTCCTTGTAATCAGTGGAATGAATTAGGGTGGGTGCCAGGGGCCCTGAGCTGGCCTGACCCAGTTTTATAGGTTTCTGTCAGATCCTCAGAGTTATTTAGCGTAGTTTAGGGTGCAATCAGTACACACTAAGTACATTATAAATACCATCCCAGTGTTCCAAGAAGCAGCCCGGGGTTGTACCCCCACCAGCCAACAAGTAGCTCCTCTGAGCGGCATGTAACTTCACCTTGAATTAGGGAGCGTGGCTTGATTCATATCCTTCAAGTGCACACTTTTATTTATTTATTTATTCTTTGGAAGAGACACCTAGTTGAGAGAATTCCTCTCTGGAATTTAAGAAATAATGAATGTGGACCTCACCAGCCCCTGGCCTTTTCGTAGTTCATAATGAAAACGAATGTTCATTTTTCCTTTAAAACTGTCTTGAGCTAAATGATACTGACGCTTTCAATTTTTAACATCATAATCAATAAAGGCTGCTTATGCACACTTTGCAAAACCATCAGTTTAGAAGTTTGAAAAAAAATCTGCATATGGCTGCAGCTTGCTGGCTGGAACGCTCTCGCACTAAATCTTCTGAGTTAAAGTTTTACTGGTGTGTTATGAGTAAAAATGCCTTGTCAGCCATCTGCCAGTTTTTCTCCTAACATCCATATTTCCAACCCTTGCTAAACATTGGGAGCATGCGGCCACAAGAGGCCACCTCTACAATTAAACAGCCAAGCACGGCAGTAGAAGCAAGGGCATGTCACAAGAGAACTGTCTAGTATTCATTTTAAAAGTCCATAATAGAGCAGCACTGACCGACCAGGATGATAGACTGGCAGTTAAATCCATTAGAAACCGCTAGCCCCAGGAGACAAAATGGGAAGAAAATAAAAGTGGAAAAGAGGAAAAAAGAAAGGAAAGGCAAAAAGACAGAAGACACCAACCAGCAACGCACCAATGTCAAAAGCTTCAATACATGCTAATCATGGCTGATTCATCAGGCTCTCACTCCACTGATCCAAAAAGGTTACCAAGTCAATTGTGTAAAATTAGTTCCTTCTCATGTGTCCCTCTGCATTTGGAGGCTCTCTGTCTGTTCATTTGCATCTTTTGCCAATGTTTACTAAGAATTCAGTTCATTAGCTCTTGAGCATAAAGTCAGAAATTGGAGGGGAACTCTGCATTTGCTCGCTGAGAGTAGTACTTAAAACAAATAGCATCACTTCCTCAAACATTTATAGATTAAACTAAATGGCATTAATTACAGTAAATCTCCTATTTGTGAGGAAAAGGGGGGGGGCGGGGAGAAGAAGCAGCAGCAGCAGCTCCTCTTTCTAAATACGCACAGCTTCGTGCATGATGGCTCCATTCTCCTCTGATGTCATGTATAGTTGGGGGCAAAGTGTTTAATCACGGAATTAACAGGAAGCGAATGGCAGGGGAGCTAACGAGCTTGCTTCAAGGAGGCTGGCTAACTTTTTATAGAGCAGCGTTTTGCAAACCTCAGAAGCAGAAGGTTGCTTTTGAAAGCCCTTATTAAAAAGAGAGCCTTGCCACATATGTGGAAGCTGTCTTGGGAAATACCTGTTTTACCTGTGTTTGAAAGTCTTGAAACCTGCCAAAGAGAGGTGAAGAGGGAGAGTGCTAAGCTGGGCCCAGATAGGCTGCCGGCTTCAGAGAGGAAAGGGGTGGACAGGGCAGAAAGGGGGCTCCTGCATGTGCACCCAGTGGTGGTTTTCAAAGAGGGGGTGTTCAGAGAAGGGAAATGAGAGCAAGTCAGGCAAGCGAGTAGAGTGGTTTGCACAGTGAGTGTCCGCTCGTGAACAGCCGCACACCTCCCTCTGAAACAGGCCAGACTCCTGGTTCTGGGCCTCCCCCTCTCTGGGGAAGGACAAAAGGTCACCTGTTTGACAAGGGTATTTCATCTGCCTGCCTTTGGGGCTTGACAGGGAAGAACCAAAAAAAAAAAAAAAAAACAGTTGCCATTGAGTTGATTCTACTTCATGTCTCTCCTATGTGGTCATAAAATGGTCAAAAACGGTGCTCCATAGAGTTTTCAATGACTGACGTTTCAGAAGTAGATCACCAGGTCTTTCTTCTGAGGCTCCTCTGGATGGATTTGAACCTCCACTCTTTCCATTCACAGCAGAGTGTTAACCAATTTTACTATTCAGAGATGAGACGATTATAGTCAAGTTCCATGCTAGGGCCTCACCTCCTCCAGGAAGCCTTCCTTGATTTCCTCAGGCTGTGCTCTATGTCTCTCCTCCCTGCATGTGGGGACACTGAAACATTACTCACGCTGATTTCTAACATTCATTTTTGTGCCTACCTCCTCTTCTGAGATGTGAGCCCTTTAAGGATAGAATAGTTCATCTTCATCTTGTCATCTCTGGACCAAGCACGGTTCTGGGGTAAAGTAGGTGATCAATAAAGGTTTGTTGAGCAAATGAAGGAGTCTCGACTCCCAGACTCCCGTTTTAGCATGTGCTGTGCAGATGGCTAAGATCGTGGCCCAGGGCTGGGTTCCTGACACTGCCGCCCCAGGGAGATATAGATCGATCTGCTCAGGCTTATGGAGGCTGTGGGGCACATAAGAAGTGTAGAGATTCTTCAGGCCCATGCTGGGCTTATTAAGGAGAAGTTTGTAGCAAGGCTTTGATTTGGAAAATATAGTGAATCTGTGGGAGCCAAAATTTAATGGGACAGTCTTACTTTTCTGGCCTCACAGTCTCATAAGTTTTCTGCCTTTGACAAGATACACTGCAGTAAGAATGCTACCTTGTAGACACCCAGTGAGTTTTCCTTCTCTGAAAGGTTTCCTCCTAACATAGGTTCTGGTTTTCACAGGTTTTACTGTCACTAGATGAAAACTTATTTATTAATTTTGTCTCCCTTTATTTCTGTGTCAGCCTCCAATTACTAAATGCATGTCTCTTGAAGATAGGCCATCCTTTCATCTTCCTACCCTGAGCAGCTGCCACATCTGACCCATAGTCTGTGCTCAGTATTTGTGTGTGAATCAGTAGGTGGCTTGGGGCCTAATGCATGAATGCTCCTTTCTAGGACTTAGAAAGGGTCCTTGCCTCCTGGTGTCCATGCTAAACACCTGAAGGTTCATTCTGAAGATAGCAGGTAAAGTAAAAACGTTCATTTCAAGGTTATTCTGAAAACCTCGAGGACAGCATCCTGTTGGAGCCACTGTGGGTTTCACAAGCCATTTTCCCTCTAGCCTTAGAACACATCATTCAGTCTTGGGAGGAGCATCCCATGAAGTAGTTGGCTGGCCTTTAAGAACCACATTGTATGAAAAATATGTGTCTTCCACTTGTCGAGTCACACTCAATGTGGTGACCATGGGAGGCAGGAGGGAACTGAGGCCCTGAGATAAACCCTCAAAGTCGTCACATCACCAAATTGCCTGTTTGCCCTGGGCAAATGTGAGCCTCAAAATTGCCTGCGACTCCCTGTAGCCTCAGAGAAGGCCCTCCAGCTGCCCAGTGGCACCCACAAGGTAAGGAAGCAGCAGGGGCTCGAGTCAGCATTAGTAAACCAAGTGAGTGGATTCCAAGACTGTCCTGCTGTTTTGTGGGCAGGTAGATCCCAGGGAGAGATGGGTTCCACGCCAGGGGAGGGAGGGGAGGGAGGGGAGGGAGGCTCATTATGAGAGCTTCTTTGCTCTGCTCCAGCCTCCTGATTCATCATGTATTTTTATTAGCTCTCTTTTCCCTGATAAACCTTTGCAGAAGAAGAGCTCTTGGAAACAGCTGGAGCAAGTCCCTTCAGCAGGTGGAGTTTGGCAGGCAGGTTCCCAGATCCAGCCGCCAGATCAGTCAAGCTCCCACTTAAATGAGGGGGAAAAGAAAGACACAATATTAAAGCTGCCCCTGCTTCCCCCCGCCCCAATTAATCTTCTGAAGAACAAATGCAACAAACAAAGGGGAAGCCTGAGGAGAGGGGAGAGGGCTCTTCTCTTCCAGGGTGCTTTGGGGTCTCAGGTATCAGTCTTCTACCAAGTAGTTTTGGGGATTTGTTTTTGGGTTAATTTTTTTTTAGCTCTCTTGGTTCCTCTGCTGTAGTTCTTATGTTCTGTCTGTTTGACAAGGGAGTTAGAAGAGGATTTTCCTTGGAATATATGCCAACATGTTCTCTCTTCAACCTTCTTTCTCTCTCCCCTTTTCAGCATTCTCTCCAGGCCTCCTTTCTTATTACCCTCAATCTGGGGCCAAATGCAAAAGAAAATGGAACAACCAAGGACTTTAAAAAAAAAAAAAGTATTATGTTATTGTTGAGAATATACACAATAAGCCACACACCAATCCAACCATTTCTATGCACAATTGAGTGATGCTGATTACATCCTTCAAGTTGCACAATCGTTCTCACCCTCCTTTTTTCTGAATTGCTCCTCCCTCATTAACAAAAACTCAGTGTCCACTAAGGTTCCTATCTTATCTTTTGAGTTGCTGTTATCAATTTGATCCAAGGCCTTTATTTTTAATTATTGTTGACAAAATATTTTTAAGCATATATTTTCCTGACTTGGGACTTAAGGAGATGTTTCTGCAGCAACAGTTATATTTGGTTTTCAGTCCTCACAAGCATGTATGATCACTCATTTTGAGGGCAAAGTCTCTGCATCCAGTAAGATCACTGATGAGTAAGTTTTCAGTGTCCAAGTCCCAACTTCCCTTCCCCGGAGTAGACAAAGTTTGAGATTCTGTTCTCATGTTCCTCCTGAGTTGGAATTTTGCTTCCATGTGATCATTATGGGACCTGGCTACCATCATGACAATGAGGAAAATGGAGCTGCTGTTTCCCAACTCAGCTACGAACTCTGATGAAGCTCCCCACATTATATGCAGGGGTAGCATTTTTAAGGATTTCTAGACTGGAGGTGAAAAGGGCTTTCCACACTTAAAATGAGCATGCTGGTCTTGCTCAGGGAAGGAAAAAAATTTCAATCGCATGCCGATTGAGATCAATTGGTAATAACTGCTTGGAATGCTGATTTCAGAAGGCTTCTCAGCTGTGCCTGGGCTCAGTGGAAAAGGCTGTTGGGCTGGGTTAGTGGTGTCAGCTGCAGACCTACTAGAGGAGGAATGTGTCTACGTATTTCCATCCTGGGCCTGGGATCTCTTAAGCTTATTTCAAATTCCAGGAAAATTATTTCAGAAGTCAAGAAACACTCAATAAATCCCTACTGACCTGGAAAAAGTGAAAGCAGGAACATCAACAGAAACTTGTACACCATTGTTCACTGCAGCACTTTTCACAATCGCCAAAAGGTGGAATCAGTGAAAGGTCCATCAACAGACGATGAGTAAACAAAATGTGGTACATACAAACAACAGAACAGTAGTACTCAGCTATAAAGAGAAATGGAGTCTTGATGCCCTTCAACGTGGATGAACCTTGAAAATGCTATGTTGAGTCAAACTGTTGTTGTTGTTGTTATGTGCCATTGAGTCGGACCCAACTCATAGCAACCCCTCCTTGGGTTTCCGAGGCAGTGTCACTACGGAAGTATATTGCCCCATCTTCCTTCTGAGGAGTGGCTGGTGGGTTTGAACCGCCAGCCTTCTGGTTAGCAGTCAAGTTGGTTAGCAGTCAAGTGCCTTAGGCACTATGTTACCAGAGCTCTCTGAGTGAAACTAGCCAGTCACAAAAGGACAAAACTGCATGACCTCCCTTATATGAAACAAGCAAATATATAAAACCTAAGATCTTAGTGGTTACTGGAGATGGGGAGGAGGGAGAAAGGGGGCTTTAGATGAGAGGGCATTGAGTTTATGTTAATGGTGCTGGAATAATTTGGAGAAGGATAGCAATAATGGTTGCATAATATGAAGAGTGGAATCAATGTCACTGAATTATACATGCAGAAAATGTTGAGTTGTCAGATGTTCTGTTGTGTCTTTTTTCAGTGTAGTAAAATAATCCCTATTAAATAAATTAATTAACAATTTAACTTTCCATGAGCCACCATTTTGGCAAACTGAATATTCTCAAAAGCATTTCTGCCGTGGGACTTCACTGCTTACCTCCCTCACCCACTCTCATTGTTGTTTGTCAAGGGCTTTGAGACTCCAGAATTGAGCACTCAGGTGCTTGAGTTATGTGTCCTTTGAGGGGAGACACAACTCCATAAATGGTGAGAGTCACATTTTCTTTGACATTTTTGGGACTGCAATATCCATTTGAACCACACTTGCATACACATAAGAAAAAGACAAAAGGAAAAGGTAAAGATTATGAGATGTATTTCCTGTAATATTTAATGATCACTTTGAAACACTGACATATATTGCGCTGAATTTACAAATCTCTGTTTCCTTTGAAAATTACACCCCAGCATTTAATTCACCAAAATAACTCATTTTATACAGCAAAACAATGTAGTAAAATAACTCATCTCAAATATGTGGATATGAATAGATTTAACACATCTGCATTGAACGAAATGAATTAATCTAAAAGCTGAGAAACTGTTGTTTTCTTTTGAGAGTTACCGATTATTTTACCATTCCCTTCAGTTTACTTGGTTGTTTTTGTTAAATTACTTTAGGAATTAGAAAATGAGAAAAGCAGAAACACTGGCTAGGTTTTGCTCTTGTCGGAGTACGGGAACAAGGCATGAATAATCATTTGTATTATACCTTATTTCATTAAAAAGTATATTTACAATTGTGCAGAGACCAGGGAGAACCCTCCACTCACTGGAGGTTGTTTTGTTTAATCCTTGGAAAATACTATATTTCCATTACAACATTCTCCCAACAAAAGTCTGGATATTGAAATTATTTTTGAAGCTGAGTTTAAACTGCTAAAAACAAATCAAAGTTCAAGTACCTTGCAGGACTTCCCCTCTGGGAGGAGAAATTCATTTGTGGACGTGGGGTTGTTGTTGTTAGCTGCTACGGTGTCCATCGCTGACTTGCGTTGGCCGCTGATTAATGAGGAACCCAAGCACAGCAGAAATGAATATTGCCTGGTCCTGTGTCATCCCCAGGATCAGTTCGGGGTCTGACCTTTATGGTCCATAGGGTTTTCATTAGGTGATTTTCAGAAGTGGATCAAAAGACCCTTCTTCCTAGTCTATCTTAGTTTGGAAGCTCTGCTAAACCAGTTCAGCATCACAATAACACATAAACCTCCACTGACAGATTAGTGGTAACTTCCCTGAGGTGTATTGGCCAGGAGTTGAACCCTGGTCTTTCTCATGGAAGGCTACAATACTACCACTGATAGGAGATGTGTTTATCACCAGGAGAGGGAGTTCTCATGTGGGACCAGTGTGTATTGGCCTAGTGTTCACCATGAAGGGCTCCATGGTGGGTTCTTCTCAAGGTAGAGTTTTTATTCTGGTCCAGGCCTTGTGGGTGTGCAGAGGCATCCCAGGAAGCAGAGCCAATCCATGACTGATGTTGGGAATGGTTTGGTGAGCCAGGGCTGCAGCTAGAAAGAGAAAACCAATGATCTCTCCAGATGCACGGGTCCTTCAGCCAAGGAAGATCATGAAGGGCCTCTGGGCCTCTTCAGTGTAAGTAAGTTTGAGGCAAGCAAGTAGAATCCATTGAGGCCCATTCTCAATAACTCTCTGGTTGCCCCATTGCTAATGTAGCTAACAGTTCTTTCCTCTGTGAGCTGGGGCAGAAATGAAGACCACATTTGTATAGAAGAGTGTCAAAATGGAGAGTCATAGTCTTTCAGTGCAGACCCTTTGAGGAGTCCATGAATGGGACCCACATCATTTTTCATGCAGACACCACTCTCCTTATGCATTATTCATTGCCTCCTATTTTAGGCTTCGTTCAAGTGGAAAAACACTCACTGGACAACCAATAACAGTATATTTCTCTATCTTCGTGATTTCCTTCCTCACACATATACTATAATCTCCCTAACAGCAACTTTTATCAGTAGCTCATCCCAATCAAATCTTTCCAATGTATTCAATTTAGTTTTCATAGGGAAAAACAATTCTACTCTTATTTAATCAACATATGCTATTTATTTAATTGCGTAATGACAATTACAAATACACCTGGTAAAAACAAGTGTGGAACAAACTCATCTAATTCATGGTAAAATTTCAAGTCAGCTAGTTAACCTCCAGCCATGTGAACCCCACAGGACTCAGGATGCTGTGGCCCTCAGCCAAGGTGTCTTCCAGGAGAAATGGCCAGCTCTGACCATGTCTGAGTTCATTTGGAGGAGGACTTAATAAGGTTTCTGACGTTGTTACTGTTATTGCCCTTCAGTGAGCCCTCAGCTCATGAAGAAACGCTACCCAGTTCTGCACAATCTCTATGATTGGTTCCAGATAGGACTATTGTGATCCATAGGGATTTCATTGGCTGATTTTTTGAAAGTAGACCACCAAGCTTTGTGTCCCAGTCATCTGGAAGTTCCACTGACACCTATTCAGCATCATAGCAACATGCAAGCCTCCAGTGACAGATGAGTGGCGGCTGTTCATGAGGGGCATTGGCCAAGAGTCAAACCCAGGTCTTCCACGTGGAAGGCAAGAATTCTACCACTAAACTACCAGAGTCTGAAATTGCAGGTAGTTTAGAATGAGTATCATATGGGAGGTGTTCGTAGGATGGTTAAGTAAGGCTAGAAACATAAGCAGGGGCCAAATTATGGGAGTTCAGAGTTCATCGGGGAGTAATAGAGCACCACTGACTCTTTTCAAGAAGAGAAGGAAACAATTTATTAAATTTGCCTTTTGAAAAGCTCCCTCAGGCATAGGGGGATAAGGTCAACATGTGGATTGTGGATTGTCATTTACTGGTCTCTCTTCTTCCCTCTAATGGGATCACACATCCACAGTTTTGCCATGTCACCAATAAAGTAGGTGCCTCATTGTCTTTGGGTTAGTCATGTGATTTGCTTTGGCCAAAGGACCTTGAGTGGACGGATGTAACCATATGTATTAAATGTATTTGGGCGGATTGGCTGACCCTCTCTTATGCCTGCATGATGCCGTAAGAGGGGCAGGCCCCAGGCAGTCAATGCTCCTGCAGCAGTCCCCTCGTATGAGGATACATGTGGATTTGAACTGAATCTGACCTATATTCTAGAGCAAAGCTGCCATATCCAGCCCATGGGCCCAGAGAGAGGAGTGTGTGTTTGCTGTTGCAAGCCATGGAGGTCTGAGGGCTTTTTGTTACAAAGAACTATTGCAGTAATGATGACTAATACAGCCCCAGATAAGAGGGAGGAAAATGGGAGGCTCTGCCTCACCTCACTGGGGAACATTGGGCAAACCCTTGCCCCTCTCTGGGCCTCATTTCCTCATCAGCAGGGTGAAGAGGTTGTAGCAGATGAGCTCTAGAGGCCATGTTGACTGTCAGAGGAAGGCATGGAGCAGAGGAGGCAACAGCATCATCTAGCCCTGGGAGAGGGCTTTGGGAGAGCCATGGAGAGATGCCCGTCATGTTCACCAGGAGATGGTGCCAGCCCTCATGGAGCCTGCAGTCCCCGGGGTGTCTAGTGTTACTTTGCAAGCACACAGAGGCGGCAAACCCCAGTGTCCTTAAAGTCAACACAAACCTATGGCTCCTGCACCAAGTGACATGTTGGATACCCACACTGTGAATGATTCACCTGTCACCTCCCTGATGCCAAGGCCACAACCTTCCCAGAGAAACTCACAGGCTAGCCAGAGGGTTTCAAAGGAGGCTGGAAACTTTCTGCTGGAAATGAGCAGGGGTGGGTTTCTGAGGAAGGATGATTATCATGGAATCAGTAACAAGGACGGCAGGAGCACAGTGAGAACAATGGGGGAGCCTCCCGATGCAGTCACCTCAAGGTATGTCACCTTCTTCAATGCCAGGGCCACTGTCAGAAAGGCAACTTCATCTAACTAATTAGCAGGGTTTGCCACTTTACAAATCTGCCGTGGCTTTCTTGGCACGAAACAGCTGCTTAGGCAAAGAGCTGTAAGAACCTATTAAAAATCACAGGCCTGAAAGAAAAAAAGGGAAGGGGGAAAATAAAATAGGGAGGGGGGACAGAAACTTTTCTGTAACAGGTCTGTGACCTGCTTCCCTCACCGTGTCCGCATCCAAGCACGAAGCAGTTAACGTGACAAGAGAGGAGATTCCACCCTCCTCTAGAGTGGTGGCTTCATCTGTTCCCTTGGTTTTTTTCTCTTGAAATGCTCTCTGTTTCTAACACCGCTTTGAAGGAATGCTCTCCGGTGGACTGCAACCTGTCACCGCACCCTGTCATCCGTCCAGTAATTAAAATCTGACTGATTTACTGACTGGCACCAACCATCATAGCTCAGGAGTTAGCTGATGTTCATCTTTCCCAAGGCTCAATTTACTTGGTGAAAAGAGACTGCTCGCTCCCAAGCTGAGCTGTCATTCAGCTGCTGTGGAAACCATAAAGATAGCTAACAGAGCCCTCACCAGCCATCTTTAGTTTATTTTATTCTAATATTTATCCCCAACCCCAAAATGAACATAATGCAGACAACTTAGTGAGAGAGGGGCAGGCTGATTTGTGAGCCTGCTGGGAACTCAGGAAAGGAGAACAGGGCTGTCTCCCTGAAAGGTTCCTGGGCTGTCCCTGCTCATGAAGTCTGTTGGATACCATTTGTTATCCCATTAGAAGCAGTTGTGGTTTGGGGAGAATGCTGAGCTTTAAAAAGTAAGCCTGATTATATCTGTTTATCAACCAGCCAAATAGTCACTGTCGAGTCAATTCTGACTCCTGGAGACCCCATGCGTGTCAGAGAGGAATCGTGCTCCATAGGGTTTCCAAAGGTTGATGTCTCAAAAGTGGATCACCAGGCCTTTCTTCTGAGATGCCTATGGGTGAATTGAAATCCAACCTCTAGATTAGCAACAGAATATGTTAACCATGTGTACCACCCACGGACTCCAATATATGGGATAGGTAACTGTAATGTCACCAGGAAAGGACTGGCTTATTCAATAATTTATGTCTTCTTCTAAGAAAGTATAAAATAATCAGCAGGGGCTGTCAGAGGCAGGCATGGATTCTGGACTTTCTGAGCTGCCCAGGTGCCAATAGGGTAACCCAACTTCTCCATTTTCTCTTGAGGGCAAGAAGGCTACTCTAGCCTGTTCTCTTATAGTGTTGGCTTTGGTACCAAGAGTCCTGGGACCTAGCCCATCCTGACCCTGATTGGATAAGGCCAAACTGAAGCTTACCTTGGAAACCTTGGAAATTTCCTCTCTCTGAGTTGCCAGAGCTCCCCAACATGGGCTCAGGTCCATATGGACTGCCCATGTTCTTGAGGCAAATGTGCTTCTCCATGGACCAGAATGTATCAGTCCCTCCTCCAGCTCCGTTGCTTGGCATTCCCAGATTCATTCTACCAGCATCAGTGTGGTAGCAGGCTCTGTGCCGAGTGCCAGGAGGTCCATGTGGGAACAGACCTGATCTCAGGCTTCATGGGGCTCACAAGTCACTGGGGAACCTCTATGAAGGGAAATGTGAGGTGCTAGGAGCTCTGGTGGCATAGTGCCTAAGGCATTTGACTGCTAACCAGAAGGCTGGTGGTTCAAACCCACCAGCCACTCTTGGAAGGAAGGTTGGGAAATCTACTTCCTTAGTGATGTGGACTCAGAAACCCAAGGAGGGGTCACTATGAGTCAGATCTGACTGGATGGCAGTGTGTTGCGTTGTTGCGTTTTAGGAGGCAGAAGGGACAGAGGGTTCATATTCTACAACCCCTGTCTAGTGCAGGGCCAGCACAATGATGAACTAAGTGAGGGGCCTAACTAAAAAAACAAACTCACTGCCATCAAGTTGATTCCTACTCATAGCTACCCTCTTTGGGTTTCTGAGGCAGTAAATTATTATGGAAGTAGATTGCCCAGTCTTCCTTCTGTGGAGTAGCTGGTGGGTTTGAACAGCCAACCTGCTGATTAGCAGTCAAATGCCTTAGGGACTACACCACCAAAGCTCCTTTCGGAGGTGCTCACTCTCAGGGTTATCAGCTGAGAGGAAGTTCCCCCTTAAATTTTGTGCCCTGGTTGCCATCTTGACCTTACCCTAAAACCTGGCCCTGCTGTGGAATTCATCTCTCATTTTCAATGAAATAAAGAGGGTTGGAGGCCACATTTTTTTTTTAAATTTTTATTGTGATTTGGGTGAAAGTTTACAGAGCAAATTCATTTCCCATACAGCAGTTCACATAAACTTTCTCTCATGACCTTGACTACAATTTACCACAATGCAACAGCTCTCCTCCTATTCCTCCCCATAGTTACTTCTTCCCTGTGTCCTTCCCTCCTGTGCATTCCTGCCCCCAGCTGTCTCCCTGTGCATACACAGCCCTTCTATTCTCCCATGATTGATCTCTGGAAGGAGTGTATCTACCTAATGTAAATGTTCAGCTCATATGCCTGCCTGTTTTTTGTTTGGCTGGAAGCCACAGGAGTGGGTTCAATTCCAGACCTGAAGGGCAGCTAGGGGCCATAGTCTCAGTGGTTTCATCAGGCTCTATCAGACCAGCACAACTGGTCCTTTTTTTTTTTTTTTTTTTTTAAATGATTTTGAGTTTTGTTCCACATTGTTCTCCCACTCTATCCAGGATCTCCTACATAGCCCCCTCTCTGAGTGGTTGACAGTGGTAGTCAGCCACCATCTAGTTCTGGTCTCATAGTCATATAGGCTGAGGATCACATGGTGTACCAGTCGCTTGGACTAATTGCTTTCATGCATCTTTGGTTTTCTTCATTCTTCTTTGCTCTGGATGAGGAGAGACACATCATTGCATCTAGATGGCTGTTTGCTAGCTTTTAAGATCCCAGTCACTACTCGCCGGAGTAGGATGTGGAACAAAGTTTTTGTGTACGTGAATTTGCTCTGCAAACTTTCACCCAAATCACAATAAAAATTAAAAAGAAAAAAAAAAAAGAATGTGGCCTCCAACCCTCTTTATTTCATTGAAAATGAGAGATGAATTCCACAGCATATGGTATGCCAAATGAGCTTGATGTCCCCTGTGACTGAACCTGCAGGTCCAACTACTTGCTCCCTCTGAGTAGCTGGCTGTGGCCAAGAAGTGGCTACAAACTTGCCCCTTGACAGCTCTACTACATACCTGGGAATTCTTACAGAACATACAAATACATTTGTACAAACATTATCTGCCAACCTTATACATGGTCATGGGCACACTCCCCCCTGCATGTTGTTGTTGTAGTTGTTGTTAGGTGCCATCGAGTTAGACCCGATTCCTTGGGTTTCTGGGCAGTATCACTACGGAAGTAGATTGCCCAAGCTTCCTACCTAGCAGTACACATACCTAATAGCCTGTCCACCCAGTGGAGGCCACATTCTTTAGGTGGTTGCAGCTGTCAGAGCTATCAGCTCAAACAGAGAAAACTAAAACATATACCACACCTTAATGAGCTCACATGCTCCCTTGGGCTGGGGGCATTAACATGCATGATATTTATAGTATAAAACAAAAATTATACCCTTATACGTTGTAGTTTTTAGCTGCTGTCTATAGGCCCCCAAGTCATGGCAACTTCGTGTACAACAGAACAAAATGCAGATTGTACCTTTGTGGTCCATAAGGATTTATTGGCTAATTTTTTGGAAGTGGATCTCCAGGCTTTTCTTCCTAGCCTGTTTTAGTCTGAAGGCTCCAATGAAAACTGTTCAGTGTCATCAACGTGCAAGTCCCCACCGACAAACAAGTGGTGACTGCTCCTGAGGTGCTTTGGCCAGGAATGAAACCAGGTCTCCTGCGTGGAAGGTGAGAATTCTATCACTTACTCACCATTGCGCTCTGAACCTTATATATATACTTTTAAAAGGCAACACAAAAGCTGTCACATCAAGAAAACAAAAGGGAAATGTGGGAAGGGATGTAAGGAGATCCCGGAAGATAAAAGGAATTTTCTAGTTGTCTTTGTTCTCCCACCACTCTCACAGGAGCTGTGGTAGCGTAGTGCCTAAGGCACTTGACTACTAACCAGAAGGCTGGCAGTTCAAACCGACCAGCCACTCCTCGGAAGGAAGGTTGGGCAATCTACTTCCGTAGTGAGCCCAAGGAGGGGTCACTGTGCGTCGGGTCCGACTCGACAGCACATGACAGCAACAACCACTCTCACTGGGGATACTCACCCTCTGATTTTGGAAACAGCAATCTTTGGAGGTGAGGCCTGGTATGGAGAGTGACCTGAGGGGAGTGCCTTAGAGGACGATGGAGAGCTGAGACTGCCCAGAAGCCAGGTCTCCTGACCTTTCCCTGGGTGCTCCCCACACCCTCCAAGGTTAAGGCTATTTGGTTTGGCTTCTGTGATCCTTAAATCAAAGCAGTAATTCTAGGCCCAGTGACACCCAGTACATTATAACCCGTATGGAAGACATCTAAAAATTTAGACTGAAGTACTTCTCTAGCAACTGAATAGGGTACCTATCTCTTCAGTTGCTGGTGTGAGTCTGGATATTCACACCCGGTGACCAGCTCAGTGCCGCTCAACAGGACACATTGCAGGCAAAAGTCATACCTCTTGGGAGGAGAAGGGGAGAAGAAACACAGGCAAGTGGGTAGCAGAAAGCCCAGAATATTCTCCACATTTAGTACTGAGTATCCTGAGACTCTGCCCTCTAGGCAACAAAGTGCCTCTTTCACCTATTAGAAAACCCACAAAGGAAGAAGAGAAGCCCAGATTGGAGGTCTACCTGCATGAACCTTTCACCAAAAGGTGGGGGAGGTGGAGGGAAAGAGGGGAGTGGAAGTTCTTATTTTTATTTTGAGTAAATCAATGGGCTAATCAGGGTGGGATTTTCCATCTGGGAGTTGAAGGTGCAAAAGAAGAACAGTTAATTTTTCAAACCACCACTTTAAAATACAACCCTCCTGTTTGCCAGCTGCATTGATGCAGGGTCCAGGCGGGACATCAAGAAATGGTGTCAAGGCCAGAACAGACATATTTTAAAGGAACACCAAGTAAATTAAGCTAATTAAGCATCCTTAATGCCCAGGAATCTTTTTCCCCCTTTATCTTCCTGCTTGCTGGACAGAATTTCTTCTTTTTTGCTCTTTTGCCCTCATATCCTTGATTTTTACCTCTGTTTCTCCATTACAAAGGGTTTCAACGGTCTGCCCTGACAAGGTTGACCACCTGGCTGCCCTGCAGGCCTGTTCTAAACTGCTCCTGGCTCTAAAATGGGGTGGGGAGTGGGAGTGGGGTGGGGTGGAGGACTAACAGAGAAGTTGTTAAAGGAACAAATCCCACCAAATTGCAGAGAATCCACATTCCACCCCCCCAGGGCAGGGGTCAGTGAGGTTAAGGGAGATAAAGAAATGAAATGGTTTCTGGAAAATTTCGGGAAGAACTTTGCTAGATAAACCCAGTCTACATTTATGACTATTTTTATGGATCGGCTTCTAACACTGTGGGTGGTCCCTGAGCATGTACTTCATCCATTCTGCTCATATTGATCATGTGAACAAGATTTGCAAACTGTCTTAGGCTCTGGAGTAGTGGAGGAGACAGGGAGATGGCCCCACTAGCACCTCACTAACAGGGCAAAGAGGTCACTGCTACACAGGAAGATAAGCCATCCAATAATCGAAATGGGTCTCTCAGATTTTTTTGAACTGGGTCCAGTTAGATTCAGCCATACACTCACCCTAGCCTTTCCTAGTTTTCTCTGGTAAAAGACTTACTGATGGTAAAGAATTGGAGAGTAACAAAATAAGCAAGCCACTAGCAACACACATAAATTGTGCATTATTTACTCTATAAGAGATGAATATAAGCACGTATGTACTTGGTTTTATTTTATAAAACAATGCCTCATAAACTAAACACTAGCCCAGCAATTTTATTGTATTTATCTTGATAATATGTTGCAAGTCATTTAAACAGAACAAATTCAATGGCAAGCCATCACCCATGAAGTGTGGCTATATAATCACAACAGTTTTTGGATAATGAATAAATCAGTTTTAGCATTAGGGGTACACTACCTGAGTACTGCAAAAAGTAGTAAAGTAAGCCCTTTACTACTAGAGGAAAGGTTAGTAGTTCGAACCCACCCAGAGGTACCTTGGAAAGCAGGCTTGGCGATCTGCTTCCGAAGGGTCACAGCCTTCCTAACCTTATAGAGCAGTTGTACTGAGCACACATGATGTCACTATGAGTCAGAATCAACTCAACAGTAACCAACAACAATAGCATGAGGGGTAACAGTGACTCACATTCAAACCACAATACAAACATGTCTTCATAGTTTTAATTTAAGTTTTTAATTTAGACATCAAAAATGCCATAAATGGTGGCATAGTGACTAAGGCATCTGACTGCTAACCAGAAGGCTGGTGGTTCAAACTGACCAAGCCACTCCCCAGAAGGAAAGTTGGGCAATCTACTTCCGTAATGATACCGCCTCGGAAACCAAAGGAGGGGTCGCTATGAGTCAAATCGACTCTACAGCAGTAACTAACCCACTGTGGTGGTGTTCTTTGGTGCTATCAAGTTGGCTCTGACTCATAGCAACTTTCTGTATAACAGAATGAAACACTGTCAAGTCCGGCTCCATTCTCACAATTATTGCTATGGTCTGGGCCCGCTGCTGCAGCTACTGTGTCAATCCATCTCAGAAAGGGTCTCCCTTTTTTGTTTGTTTCTTTTGCTGACCCTCTACTTTGCCAATCATGAAGTCTTTCTCCAGTGATTGGTCCCCCCGATGGCATGTCCAAAATAAGCAAGACAAAGTCTCACAGTCCTTTCTTCTAAGGAGCTGTACTTCTTTACAGCTGGCTCTGTTTCCTCCAAAACAGATCTGTTCATACTCTGGCACTCCTTGGTATGTTCTACCCACTGCATAGTTGAGCAAAACCTATAGCAAACATGTAAGACTGCAAATTTTAATGTAATTTATTAATTAAAAGCAAGATAGGCAGCCTTGGAATATAATGATCTTCTCAAGAAACCAGTCATGGACTACTGATGGGAAGTGTCCTTCCAGAAAGTCATGAAACACGATCCTTCACCTGGGAGCAAGGGCAGCAGGGACTCTGAGGTGCTGCTAGCCAGACTTGGTAGAAGTGCCCTCCACAAACTCTAGTGTGCTTCCAATTTGGATTTATGGCTTCTCAATTGTGTTAAACCTCAATAGCCCACCTTGTAGGTTACTAGTAAGTAGCCCTTTGTAATATGAAAATCTGAAAGTTGATTTAATTCACCTGTAAGAGCGAAACCATTCTGATTGCTTTAGGGAAAAGGTGGAAATTACTGAAAGAGAAGTATAAATTAAGTAGGATGAGAGTTCAGAGGAAAAAAGGTTCCTTTTAGGCAGGTGGAAGGTGGGGAGCAGGGAATAACAAGGTGGTGGTGGGGGGTGGTGGAATAATAGCTGGGGGGAGGGGCCTCCCAGGAGGAGAGCCCCACAAGAGTACAATCCCAGCAGTGAGAGAGGAGCGTTAGTAGTAAGTGGCACGAGAGATGAGTGTGGGGAGAATGAGTGGCCTAGCTTGATCGGAGAGGAGCGTGTACAGAAGCATAATGGACTGTAAGATTTGATCATTCTCTAATTGAGATGGAAATCTGAGAAAATGGTCGATTTGCAACATGCTGTCTTCTGAAACTGAGGCTAGGAATGACCTTCACATTGAAAGGTGTTTGGCTAGTGAATGCAGCATCCCAGGGATACCAACCCCTCAGACATCTGTGAATGGACATGCACAGAGGTGTGGCAGGGAATGAGAGTTTCCTAAACAAAGTTCCTATCCAGAAAACTTAGAACAAGATCCCAACATAGGCATCTACAAGGACGAGTTTAGAAAACCTTTTCCCCCTCCCTCTACCTCAGGCTACAAGGTTGTGAAGAGCAACCCTTGGGTAGGGTTTTGTCAGAATTATTTTATGAAGGAGCTCTGGTGGCATAGTGGCTAAAGCAATTGGCTGTTAACCAAAAGGCCGGTGGTTCAAACCCACCAGCTGCTCCATGGGAGAAAGACGAGGCAGTCTGCTTCTGTAAAGATGGGAAACCCTTTGAGAGAGTTTTACTCTGTACTAAAGGGTTCCTATGAGTTGGCAGTGAGTTTATTGCCTTATGGGCTTCAACTATCCCCAGTCACACAGCTGGTCAGGTGTGGAAGCAGGGTTGGAAACAAGAAGTTAGAGAGATGGGTGGGAGATAGAGCTCTTCTTTAAAGTCCAGCTAAGTCCAGAAACCAATGCCTTGAACTAGAATCAAGAGCTCTGAGTCCAGCCACTATGACTTACTAGCTACACACATTTAGCAGAAGCACCAGCACTGCTGGAACCTCTATTGCCTTTCCTATGGAATGGAGGGATAGCAACCACCCTACATAGTTCCAATGAAGATCAAAAGGAGCTAAGAATGTGAAAATCTTTAGCAAACCCAAAAGCATAATGCAAATGAGGGGTCTCTTAAAAAATTCTCTGAGGAAAGAGAAAGAAGTGTCACTTGGTGCCTTTCAAACATCCCACTGGATGTGCCTACCTGTAGATTTTGGAGAAAGGTCCTATTGAAGTGGCCTCAGAGGCAAGGTTAGCTAAATCCTAGCCCCTACCACCTACTTATATCCTAAGTAAACCTTGATGCTTCCACAAAGCACCAAAGACACCACTCAACTTCTGACTCAATAAAATCACAAGCTTTAATTTTTTTTCTTAAGGAGAAAGACCTTATGTCAAACAGCAGAGCACTGTTTTCAGCAACATTTTCCCATGTTATTACACTAACATTGTTTCCAAATTGATGATTTTACTTAATCAAACACCACACTCATGTTCTTAAAAGCATTTAGAACAAAGCAATAAAAAGTCTTTGCCACAGTTTGGCTTTTATTTCAGCATCTAATCAAACCTCGTATTCCTATTGTCTGTTGAAATGAGGAACTCCAGTGGCACAGTGGTTAAGGCATTCAGCTGTTAACTGAAAGATCAGCAGTTCGAATCCACCAGCCACTCCATGAGAGAAAGATGAAGCAGTTTTCTGTAAAGATTCATAGCCTTGGAAAACCTATGGGGCAGTTTCACTCTGCCTCTGAGTCACTATTACTCAGAATTGACTTGTTGGCAGTTGGTTTGGTCAAAATGAGCTCTAGGTATCCTTCTTGATATCCCCTCACATTGTTTACTGCAAGAGGGAGGGAGAGAAGGAGAAGGAGGGAGAGAGGTAAAAGAGAGGGAAAGTTGGAAAGAAGAAAATAGGAAGTGAGGGAAGGGAAGGAAGGAAGAAAGGAAAGAAGAGAGGGAGGAGGAAGAGGATAAAGGAAAACAGAAAGGAGAAAACATGACAGAGGCAAGGAGGCAGCATCACTGGGCTGAATATCTCTGCCTCCTTGATCTATTCAGTGGGATGCAGGCAGGCTTGGGATGCAGCCCAGTACACTCAGAAGGCCAAAGGCAGCTGTGAGTTGGGTCTGCCTCAGCCCTTCTTCCCTGCCTCACACACACCTGAGGGTCAAGCCCTTGCATCTAACTGGACAGCTGGGTTGGTGACTGTGCCCTGTCCTGCCAGCCGCCTCACCGGCCACAGTGACAGCTGTATCACTTCCCTGATGGGAGTGGGCACTGAGGAGTGCTGACACATAATCAACTTCCCCCTAATATCCTTCAACCAACCTGACAGTTGTCCGGCAGGGGCTAGTCAACTCGACTGCCAACACTCGTTGAGGCATTGTGGGACAGCTTCCTAAGAAAAACAGCAAGGAGAGACTTAAAATGAGGCTTTTGTTTTCTCCCAGCTCAGTTACTCAGAACTGAAGCCAATCCTAAGGATGATGGCTATTGTAGATGCTGATGTGTGGGGCCTCCTGAATTCAGGTGACAGTAAACAACAGTGTCTGCAGGAAGACTCCATCTTGCTTTGAAATTAGTGGGTAGTTTAGTCAACCTGGTTATGAAGAAGACTTCTCAGATGGAACTTGCATTTTCCTCATTTCTGCTATTACAGGACACCACACTCTTCCCTCCCCCTGCAATTCTCACATATCTTAAAATTTCAAGCAAAAGAAATACATGCCTGCCATACGAAGTGTAGAACCCTCAAAGTTGTAGGTGGAAATGTGTCTGTCTATCTTGATGACATTCAGGGCAGCAAATGTGGCTGCTTTATTGTGCTAGAAGATCTCATCCAGGAACTCTGAACAAGTCTCTTGCTGCTACAGGGAATCCTTTTTCACCCTGACCCTGACAAGAATTACTAAGTGGGGATTCAGGGAGTATGAATTCCAATTAAGACCCTCTTGTTAGTTAGCAGTGAGACCCAAGACATCTTGTGGCATCTGACACTCAGTGACTTTGTGAATCTTTTCTCCCATTCCCATGTTCTCCAGATATCTCCAGGTGGGGAGAGAGCAAACCCAAGCTTAAGACAAGATGGCTAGGCCATTGAGGTTTCTCAGGGAATAGAGCTCTGTTGGCTACAGTGACAGAATGTCAACTCACATGAGGGTAAGCGAGGAGGTGACATTATTATAGAAATTATGGATTCACCATAATCCGGCTAGTCTTCAAGGACAATTGAAACTAGGGATTTGAGCATCACCAACAGTTTCTGTTTTATGTCCCTGCTCATCTGTGCATTTCTGGTTCCCATCCCCACTCCCTGTTTTTGTTACTTAACTATTTCTTGTGGTTAAAAAAAAAAGAAAGAAAAAAAAAACTACCAGCAGCACCTAACCTTCAAAACTGGCAACCCAGAGACTTCCAATAAGATGGAGGAATAGGCAGACAAGCTACATAGACCCTCTTCAACAAAGAAAAGAGAAACAATTGACAGAGATACAGAAGATAATCCTGGAGCCCTAAGCTTTGAAAGGAACTACACAGAAGTGGATTAGGCATCAACTAGTGGAAAAACCTGAATGAAAACAGTGAGTACAGAGATGGTCAGAGCAGTGGACTGTCAGCTACTCTGATGGGACAAACAGCTTGAATATTTCCTAGTGGTGTTGGGATCTGATAATTGACCTAAAGATCAGCCCTGGTTGCCAAGGGCTGCAGGGCCGATTGCACTGGTGGCCTATGACTAGGAAAGGAAACAGCAAGGAGGGAGACAACCTAAGCTGTGGACTTTTCACTGTCCGGAGGGTGCAGCCATTTTGAACGATTACAAGCAGTCGCCATTTTGTATATCTGAAGTGACTGAGGGTGCAGCCATTTTGAATCTTTAAAAGTAGTAGCCATTTTGGATTTTAAAGTAACAGCATTCTCATTCAGATTCCAGGGATCTAAGAATAGGCTCTGTTTGCCAAGGACAACAGGGACATGTGGGAGGCTGACAATGGGAAAGGAGACAGGTGGTAAGTGTATAAGTGCTGCCAGCTAGCGAATAGAGGAGCATAGCATAGTACCCTGCTTACATAGATAACATACAAACGAAACAAAGAAAATCGTGGGCAAATCACTCCAACATACAATCACCAACTAAATATAAACACAATAATGTCACAATGCCTTGGAGACAATGGAGCATCACACTTCACACAAAGAAGCAAGATAAAGCAGGAGAAACAAGGGACCAGGATACAGACCCAAAACACATCCCTGAGGAAGATGAAGCATTGGAACTCCCTGACAAGGAATTCAAAAGAATTATATTTAGGTATCTTCAACAAATTGAGAGACAGATCAAGGAAAACACTGACAAAATTGAGGAAAACACAGAAAAAACCCTAGAACAATTTTGAAAGACAATACAAGAACAAAATGATAAAATAAATGTAAAATTAGAAATTATACAAAATCTACAGATAGAAATCCAGAAGATTAATACTAAATTTTCAGAAAAAGATAAGACATTGAATGGGCAAAAGATAAGAATTGAATCAATGGAAGACAAAATTAGTGAGAATGAAGGCAAAACCTCAATACCTCTTTAGAAAATGATCAATCAGAAAAAAGATCAAAACAAAATGAAGAAATCCCAAGATTCACGTGGGATACCATCAAAAGGAATAACCTACATGTCATTGTAATTCTAGAACTGGAAGAGACAAATAAAACCACAGAAAAAATTGTCAAAGATTTGTTGGAAGAGAATTTTCCTGGTATGATGAAAAATGAGAATATATCCATTCAAGAAGTCCAATGAACCCCAAACAGGACAGATCCCAAAAGAAAATCATGAAGACATATCATCAAACTCACCAAAACCAAAGACAAAGAAAGAATCTTGAAAGGAGCACAGGGAAAATGAAAAGTTACCTACAAGGGGCAACCAATAAGACTAAGCTTGGATTTCGGCAGAAACCATGCATGCAAGAAGACAATGGGATGGTATATATAAAACCCTGAAAGAGAAAAATTTCCAATCAAGAATTATTTACCCAGCAAAATTGTCCCTCAAATATGATGGTGAAAATAGGACATTTCCAGATAAGCAGAAATTAAGGAAATTTGATAAAACCAGACCAACGTTATAAGAGATGCTCAAGGGAGTCCTTTGGACAGAGATGCAACAACAGCAAAAAGCAACTGACCATTAACGCACATGGTGACATAACCCAGAAACCAACCCAGCTATGGAACTATCCAAAGTAAATAAGCCTACAAGATTGTGAACAGGGAACCAGAGACATCAATTGACAAATGAGGACAACTACAAAGCAAAAAGAGGGAAAAAACTGTGTCATTATAGAACTTCTAGATGTTAGGGAAGTGAAGACAACTACCAGATAAAACAGACTGTTCTAAACTTGAGAAGAAAACTATAAATCACAGCATAACCTCCAAGAAAAATGATAAACCTTCACATCAGAATAAAAAAGAGGACAAACACAAATATTTAGCAAATACTAAAACAATAGCAATGAAGGAAGTAATAACATGATTCACAAACAAAACAAGCTCAGCACAGAAAACTATATGGAATAAAGAAATCAACACCATGAAAAACACGTAACAAAAATGACAGCAACAAATTCACACTTGTTGATAATTACATATCTGGCAAAGGACTTCTCTCTAAGATTTATAGAAAATTTCAATGCCTCAACAGCAAAGGAATTAACAATCCAATTGAAAAATGGGCAGAAAACATGAACAGACACTTTACCAATGAGGATATTCAGGTTGCCAGCAAACACATGAAGAGATGCTCACGATCATTGGCCATCAAAACCAGAAAACCAAACTCACTGCCATTGAGTCAGATCTGACTCATAGCAACCCCTCCTAGGTGGTATCCAAGGTGGTATTACTATGGAATTAGATTGCCTAACCTTCCTTCCGAGGAGTGGTGGGAGGGTTTGAACTGCCAGCCTTCTGGTTAACAGTCAAATGCCTTAGGCACTATACCACCAAAGTTCCCTAAAGAGACAGTCCAGCTACCTGGCAGAGAGTGGCTGGTGGGTTTGAACCACCAGCCTTGGGTGTGGCAGGTGACTGCCTTAGGCCTGAGGCCATCCCCTACGGCCCCTGAGGCCATCCCCATTGGCTATCAGAGACATGCAAATCAAAACAACAATGAGATACCATCTCACCCCAGCACTGATGGCAAGGTTCAATGAGACAGAAAATAACAAATGCTGGCGGAGATGTGGTGAGATTGGGACTCTCATACACTGTTGGTGGAACTGTGAAGTGATACAACCACTGTGGAAAGCAGT
>NW_006921596.1:1324685-1330577 GCF_000298275.1 Orycteropus afer afer | reverse complement strand
ATTGGCCCTCCTTGTTCATGTGCCCCTCATTGAACTGCAGCCATGGTATATATCATGAAGTTACGATATAACAGCTTCTGTGGGAAGCATCTAGTTGGTTATATATATTTAGTTGCTGTTGTTTCTTGTTTTGTTTCTTGGGGAAGGGATGTATTCCTAGAAGATGAAAGCACTGGTCAGACGAAGTCAGAAAATCAAAAACCAGACCCACTGCCATCAGGTTGATTCCAACTCCTAGTGATGTCCATTGGGTTTCCAAGGCAATAAATCTTTACAGAAGTCGATAGCCCCATTTTCTTTCTATGGATCAACTGGTGGGTTTGAACCACCAACCTTCTGCTCGGCAGTCATATGCCTTAGCCACTGCACCATCAGACCTCCTTAGATGAAGTCATAGCTGACCATTAACATATGGCCCCTCTGCAAGGGGAGATTATTTAAGAAAGTTTATTAAAGGGAATTTTATGAAATTCAATGGAGGATTTGATTTGAAATTACCCTGAATTGGAGTTTAACATTGTGATTGTTTGTTGTTAAAATGTGTTCATTTTGCTTAGCCTGTACAAAATAACCCAGAAATATTGCTCTCCAAAGCAACCAGTGACATCATTAAAGATTCATCTGGTACCTCTGAAGAAACAGCAAAACTTACTTGTGGAAGATCATAAAAAAAAGTCAGTCTGCCCACCACCTGGGGCTGACTTACGAGGTGAGAAGCTGAGTCCAACCTCTCTGTGGCCCTTGCCTGGTCTGTGTTCCATGCTGCCATCTGTTTGTCTTGGAGACCTGTGGAGGGCAGCCCCACAGATAGAGTGAGCACCCTTTGGCCCTGCAAGCCTTTGTAAGCCCCTGCAAATTGAGTAGGAACTAGCCCTGTGGATACCACCTGCTCTGGTGGGGCCTCTGGGGACTTTGATGAGAGGGTGGAAAGGTCACCTCAGATAGCAAATGTGACCCCAGCAAGGTCCTGCAGGTTCCAGACCTCACTCAAGCAAAGGTATTCAAAGAGAGGAGAGCAAAGTGGGTCTAGGAGTGGAGGTGAGCGTTTGATTTGATGCAGGTGGGCCATGATCAATGCACACAGAAGACCCCAGCCTTCTGCCCAGAACACAGGAAGGGCTGGTTTCGAACCCAGCACACACACCTGGCTTTCAGGGGTTACTCAGGCTCTGAACTGAAGATGTCACACTTGAGAAGTGTTTATGATCACTTCGAAATTACAAGCTTCCCACAAAGTCTGATTTATGAGCAATCTGTTAAATTTCTATTAGAACACCGTATCTACATTAATTTAAATATCTGAAGGGAAAAAGATGCATTCTCCTTAAATGTGAAGATTGTGTCTGTGACTTGTCCATTCTTTCCATGATTAAGTTCAAAACTCAGTGGCTTGCCCAGCGAGAAAGGAAGCCCTAGCTTTCTTGATGACATACCTACGCTGGGCCTATTCCTAATTACCAGATGCAGGTCCCTTCCTTTCTGTTTGAACTCCAGCCTGGTAGAGGGAAATCTAAGTTTTTGCTCAGAAGTGCCTCTAATGTACCTGTGACGGGTGGCAGCAGACCAGGCAAGCCCAGGGAGGGCTACAGGACACGTGTGGCAGCTCACACTCTCCTGACGCCGTCCCAGGCAATAGTCTCGGGGAATCTGGCTGAATCTGGCTATTCAGAAGGAGGCTTCTACAATTAATTTCCTCCCTAGTCATCTCTCCACATAGACATCTTCCCATCCTTGGATCCAGGACCCATCCCCAGTTCAGTTCTCCCACAGCTCTCCTCTCTCCCTCCCGTTACTCTCTTCCAACTCCTGCTCCCCAAGTCCCTGGATTCTGGTCTCCGGTCCTGGTGGTGTCTCCTGTCAGTCACCCTTCAAGGCCAGGGTTTCTCTTCACTCTCTTGACCCCAGACACACAGACCTTTCCTAGTGACAGCTATGTGATTCCTCAACACCTTATCACTGTGGCCGGTGTTCTGAGAACACAAGACTCCAAAGGGAACTCTGGACAGACAGGCAGCAGGCACTGAGAATCCAGCTCAGGCCACTTACCATTCAGACAGAGTCCCCTTGCACAGGTCACCCTTGGTTTATAGCTCTTGCTGGCTTTCTCTTCTTCTCTTTCTCCTTTCCTCTCCCTCTCTCTCCTTCCCCCACCAACCCTTACAAACTTATCTCTCATTATTCAGCTTGAATTAGGATCATGTGTGGGGCATGCCTTACCATCATTATACCCAATAATAAGTTCATTTCCCAAAACAGAGTCCTCTTCTAATCAGCTTAATACCCACCTACTAAAAACTCCTAAATTCAGATTCAACAGATATTCCCTGAGCTCTCTGTAAGTGCCTTGATTAAGAGGCAGTGTACATGATGGTAAGAGAGTGTGTGCCAATGCCAGAGGGCTGGATTCAAATCCCCTCTCTGCCATTTACTAGCTCTGTGACCTTGGACAAGAAACTGTGTCTCTGTGCATTGCGTATAAAATAGTTATAATACCTCTTAGACTTGCATGAGTGAATGCAGAAAGCATTTAGACTAGAACCTGGCCCATAGCAACTGCTACTTGCTCAGCTATTGTAATTTCTCATAGGCACAGTCACATATGTTTGCTCCCTTAATTAATACAAGCATGCTATAAACTAGTTACTACTATTCCCAATTGATATCTGAAGACACCAAGGATAGAGAAATTAAAATAGTTTGCCCAAATCTACACAACTAATTTCCATCAAATTAGCACCCAGGATTTGGGTAATAACACCAGGGTTTGGGTTTCCAAAAGTAAAAGGCAAACTTGTTGCCATTGAGCTGTTTCTGACTCAAGATGACTCCATGTGTTACAGAGTAGGACTACGCCATAGTATATTCTTGGCTTTAATCTTCACAGGAGCAGATCGCCAGGCCTTTCTTTTGCAGTTCTGCTGGGTGGGTTCCAATCACCAACCTTTAGGTTAGGAGTCAAGTGCAAACCATTTGGATTACTCAGTCACCCAGGGCCCAGGGCTCTAACCAGTTCTCTTTACTACCACTCTGCTGTACTTAAAGCACTGGTGCATGCTCAAAAAGTATTTGTCAAATGCTGTATAATCATCTATTTCCATTCATATTCAAAAGCCCACAGACATCTAGTGGGCAACCACTGCGAGAAAAATGTGTAGCATGGAGGAGATGAGGAAGTCATTAGCCTTGGCACCAGCCTTGGACCTGCAGTGCTGACATCCCTGTAGTGAGGCCACCTAGCTATGGCTCAAGACTGGAAAGAAGAGAAAAAAAGAAGGAAGGAAGGAAGAGAGAAGGAAGACCCTGTCGCAAATGCCCCTTGAGCTGGGCTTTCTTTTAAGAAGGGATCAGAAATACCAGGAGGCACAGTTAGAAGCAGTGTGGGATGGAAGGAGAGGGTAGCAATGATCCATTGAGCAGCTCAGGAGGATTTTACAAAAATCAGCCCACATATATCGATCTAAATCCATCTTCTTCTCTCCATTGCACAACTACCACCCTAGCCCAAGCCTCCAACATCTGTTGTCTGGTGGCTTCTATAATGTCCTTACCGGCCTCCTGGTGTCAACTGTCCCTCATAATAGCTATGATATCTTCAAAACCCAAATCAGATCATGCCATCTCCCCCACATCCCCTTCTCCAAGCTCCCCAGTGCCTTCCAAGGGTGGATGCAGACTTTCTCTAATCATTGGCACCTGCTTCACTTTCTGCTCCATTTTCTCCTCTCTCCCCATCTCATTGGGTTTCTGCTGTCTGCTTCCTGTTGGACCTGGATTCCATGCAATACCTTCTTTTCCAGTCTTTCACCTGCTGTTTTCTCTGCTTGGACCCCTCCTTCTCTGAAACCCTCAAGGCCATCCTTTTCTCAATCTGTAGATCTCAGAGTAAATGTCACCTCTTCAAAGAAGCCTTCATCTTACAGGGTGTCAAAGACCATGTCTCTGTTTTACTTGCTTCATCATATTTATATCACTATCTAAAATGGTCCTTCTTTATTATTTGTTTATGTAAGCTACTTGATGGCAGTAGCCTTTGTCTTTTTAGTCTATTTGTATCACCCAGCACTAGAGTAGAGTCAGGATATAGGTGCTTCATGAACATTTGCTGATGAATGACTAAAACCTTAACCTGGGCTTCATATGCCCAACTCTTGACTGTGTTTTGGGGACTGGCTATGCCAGCTGTGGCTCCAATTCTGCCCCCAGTATGTCTTTTATTTGGTTTTGAACAGTAAGGCTTTCACCAGGGAATAGGGAAAACTTCTAAGACACTAGAACAGAGAATAAACTATGTGTGCTGAGAAGTGTAGAGCAGAGGTAGGTGAGGATTGCCTTCTGGAAATGTTCCAGGGAGCAACAGACTGACAATGAAGTTGAAGACTGACGGGAGTGAGAGACACACAGAAGGAACAGAGAAGGCTTCTGGACAACAGGATCACCCAAAAAAGGCTCTGGTGATTGGGTGGGGGCATGGGTGAGTGGGGGGAAGGTTATTGGAGAGATTACTTGGTGGTAGAGGGGCAGTTATTCTAGTGATGCTAAATAAATGCTTATATTTTAGCTAGTTCTCTTGATGTTTCCCTGCTGAATAGGTTTCAGTGAAGCTTCCAAACTAAGATGGACTAGGAAAAAAGTCCTACTTACTTCCAACCAATAAAAATATATGGATCAGAACAAGCTAATCTGCAGCTAATCTTGGGAATGGCAGAGGGCCAGGTAGCCTTTTGTTGCGTATGGGGCCTTCAGGAGTCAAAGGCTACCTCCATGGCAGCTAACAATGAACAACAACCTGACTTTGGAATTAACAATGTCCCTGATTTCTCTTCTTTCCTCCTATCACATGGAATTTTAGAACCATCTTCTATAGGCACTAGGACCAGAATTGTTCCAGTGTCAATGCTGGAGCAGACCCACTGTTGGTCTGGGGGTTTTCTGGGGCAGGAACCAATAATCCTTGATCCCTCCTGGGCCAGCCCATGTGGCTTTGGATTTTCCTCTCTGGTATTGAAGGCCTGCAGATTCTGGAGGCACAGGTCCTTTGTCCTTGCTACCATTCACATGGACCCATAGGAAAAAACTCCATTTAAAAAGACAATACTTTCTGGGCAGCATTGTTCAGAACCTCTTCCTAGGTCAGAATCTGTCTGCTGGCTTCTTTTGCCCAGCTTTGTAGACTGCAAATGCTCTTATAAAGTTGTTTATTTCTAAAAATCCCAGGCCATTTGCTCATGAAGAGTTGCTCTCCTTCCCCTGAGCCTTTTGCCCTTTCTTTGCCAAATTTAGGTTTCAAGATGAAATTCCCTTTAATAACCAAACTATGGTACATACACACAGTGGGATACTATGCAACATTAAAGAATAATGAAGAATCAATGACTCACCTCATAACATGGATGAACTTGGAGGACATTATGCTGGGTGAGATAAGTCAATCACAGAAGGACAAATATTGTATGAGTCCATTATGGTAAAAAGTCAAGGAAACACTTACACAGGGGAGGAAATTTTCTATTTTGGTTACCAGGAATGGGAGGGGAGGGCTAGTGAGAGAAAATAAATGGATAATCAAGAGACAGATTTGATACAGATGAAAGGATTTTATAATATATATATAATAAAATAAAAATACAAATAAAGAAATAACATTAGTCATTAGCTGATAGTTTTTGAAGCTAGGTTATGGGCACATAGAGGTTAAAAAAAAAGATTAAATTCTGTTTTAAATTATGAAAGATTAAATTCTTTCAAACTTGTTGTTGTTGTTGTTAAGTGCCGTTGAGTCGTTTCCGACTCATAGCGACCCCATGCACAGCAGAACGAAACACTGTCCGATCCCACGCCAGCCCCACAATCCCTGCTGTACTTGAGCCCATCATTGCAGCCACCATGTCAATC
>NW_006921596.1:1315316-1321536 GCF_000298275.1 Orycteropus afer afer | reverse complement strand
GGCCTGAGTTGCCTCTCCTCACCTAATCCCTTCAGCTGACTGCTCTTCTCTCTGGCTTCCTGGCTTTTAATCCCCTTTCTCCTGCTCTTCCCGCTTGCTACTTTGGGCGTCCCTGAGTTGTCTCTCCTCACCTGTAACTCTGGGGCTATTTTCCCCAAAATTGCCAAAACTATTTTCCCAAAAATTGCCAAAATCCAAAACCAAAACCAAACTCACTGCCATTGAGTTGATTCTGACCCTTAGCAACCCCCATTAGGTTTCCAAAGCTATAAACCTTTACAGAAGGAGATTGTCTCATCTTCCTCCCACAGAGCAGCTACTGGGTTTAAACCACCAACCTTTTGGTTAGCAGCCAAATGCCTTACCCACTATGTGACCAGGCTCCTTAAAATTGCTAAAGTGTAATCAAATTCCAGGAGGGAAACCATGACTACATCCCACAGTGACAAGGTCACTTTCCACCAATTTGCCAGGGACACTGCTCCTCCCTGAGTACTGAAATGCAAATGATAGTGTGATCACTAAATCACAAACACCAGAGAGTCTTTCAATCCTCCGTATAACACTTTCCAGAGGTTAGATCTCCTGGATGTTCACCCTGAATGGTTTTCTATCAGAGAATACAGCAAAGAGCAACTCAGCAGAGTAGAAATATGTTTCCAGTTTTCATTTTGGGAATGGACAAAGTTAGTTCACATGCACCTGCCCGGTCCATCCCTTCCAATCTTTAGCCTAATATCAAGTCAGGTACCACTTGGTATAAAGACAGTAGAATGATCAAGATCTCTTGTTGGATGCAATGTGTCCACATACAGTGGAAATAACATGAACAAAGTGCACAGCCATCCTGGGGTTTTGTTCCAGCTCCATCACTAATCGGGAGACTTTGCACAATTTCTGTTGCCTCTCTGAACTTCAGTTTCCCTATCTGTAAAATGAAGATTAGAAAAGAACAAGGATTGGTATATGATTCCCCACATACCAAATCTGTCCTGCCATCTATTTTTGTAAATAAAGTTGTATTGAAACACAGTCATGCACATTCATTTATGGGCTGTCTGTGGGTTGCTTTCATGCAGAGTAGTTGTGGTGGACTGAACAGCCCGCAAAGCCAAAAATACAGTATCTGGCTTTTTACATGAAAAGTTTGTAGGCCCTGAATTAGCATAAGGATCTCTAAGGACCCTCCCGACTGCAATATTTTGTGGTTCTTTGTACCAAAGCATTCTCTGGTGATTCTCTAATGTGAGATGGTGCTGAGGAAGAGGAGGCTGTGGAAGCCATGTCAGCCTCATGACATCAGCCTCATCCCCCCCGCCAGCCAGCCCCTTTGGCAGACCAAGAGCACTTGTGCACTGTGCTTCCACACTGTCCATCGCTACTTCTAGGGACTGGGAAGCAAAGCCAACGGGATGGCCTTCCAGGCCAGTGCCTCAGAGATGATCCTCTGTTGCCACTCAAAACCTGCCCCTCTCCAATGAGCAGGACAGGCAGAGAGCCAGCGGACTTGTGGACTCTGGAAGGCCATGAAACCTGGAAGGATCCTCTGTGCTTTCCACCACCTAATAACGATCCTCCATGTTTGTGGGCTGAGTCATCCACTTTCTTTGGTCCCTGTCCTAATCAGAGCAAATAACCCTCCCACCATCCAGCTTCTACCTCATGTTTGCTCCCATCTTATTTGTTAAACAGATCCTCATCTGCCCTTTTAGGTTGCTCTTGAATTTTATGGCAACACATAATAAACATTTGACTGATTTTATTCCTATTTAACTTTTATTTTGAATTTCTCTACTGTTTCAAACCAAATATTTACAGCATCTCATAGCTGCCTCAACTTCATTCCTTACTGATACTGTCACTCCGTCCAACTTGTGTTCACCAGTTCTTCGAGAGTCCGGGGAATCTTATGGCAAATTATCCCTTTTTTTCCCCGTAGGGCTCTCAATCTTGAATTCTGAGACATTGGGTACCCAGGTGAGCAGACAGCTCCTAGGCAGCCCCGGCAGTCAGCTCGGAGTCAGACCATCCCTAGGTGACCCAAAAGGCCTATCAATACTTTGCATTTTCACTGTACTAAGCTGGGTCCCACCTGCAGGAGAAACCACAGGTCCTACCTAGGGCTTGGAAGTCCAGTGTCCTGGTCTACATTATTTACTTTCAGTTTTCACATCCACCAAAAAATATTGCCTATGGCACTAACAACCTTCTCTTCACCCAGAGCTCTCTGGTTTTTACTTGGTGACTAGTCCACAAGGCCTTTGTCCCATCACCAAATGCCTATCCAAGTCTGGGACCTCACAGCCAGTAGCCTTATATGGTGGAGGAGACAGTCAGCACTTAGCATCTGAAGACTTTGTTTTGCTTCTCTGAGCCTCGGTTTCTTCATCTGTAAAATAATAATCAAAGAACCTGTCTGGCCTTGAGGATTCTGAGAGGTGAAGAACGAGCAAGTCCTTTATAAACTGCAGCTCTCTATCCACACGTGAAAAAGGCAGACGGGAGCTCCAGCTCCTGCAGGCCCAGGCCTGAGTCCATTGGGGGAGCCAGCCAGATGCTGTTTATCCTCCTTGGTTTCTTGGGCCTTGGGGATGAAGAGGTCTCCTGGGCTGCCTTTTTGCATCCCATCTGTCTCAACCTGCACAGATCCCACCTGCTCTTCCCCTTGCTTGGTGGTGATGAATCAGTCTTGGCAGCGTGTCTCTGACCTCCTCCTCACTCCTCAAGAGACTAATTACTCCAGGTGAGCTTGCTGGTGGTGCCTTACGCAGCAGAGAGGGCTCACAGATAGCAACTCGTTCTTCTCTCCCTGGCGTGGTTCGTAACTGGCCAAGACCACACATTGTAGCTGTCTGGTAACCCAGAGGGAAAACCCACAGGGACCTTAGGAAGAATCTTTCATTTGGTTCTGGAAACTTTCTGCTGTTTTAAATACGGTCTGAGATAAGCTATGTACATCAGCCGCACTCAGAGCCTGGTTGCTTCCCCAAAGGTTCCTCACCCCCCACCTTCCCACCCAGTAGGGAATCTTTTTCCATCTCCATTAGAATGTCATCCTTCCTCGGCACTAGAACTGGGCAGTCTCTAATAAAGGTTAAGTTACAGAAACCCAATGCAATCTAGTTGATGGAGTAAAAGGGATGTGCTTGCATACCTAAAAGGCTGGAGGTCATTTAGTTTGAAGCACAATATGATTCAGAGGCATAAATGATAACATCTAAAAGCCATATCTTATCAGTTATATCTTGTGAGCAAGGATGAGGAGCAAAAGGAACTTTCATATATCGCTGGTGGAAGTGTACACTGGCATAGAACCTTGGAAATACATGCATGAACCAACATACCTTATATAAAGCAATTGCATGTTGTATATATGCACAAGGGAAATAAATGCATATACTCTCACCAAAAGATAAGTGCAAGAGTATTCATAGCAGCATTATCCATTATAATAGCACCAAACTAAAGACAACCCGAATGTCCATTAACAGTAGAATACCTAGGTAGATAAAGTATAATATATTCATACAAGAAGATACTACACAACAGTAAAAAGAAAATGTTACTAAAACAACGTGGATGAATCTCAGAGCCAAATGTATAAGTGAAAGTAGCCAGGTGCAAACACTACATGGTGTATGAGTAACTTTATTTATGTAATGCTCATAAATAAGAAAAAACTAACTGTATTTGAAGTTAGAATCGTGAACCTTCTGGGGTGCTGAAATGTTCTATATCTTGGTCTGGGTGGTGGTTCACAGGTGTATAATTATGTAAAAATTCATTCAGCTCTTCAATTAAGATTTGTGCACTTTCCAGTATGTAAATTATACTATAATAAAAATATCTCAAGAACAATTATAAAAAAGAAAAAAGAAAGAAAGCCCTGTTTCTCTGTATCTCAGGTCTTCTCTTTCTATTGGCTTTACTCTTGGGTGGTTTGTTTCAATGTAGCTGCAGGATGGCTATCAGTAGCTCAAGCTCACATCTCACCAGGTCAATAGTGCCAATAGAAAGAGACACATTCAACAATAGGCCTAGGATTTGTCTTCTCATGGTCCAGCTTTGTATATACCTGAGCTCACCTTATGATGAGATGGGCAGGGTGGAGATGAGGAGGATGTTATTACTGGCCAGGTTTGGGTCACAGGGCCTGCTCTGGAGCTGACGGTTTGGGCCAGCTGTACCTCAACTGCATAGAGCAAGATAGAGGAAGTGTGGGTTCCCTGAGGACAAATGAGGTGTGGCTACCAAAAGAAAAGTTAAGGGCTGCTGAAAAGGCATTTAACATAAGTGAACCCAGAAACATAGAGCAGTGTGTGTGTGTGTGTGTGTGTGCATGTGTGTAAACTTATCATCATACATACCAACTGGTACATAGGAGTTTTGTTACTATCACAGAAGCTGTGTAGAGAACCCCTTCAGGATTGAAGGATATATTCCTTTAGCTTCTGGGAAGGTTGTCAGTTGGCAATCCCCTTTAGTAGTTTGGTAGTTGCCTCAACTCAAGTGAGCTATCTAACCCAAGCTTCCTTCCCTGAAGTGGCCCACATATGAAGACTGATTGAAAGGCATTTAAAGCCTGACCCCTTTACTCACTTGGGATACCTTAAGGACCCCTCCAGCTCCAAAGCCTCCTGTAAAGTTGGCTGAAATCTTGTGAGCCTGCACTACAGCCCAGCTTCTCTCTCAACCATCCCGCCTCCTCCCCTTCCATATAGGGGTTGATTCTAAGAACGTTACCTCACAAATGTTCGGTTAGTGAATTTCCATCTCCAAGTCTGCTTGGACTTGTACCCAACCTGCAATTGTAGTCAACTCTCCTTTCTTGTTGTAATGGACCATTTTTAACCCTGAGAATACATCATGGATACTTTGGGGATGTTAAAATGAGCTTCTTACTAAGAAACAATAGCACTATAACATGAGAGTTTGTGGTATTTCTCCTTCTTTTACTTGGCAATGGAAATGACTCGTCACCTGCGGGTGGTCCCCAGATTTCCTTTCGAGCTGTGCAGGAGCACAGAACTCATAAATCCAAGGACCACCATTACACCATGACCTCTTAGAGAATCAGTCCTTGGGCTATTCTCTGCCTGAGAAGCAGCTGGATGTCGTTCGCATGCAGGTGTTCTCTTGCCTGCTTGGATAAACTTTGGGTCATGTCTAATCTTAGGCTCCAGCTGCCAATACACCATGTTCTCTCTCAAGAAAGCATTTACAATGGGTATCTGCTATTTGATTTTTAATTGTCCAGCATCCATTCCTCTTTCTTTTGGTGAGACTACCTCAATTTTTGTTTGGTAGTCACTTCTTTTCAATTTTCAGTCCTTGTCATTGGGAGGGATTTTCTTCCTTCCTCTCCCACAGCATATCATCTCCTAAGACACAGTGATTGGCTCAGATATGCACATCACCTGAGCCAGGCCAATGAGATTGCAAAACCCAGACATTGGCAGAACTAGTAAGAATAAGAAATCCCCCTTCCACTGTGATATCGTAAGCTTGGAGCTGGACAAGAAGTAAAGATGGAGACCAGAGCCAAGAGATGGAAAGAAAATAATCTCTGATTATTTTGTTTTAACATCTATGTCCAACCATACCTGAATCCATATATATACCTACCCTTTCTCATTACATGAGAAGATAAATTCCTCTTCTAACCCTTGAGTCAATTTACATTAAATTTTTATCACTTGCATATGAAAGGGTCCCAGTTGTTATAGCATTCCTGAATATAAGTGAGGAGATGTAGTTGGATTTACTGTAATAATAAAAATGAAATGAAATAATTGGTATCTAATTGAAACCTATAACAAAGCTTAAAACCCAAAACCACAACTGAGAGCCATCCTCTCTGGGACAAGGGTCTCCAGACACTATCCTGTGTGGCTTTTTGATTCTCTGCCCACAGTCTCCACCAGAACTTCTCTACATGCCTAAGTCCAGTCCTTGATCACTGTAAGACACAGGTCAGAAAACTACAGCCCATAGGCTAGATCTGGCCCACCTCTTGTTTCAATACAACCTATTAGCTAAGAATGTTTTCTGCATTTTTTTTATTAGGATTTGGGTGAAGATTTACAGAGTAAATTCACTTTTCATACAGCAGTTCACATATAATTTGTCTCATGTCATTGACCAAAATTTACAATGCAGCAGCTCCCCTCCCACTTCCTCCCCATAGTTACCTCCTCCCAGTGTCCATCCCTTCATACTC
>NW_006921596.1:1302018-1308441 GCF_000298275.1 Orycteropus afer afer | reverse complement strand
AAGATTATCTTCTGTGTCTGTGTTAATTGGTTTCCCTTTTCTTTGTTGAAGAGGGTCTGTGCAATCCTTCTGCCTAGTCCGCCATCTTGCCCCGCCTCTGTTTCTGCATTTTTAAATAGCTGGTGGGGGTGGGGGGGAGGGAAAGGGGTGTATTAAATTCCTGTTTCCCTGTCCATGAAGTTTGATTGGAATACGGCTACACTAATTTTTTTATGTATTGTCTAGGGCTGCTTTTGCACTATCATGGTAGAATTTGAGTAGTTGTGACAAAGATTTTACAATTCATAAAATCAATTGACTATGAGTTTTACCCTTTATATTTACAATGTGGTCTTTTAAGGAGCTCTGGTGGTGCAGTACCTAAGGCATTTGATTGCTAGCCAAATGGTTGGTGGTTCAAACCCGCCAGCCACTCTGCAGAAGGAATATGGGGAAATCTACTTCCACAAAGATTTACTACCTTGGAAACATGATGGGGGTCACTATGAGTCAGAACTGACTTGATGACAGTGGATTATGTGACCTTTGCAGAAAATGTTTGCTGCACCCTTTTGTAATGGATGAGCTGAAAGTCCCAGGAAGTGTTATCTTCACAGTTCATTATCTGGCTTTGGGCCACTATATCACCAACAATGACAAGTATTTGTCCTTAAATATTTTCCATATTCTTCCAGCTTTTATACCAATCATCTCAGAATTAGGAGACATTTCTATCCTGGCATATGTCCAGGACCTAGTTCAGGACCAAACATATAATTGCAATAAGTGTTTGTCGAGTGAAAAAACGAAAAAAGAAAATGAAACATTAAGTTAGCCACTGACAATTTTTAAATCAAAATAAAAAATGATCACAGAAAATGTAAAATTTCATTACACTTTTACTAAGATCAACTCAGAGCTGTGTGGGCATCAAAGAACGGGAGATAGGCCACCTCAGGAGGCCTGTGTTCTTGTTAGCTCTCCCAGGCAGGGCTGCCACAGGAGTCAGAGAAGACTGCAAGCAGATGCTTGGATTCCAGCCCCAGCCCTGCCCTGTAGGCCATGTAAGGTCTCTGTGCCAGGAACCTTGTGTCCATTAATGACATGTTAAGAATTTACTTCCTGGAGTATAATGAAGATTAAATAATTTGACACATAAGCAAAAATGCACCAAAATATTCGCTTATATTTTATTTTCACTCCTTCTTCAAGAAAGCATTGTGAATTACCTCCATGCTGTCAAGTCTAATGATCATTTCTCAGTCTGCATCTTACTCCATATTTTTACAGTATTTGAAAGAGTTAAAGCACTTTCTTCATGTGGCTTAGAGGACAGATGTCATCTGTGTTTCCTCCTTCCTCACTCACTGGTCAAACTCTACTTTTCTGTGCTGGCTCTTCCTCCTTCTCTTGTCAACTTCTTAATGCAGGTCACTCTCTTCTTCCACCAGCATACCCTGAGCCATTTCATACTCACTGTGGTTTTCATGTGCTAGCAACTCCCAAATTAACTCGAATCTCTCTTCACAACACCAGACCCCTTAAACTAACTACCTACTTAGATATTTCATGGGCAATTCAGATTTACCATATGCAACATCTAATTCTTGTTTTCCTCCCCAAAATCTGATCTTTCCTCAGTCTTTCTCATCTTAGCAAGTGATCCAGTGTAGGCTTAAGAGAAAAAGAAGAATCAAAACGACTCTAAAGTTTTAGCCTGAGCAATATGGGAAAGGCTTATGGGTTATACTCTCTCACAGACTTCTTATTGCCTCTCATTCAATGTAAATATGTTGTTGTTGTTATGTGCCATTGAGTGGGACCCAAGTCATAGTGACCCCTCCTTGGGTTTCTGAGGCAGTATCACTATGGAAGTAGATTGCCTATCCTTCCTTCTGAGGAGTGGCTGGTGGGTTTGAACTGCCAGCCTTCTGGTTAGCAGTCAAGTGCCTTAGGCACTATGCTACCAGAGCTCCTAATGTAAGTATAGATATGGATATATGTACACATGGATATGCACATATGTAAACATAGATATGATGCATATTTGTTTGATATCCCTTTGTCTTACCCACGAGGACGTGGATTCCATAACAGCAGGAAATGGTGTCAGGGCCGGAGAAATCACAATGAACGTAACAGACTTGCACATATCAAGGGCTCTCAAAATATGTCTTGAATGGCTTAATGACCTTATAGATTTAGAATGCTCCCTGGGTCTACTGAACAAGAATATTCTGTGGGACACCACACCAGTGGGAATAAAACCCAGAACTCAATCTAGAATGTATTTTAAAACCACACAGTGGTGAAAAATGTATGGCAAGGACAAAGTAATGTTTTCACAAACATGTCCAGTTATATTGAATTCTGAAACAAGGGAGCAAACAAACATGCAAATAAATAAATGAGTTCAAACAATGGATAAAGAAATGGAAGTTTTATTTAAATTATTCCAAATGACTATACCTATTTCCTGAAATTTTTACTTTTTTTTTTCACAAAACTGTTTGTTTTGGGGTTGGGTACATATAATTATGCTATTAAAACTTTCCTCATAGGAATGGGAAGAGCTTGTTTTCTCTGATACCAGCAAATCTTGGATGCTACTGTGTGAAAGTCCCTGCTAAGCTCTAGAACAACATGTATGGCCAGATATAGTGCCTGAACTTAAAGAGCATAAAGTCCAGTGAGCATTCAGGCTAAGGGAGAAGCAAAATGAAATTTATTCGTAGATGACATGCTCATTTATATAGAAAATATGATGAAATCTACAAAAAATATACTGGAAATAATAAAATTGCAGAATAAAGGAGCAATATGAAAAGTATTTCTACATGCTAGCAACAAACAATGAGAAATTGTAATTTTAAAAATACCATTCATAACAAATATGAAATGCTTAGAGACAAAGCTGACAAATGACTTATGCATTGAAGACTACAAAATATTGCCAAGAGAAAGTAAAGAAGATCCAAATAACTGGAGAATTGTATCTTGTTGGAGGGTCAGAAGACTTAAAATTATTAATGTCAGTTCTCTCCAAATTTATTTAATGATGTTTCAATCAATCAAAATTTACCAGCATTTTTTTTCAAAACTAATGAGTTAATCCTAATGAGCTGATCCTAAAATTCATTTAGATATAAAAGACCTGGAAGAGCCAAAACATCTCTGGAAAAGAACAAATCTGGAAAGTGAAAACTATCTGATTTGAGGAATTATAGAGCTACAGTAATCAAATCAGTATGGTATTGGTATTGGCATAAAGACAGACAGATGTATTGATGGAATAGAATAGAATCCAGAAATTAAACTACCTATATATAGAAGGAACTAATTTTTACAATTAATTCAAAGGTGATGCACTAGAGAAAGAATAGCCTCTTTAGCAAATGAATCTGGAAAGCCTGGATACCCGAAATGCAAAAAAAAGAAGAAGAAAAACTTGAACTCATACCTCACATCATATGCTAAATTAATTCATAATGGAACATAGGCTTAAATTTACAATATAAAATGATAAAATTTCTCAAAGAAAACATAAGAGAAAAATTTTGTGATTATGGATTAAGCAAAGAACAATGTATAAAAGAAGGTGGTAATGAATTGTACTTCATCAAAATTAACTTTTGTTCTTCAAAAGACATTATTAGGAGAATGGAAAGGCAAGCTGCAGACTAGGAGAAAAATCTTTGCAAAGCATATATTTGATGAAGAATTTCTGTCCAGAATATATAAAGAACTCACAAAACTAAACAGTAAGAAAATAAATAGCCCAAGTAAAAATAAAAGGAAGCAAAATATTTGAACAGATACTTAATCAAAAAAGAAAATGAACATGAAATAAGAAAATATACTCAACATTACTAGCCATCCAATGGCTAGAAAGGCAAATTAAAACCATAATAACATACTCCTATATACCTACTGGTGGTGTTGTTGTTTTTTGCTGCCATTGAGTTGATTCTGACTCAAAGCAACTCTATGTACAACCGGAAAAACATTGCCTGGTCCTTCTCCATCCTTATAATCATTTCTGTGTTTGAGCCCATTGTTGCAGTCAGATGCAATCCATCTCATTGAGGGGCTTCCCTGTTTCACTGACACTCTACATTTCCAAGCAAGAAGTACTTCTTCAAGGATTGTTCCCACCTAATAACATGTCCAAAATACATGAGATGAAGTCTTGCCATCTTAACTTGTAAGGAACATTCTACTTGTACTTATTCAAGATACATTTGTCATTCTTCTGGCATTCAGTGGTATATTCAATATTCTTGGCCAATGCCATAATCCAATTCTTCTTGAGTCTTCCTTATTCATTTTCCAGCTTTCCCATGCATACAAAGCAGTTGAAAATATCGTGGCTTGGATCAGGTGCAGTTTAATCTCCAAAGTTGCTTCTTAGATTTTTAACACTTTAAAGATACTTTTAACACTTTAAAGAGGTCATTTGCAGCAGATTTGTCCAATGCAATACATTGATTTCTTGACTGCTGCATCCATGGACATTGATTGTGGATACAAGTAAAATAAAATCCTTGAAAACTTCAATATTTTCTGTTTATCAGATGAGTTGTGGGATAACATAAAGAATATCAGACATGAAGAAAGCAAAATGTCATTAAAAAGGCAAGAAACAAAGAAAAGACAAAAACGGAAGTTAGCGGAGACTCTGAAACTTGCTCTTGAATGAAGAGAAACTAAAGCAAAAAGAAGAAATTATGGGATAAAAGAGCTGTGTGGAAGATCACCAAGGGTGGCTCAAGAAGACAAAATAAGGTAATACGATGAAATGTGCAAAGACCTAGAGTTAGAAAAAGAAAAGGGAAAAATGCAGTTGGCATTTCTCAAGCTGAAAGAACTAAAGAAAAAATTTGGGAAGTTCCAGTAAGATGGTGGAATAGTCAGACAAATGACACAGACTCTCTTCAACAAAGAAAAGGGGAACCAATTAACACAGATACAGAAGATAATCCAGGAGCTCTGAGCTTTGAAAGGAAGGATACAGAAATGGACTAAACTCCAACTAGTAGAAGAATCTTCATGAAAACACTGAAAAAGGAGACATAAGGTGCTGTGGTGTGTCAGTGATCCTGATGGCACGGACAGCTTGGATGTTGCCACAGGGTGTTGGGACCTAAGAATTAACTTAGAAATTGGCTATGCTAGTAAGGGGCTGCATGGAGGATTGCACTGGTGGCTGGTGAATAAAAGGGGAAGCGAAGCAGTAAAGAGGAAGATGGGCTGAGTAGTAGACTTTTGGCTGTCCAGAGGGAGTAGCCATTTTGAATGTTTACAAGCAGTTGAACCATTTTATGTATTTAAAGTGACAGCATTCTCTCAGATTCCAGGGACTTAATAGGCTCCACTTGGCAGGGACTGCAATGACATGCTAGACATGAATGATTGGAAAGGTGTGATATTCCCCTTAATACTCTTGGACCCCACACCCTCTTGGTGAATGGAGGTGTGGCCATCCCTCACTCTCACCCACTTTCTGGGCCAGCAGGAATTCCATCCCCGTCTATGTGCTCTGACACAGCCTGGGCACCCTGCCATGCCTTGCCCAGATTTTTTGCCCTTTCTTTTTTTATTTAAGTTTCTTTGTTTTTGTCTGTTTTAAAATTATTATTATTATTGTCCATTTTATTATTATTCTTTCTTTTTCACTTCCCAGGTTGTAGTTTTCAGCTATTTCTCTCTTCCTTATTCCTGGTTCCCATTTTTTTCTCTCATAGTTAACCCCATTCATTGTTTTTCTTTTTGCATTTTCCCCATTTTTCTTTGTTATTTTCCTACTCTGCCTCTTTTCTCTTATTGCCCCCTCCCCAGATGTTGCAGGTTCTTTTTCTTTTTCCTTTTCCTTTCCTTTTTTGGTGACAGTTTCTGTGTGTTTAGGTGATGTGTTTTTTGTCCACCTGTTTTTATTTTTTGATGGTTATTCTATTATTGTTTTTGTCTAACTGAGTAGTAGACAAGTATTGTGCCCATATGATGCAACCACACCCACACCTCCTTCAGCTCCACTTATTGAGTGAGAGCTACCACTTCCTTCTCCACTGACTGCCCAATGAGAAACAACCACCAAGAAGAGGTGGACTCACCCTTAACTGTTCTCAACAAACAGTTAACAGAGATCTAAATACAACAATGTCATAATACCTCAGAGAAAACAGATCATCACAGTCCACACAAAGAAGCAGGATAAAGTGGTAGAAACAAGGGAGCATGATACAGACCCAGAAAACATCCCTGAGGAAGAAGCAGCATTAGAACTCCCTGACAAGGAATTCAAAAGAGTAGGTATGTGGTTGTTATGTTTTTGTGTCAACTTGGCTGAGCTTGGTTGAGTGGCTGGGCAGCTGGTGGTAGTTATTCCCCATGATGAGACTGGCAATCAACTCCATGGTGGGATCTACCACAAGCAGCTGAGTAGCT
>NW_006921596.1:1298781-1299792 GCF_000298275.1 Orycteropus afer afer | reverse complement strand
AAAAAAAAAAAAAAAAACCACTGAAAAAATTGTCCAAGATTTGTTGGAAGAGAACTCCCCTGATATGAAAGATGAGAATATATCCATTCAAGAAGTCCAATGAACCTCAAACAGGATAGACCCCAAAAGAAAAACACAAAGACATATCTTCATCGAACTCATCAAAACCAAAGACAAAGAAAGAATCTTGAAAGCAGCACAGGAAAAACAAAAAGTTACCTACAAAGGACAACCAATAAGAATAAGCTCTGATCTCTCAGCAGAAACCATGCAAGTGAGAAGGCAATGGGATTGTATATATAAAACCTGAAAGAGAAAAATTTCCAACCAAGAATTATATACCCACCAAAACTGTCCCTCAAATATGAGGGTGAAATTAGGAGATTTCCAGATAAGCAGAAATTAAGGGAATTTGTTAAAACCAGACCAATCTTACAAGAGATACTAAAGGGAGGCCTTTGAACAGAGAGCCAAAAATAGCGAACAATAACTGACCATTAATACACAAGATGACATAACCCAGAAACTACAGCTATAGACATAACCAAAGTAAAATAAGCTTACAAGATTATAAACAGGGAATCAGAGACATCAATTGGCAAACGAGGACAACTACAAACCAAAATGGAGGAAAATACTGTATAGTTACAGAACTTCTAAATGGTAAGGAAGTCAAGAGAGTTGCAAGATAGAATGGACTATTCCAAACTTGGCAAGAAAATTATAAATCACAGGGTAACCTCAAAGAAAAACTATAAAACTTCACATCACACTAAAAAAGAAGACAAGCACAAATATTCAGCAAATACTAAAACAACAGCAACAAAGGAAATGATAACACAATTCATAAACAAAATGAGCTCAGCACAGAAAATTATATGGAACAAAGAAACTAGGAACACTATGAAAAAGCACATAACAAAATGAAAGCAATGAATTCATACTTGTTAATAATTACACTGAATATCAATGGATTAAATGCACCACTCAAGGGATGGAGAGTTGCAGACT
>NW_006921596.1:1293713-1298446 GCF_000298275.1 Orycteropus afer afer | reverse complement strand
ATATCACTTTCAATGAAAGACAGAACAACTAGAAAGAAATTCAACAAAGAAACAGAAGTGCTAAACAGTACAATCCACCAACTTGACCTTATAGACATCTACAGAGCACTTCACCCAACAACAGCACAATATACATTCTTTTCCAGTGCACATGGAACATTCTCCATGATAGACCACATGTTAGGCCAGAAAGAAAGCCTTCATAAATTTAAAAACATTGAAATACTTCAAAGTATCTTCTTAGATCACAATGCTGTAAAATTAGAAATCAACAGAAGGAAGATCAACAGAAAAACAGCAAACACATGGACACTGAACAACACCCTCCTTAAGAAAGACTGGGTAAGAGAATAAATAAAAAATGAAATAAAAAAATTCCTTGAATCAAATGAGAATGAAACCACAACATACCAAAATCTTTGGGACACAGCAAAAGCAATGATCAGAGCCCAATTTATAGCAATAAATACACATATCAAAAATAGAAGAAAGAGCCAAAATCAACACCTTAAACCAACATCTCCAACAATTAGAAAAATAACAGCAAGAACAGCCTACAGTCACCAGAAGAAAAGAAAAAAGATTTGAGCAGATATCAATGAAACAGAAAATAGAAAGACAATAGAAAAAAAATCAAGATTAGAAGTTGGTTTTTTGAAAAGATTGATAAAATTGACAAACCACTAGCAAATTTAACAAAGGAAAAGAGGAAGAGAATACAAATAAAACAAATAAGAAATGAAATGGGCAACATCACAACAGATCCAACTGAAATAAATAGGATAATATCAGGATACTATGAAGAACTGTATTCCAACAAATTTGAAAATCTGAAAGAAATGGACAGATTTCTATAAACACACTACTTATCTAAACTAACACAGACTGAGGTGGGATAATTGAATAGATCCATAACAAAAGACGAAATTGAAGAGGTCATAAAAAAATTAACAACAAGAAAAAGTCCTGGCCCAGACAGTTTCACTGGAGAATTCTACCAAACATTCAGAGAAGAACTGACATTAATCCTACTCAAACTATTCCAAAACATACAAAAGAATGGAATCCTCTCTAATTCATTTTATGAAGCAAGCATAACCTTGATACCAAATCCAGGCAAAGATATCACTAACAAGGAAAATGATAGACCAATATCCCTTATGAATAAAGATGCAAAAATCTTCAACAAAATCCTAGCCAGTAGACTCCATCACATCAAAAAAATAACTCATTATGACCAAGTGGGGTTCATATAAGGTATGCAAGGATGGTTCAACATTAGAAAAACAATCAACATCCTCCATCACATAAATAAAACAAAGGAAAAGAACCACATGATCATATCAATCAATGCAGAAAAGGCATTTGATAAGTCCCATACCCATTCCTGAGAAAAACTCTAAGCAAAATAGGAATAGAAGGGACATTCCTCAACATAATAAAGGGCAGATATGCAAAACCAACAGCCAATATTTTTGTCAGTGGAGAGAGATCGAAACCATTCCCTTTGAGAACAGCAACCAGACAAAGATGCCCTCTATCACCACTTCTATTCAACATTGTATTAGAAATCCTAGCCAGGGCAAAAAGTCAAGAAAGGGAATTCAATGGTATCCAAATTGGTAAGGAAGGAGTCAAACTATCCCTATTTGCTGATGATATGATCCTATACCTAGAAAACCCAAGGGCCTCAGTAAAAAAAAAAAAAAATCTTTCAAGCGGCCATCTAACATACAGCTAATAGTCTCCTATCGTTGGAAGCAAAGAAGAGTGCAAAGAAAACAGAGACATTTGGAAGCAACCAGCCCTAGGACATGATGGACCTCGAGACCAGAAGAACTGGATGGTGCCCAGCTACCAATGCCAACCACTCAGGAAAGGATCGAATCTGGAGATCCTGGACAGAGTGGGAGGACAAACGTGAAATAAAATCCAAAAACTCAATAATGACCAGAATTACTGATCAGATGGAGTCTGATGAGACCCCCAATACTATGGCTCTGGGATACATTCTGGGCCTGGAATAAAACTCACTCCCAGGGGCTGGCTCTCAGTCCAATAGTAAACAAGATATGATACACACCACTCAACCCGGGGTGACATACCCACATACTCTATGGAAATGCATCCCTTGGGCAATTGACCACAGGGCACCAGAGGAGCAACATTTGCATGGAGTAAATGCAAGACACACAGGAGTGCATAACTGTGAGGGGCATGGGGGAACGAGTTACTGGGCAGGGAGGGGAGGAGAGTGGTTTAGGCTTGGAGATGATAATTGGGAAGTGAAACCAAATGTACATGAAATGTTGAATGTAAAACAAACTCTGCTCTGTAAATTTGCACCTAAAGCACAATAAAAAAAAATTTAAAAAGCTAAAATAATATAATAATAATAATAATAATAAAATCTACTGAAACTCATTGAGAGATTTAGCATAGTGACAGGATACAAGATCAACATACAAAAATCAGTTGGACTTCTTTATACCAGCAAAGAGATTGCTGAAAAAGAAATCAATGGAAATCATGGAAATCAATACCATTTACAATAGCTGTCAAAAAAATAAAATACTTGGGAATAAATCTTAGCAAAGACACAAAAACCTGTACAAAGAAAACTATAAAAGACTACTTCAAGAAACTATAAGAGATCTACATAAATGGAATCCATACTCATGGATAGGAAGATTGAACATTGTGAAAATGTCAGTTCTACCCAAAGCAATCTATACATTCAATGCAATTCCAATCCAGATCCCATCAATATTGTTTAAAGATATGGAAAAACCAATTACTAACTTTATATGGAAAGGAAAGAGACCTCAAATAAGCAAAGTACTATTGAAGAAGAAGAACAAAGTAGGAGGTCTCATACTCCTGGATCTTAAAACCTATTATACAGCCACAATAGTCAAAACTGCCTGGTATTGGTACAATGACAGACACATAGACCAATGGAATAGAATTGAGAACCCAGAAATAGATCCATTGATCTATAGTCAGCTGATCTTTGACAAAGGACTGAAATCCATTACATGGGGAAGAGAGTGTCTGTTTAAAAAATGGTGCTTGCAAAACTGGATATCCATTTCCATAAAAATGAAACAAGAGCTGTACCTCATGTCATACACAAAAAGTAACTCCATATGGATGAAAGATTTAAATGTGAAACTTAAAACTATAAAGTGCCTCAAGGAAAAACTAGGGGCAAATTTAGGAGCCTTGATATATGGCATAAATAAACTATCAAGCATAACCCAAAATGCACAAACAACAGAAGATAAACTAGGTGAATGTGACCTTCTCAAAACTAAATTTTATGTGGTTCCAAAGACTTCTCCAAAAGAGTCAAAAGAGAACCTACAGATTGGGAAAAAATATTTGGCAATGACATGTCTGACAAGGAATTATCTCTAGAATTTATAGAAAACTCCAACACCTCAACAACAAAAAGACAAATAATCCAATTTAAAAATGGGCAGAAGACATGAATAGACACATCACCAAAGAAGATATTCAGGCAGCCAACAAACATGAAGAAACACTCACAGTCATTAGCCACTAGAGAGTTGCAAATCAAAACAACAATGAAATACTATCTTGCCCCAGCACTAGTAGCAAAGTTCAACAAGACAGAAAACAACAAATGCTGACAAAGATGCGGAGAGACTGGGACTCTCAAACACTGCTGGTGACACTGTAAAATGATACAACTACTGTGGAAAGCAGTATGGTGATTCCTTAAAATGTTGGAATTAGAAATACCATTTGACCCAGCCATTCCATTACTAGGTATATATCCTAAAGAAGTGAGAGCCAGGACAAGAACTGATATATGCACACCCATGTTCATTGCAGCACTATTTACAATAGCATAAAGATGAAAAGAACCTAGGTGCCCATCATTTGAAGAATAGATAAGCAAACTATGGTACATACACACAATGGAATACTATGCAACCCTAAATAATAATGTAGAATCTGTAAAACACTGCACAATGTGGATGAACTTTGAGGATAATATTCTGAGTGAAATAAGTCGATCACAGAAGGACAGATATTGTATTAGTTCATTATGGTAAAAAGTCAAGGAAAGGTTTATATATGGAAGGAAATTTTCTTTGTTGGTTACCAGGTGTAGAAGTGGAGGGGAGGGAACCCTGTTAGATAGGTAGAGACAAGTATTGATTTAGGTGAAGAGAAGGGCAGTGTACCAAATGTGAGTGATCAACACAGTGGCATTGTGGAAGAGGAAGACATAGAGAGATACATTGGAGGTACAGACAACTAAGATAAACCCTTTTGCACATACAGTATGGCGTTGTCAGTGAAGGCAAAGATGGATATATAGATGGATAGATGGGGGGACAGACAACTATTAGATATGTCCATGCAGTGGGGAGTGTGCCCAAGACCATGTATAGGATTGGCAGACAATGTTTCTACAAGTGTATTTGTATGTTCTGTGAGAATTGCCAGGTATCTAGTAGAGTTGACAAGGGACAAGGTTGTAGTCACTTCTTGGACACAGCCAGCTACCCACAGGGAGCAAGTAGTTGGACCTGTGGGTTCAGGACCATAGTTGCAGGGGATATCAAGCTTCATTGGCATACTATGTTACACAAAAACATTGTTCCACATCCTACTTTGGTGAGTAGCAACTGGGATCTTAAAAACTTGCAATTGGCCATCTAGATGAAACAACGGGTCTCTCCTTATCCCGAGCAAAG
>NW_006921596.1:1264385-1292413 GCF_000298275.1 Orycteropus afer afer | reverse complement strand
CAGCAGTCCATCAACAGAGAACTGCTAGAAATTCAAGCTGGATTCAGGAGAGGATGTGGAATGAGGGACAAAGAGGGATCTTGGCTGAAAACAGAAAGTCAGGAAGGTGTTTATCTGTGTTTTATTGACTATGCAAAGGCATTTGGCTGTGTGGATCATGACAAAATATAAATAACATTGCAAAGAAAGGGAATTCCAGAACATTTAATTGTGCTTGTGTATAATCTGTACATAGAACAAGAGGCAATCATTTGAATAGAACAAGGGGATACTGCATGGTTTCAAATCAGGAAAAGTATGTGCCAGGTTGTATCTTTCAATCTGTAGGCTAAGCAAATAATCCCAGAATCTGAACTTTAGTAGGATCAGGATTGGAAGAAGACTCACTTCTGTAGTGATACCATCTCAGAAACCCAAGGAGGGGTCGCTATGAGTCATATCGACTTGACAGCAGTGAGTTTGGGTTTTTATGCAGAAAACACAACCTTGCTTGTTGAAAGTAAGAGGAGGACTTACTGATGAAGATAAAAGACTATAGCCTTCGTTATGGATTACATCTCAACATAATAATAATAATAATTCTCACAACTGAACCAACAAGCAACATATCTACTAGATGGCAAAAAAAAAAAAAAAAAACAACACTGGTTGTACCAAGTGTTTGTGAGGATGTGATGATATGAAGGAACGAAACTCCTCATATGCTGCTGCTGAATGTAATATTGTGTAACCACAGTGTAAAACAAGTTGGCAGTTTCTTAAGGAATTAAATATACACATACCAGATGATCCAGCCAGTCCAACCATAGATATTAACCAAGAAAAAGGAAAATACATGTGTAAACAAATATTTGTACACAGATGTTCATAGCAGCTTTATTTATAGTAGCCCCAAATTGCTAGCAACCCACATGCTTACCAACAGATGAGTGGATATTGTGCAAATTGTGCCATATACAAATAACGGAATACTACTCAACAATAAAAAAGAATAAACTACTGATATATGGAACAACATGGATAAATCTTAAACCGATTATGCTGAATGGAAGAAGCCAGACAAAATGGAGGTGAACTTGCAAACTGATCTGTATGGACAGAAAGTAGCTCAGTGATTGTTTAAGGAGGGGCAGGAAGAATTACAAAGGGGCATGAAGGAGGAGACTATTGCAAGTTGTGGGTATGTTCAATGTTTTGATTGTGATAATGGCTTCCCAAGTGTATACACACACATGCCAAAGCTTATAAAATTGTACACTTTAAATATGTACATTTTATTGTATGGCAATTTTACCTTTTTACTAGAAGGCAATTTTTGAGTATATCTGAAAAGTGTTAACTGTATGAAACGCTATGGGTAGCTGAAAAGGGAGGAGGAGAAAGAGATCATTCCAAAAAGAGGACCAGAAGGGTTTGAAATAGGGTAGGATACAGTCCTCCAAGGATTTTCGTACTGTGGACAGCTGTGAGGAATGTTGCTCTCAGCTCCTCTCTGTTCAAAGCAGAGGGTCTTGAGCGATAAATGGACAGAACTGTCCTACTCCAGATCTGTGGCCCTCTTGCGTGACCGTCAAGTCCTCTTACTGCACCCTCAGAAGGATCTCCCTAAACATGCAGATTCGAAATCCCTTCTACCACAACTAGGGCAGGCTCAGTTCCAGGGCCCAGTTGCATCTGCTGAGGGAGCTGCTGTAGTGAGAGGCGCCATGACCTGCCTGATGGAAACAGATGCAGCCACCTGCACCAGGCCGTCCCTGTTTCTGCTTGGTTGGATAGCCTCACAAATTTGTTTAACTCCCCTGGGCCTCGTGGGCCTCACCTGTAACACAGAATCTACATTGTAGGCTGTTACCCTAATTTCTAGGGTTAGGGGGGAAAATCTAATGTGCCATAAAAGTAGGAGTTCTTTGAGAGAGATAAAGTGGGATTCAAGGGCGAAGAGCGTTCACTGAAGCATATTGTTGTAGATGATGTTGGTGATTGCTCCGATCCTCTTTGCCAGAGAGGTGCTGCCGTGCCCCACCTGCTGCGAGTGTGGGCTGCTAACGTCTCACACCTGCTTCCTTCCTGGACACTCGCCGTCCTCTCACAGAAATCTTACTTAGAAATATCTGGGAGGCTCTGACCTTCAATGAGTAACCAATGGGAGGCAACAAAGCCTGCCCTTCTTCCCTTAAGGCAGGATAACTCAGTGGTGGCTTTTAGGTTCCAGAACTCCCTGTGGTGGGATGAGGCTGAGGCCAGACTCCAGATCAACCCATGGTGTTGCCTGGCTTCTTCCTTTGCTCTTTTCCTGTTTCACTCACAGGCCCTCTCCCCACATTCCCTAAGAGAACCCCCTCAACAAATCATTTGCATAAGAAGCCCTGCTGCTTGGGAATTCCAGCTAAGACCCTAATGCTCTGAGTTTTTCTAGGGTAATTTTAATAGTCTTTACTACAAACCAAGGAGCTTTGGTGATGCATTGGTTGGGGCCTTTGGCTGCTAACAAAAAGGTTGGTGGTTTGAACCCACCAGCCACCCCGTGGGACAAGGATGAGGTAATCTGCTTCTGTAAAGATTTACAACGTTGGAAACCCTACGGGGAAGTTCTACTCTCTCCTGTAGGGTTGCTATGAGTCAGAATCAAATCGATGGCAGTAGATTTGGTTTGGTTTTACTACCACAAACCATCCAGTCATAGTCCCACTGGAGTGTCCCTCTGCCTCCTTCCCCACTGCCTGCCAGGAATGCTGAGAAGTCCTGGGCCCAGGACCCGACTCACTCCTGGATGTTTTGTTCACACTCTTTTCAAAAAACACATTTTCAATAGCTTTAATTTAATCAAAACACTCTTGACTGAGATCATTAAAGCCTCTGAGAGAGGCATTTAATTCTAAATTCACCATATCCACGGCAAAGCAGTTGAGTAACTGAAAAATCAACTTTATGTCATAATAGTTTGTTAGAATGTTTGTTTACTCTTCATCTGAGACACGCTAATTAAAACAAGAGGCCTTCACAAGCAATCCAGTTAACAAATGGGATTGGTTAATAGATAAGGAAAGGCTGGTAATTACAGACAAGCCCAAATCTCCACCCACCAAGGCTGGGTTTCCGGAGAATCTAGGGAGGTCCCATTGAGCAATTGCTGGCTATTCATTGGGGTTCTACAAAAAACATCTCCTTGTCCATCTCCTCCCTCACCCATAAGTCTAGTGAACATCTCTGAGAAACATTTATCTTTGTTGGGTCTCATCTGTCACCAGATCTTCTTGAATTCATTTTGAAGGGAAGTGATTAAGGACCCTTATGCATTTCCATTTCATTAAAATTGAGTTATTTCCACTTTCCGACAAAGTTTGGTGGGAGTGTGTGGTCCCCATTGTCCCTTGAACTAGCCTCACATGCAGGACAGACTGTGCTCTCCTGGAAGGTCCATTCCTAATGCCTGGCCCTCTGTCAGCTAGGGGAGACTCAGCTAGCCTTCCTGCCTTCCCACACCCCCCTCAAGCAGATGCACCCTTCACATTCCGGAAGTCAGAGCTGGGAGTCTTGCTGCTTGTTGATAGCCTGGGAACATCTCCAAACACAGACACCTGGGGGCCTGAGATGCATTCATTAAAGTGCAAAATATCAGACCCCCTGTCCCGGCAGTGACCCCTTCCAATGGGGGTTTCCACCCCATCTGGCTGTGTCTGCCTTTATGCATAATTGCACATACACAAACAATTTTCTCTCCCTTTCCTTCCTCGCACTTCCAAGGCCAATTACCCAATATCCTGCTTTAGTCCTACCCAGCAACCTTTCCTTTTAGCACTTTTTCTTCCCTCCAGAGCCCTGGCTATTCATGTTCGCCTTGACTCCCAGCAGCTATCAGCCATTGGCCCTCAGCAGCCTTCTCCCTGCTCTCTCAGCCCTGGCTGAGGACCAGGCCTCTTCATCTTCCTACAGACTCCAAACATGTCCCAAAGAGAAGAAATTGTAGAAACCATGTGATCTCACCTCACTTTTTTTTTTTTTTTTTTTTTAAATAAGGAAGCTGAGGCAGACACATAGTGATTGGAACAATGTCATATGCTCGTTGGAAGGCCTCCTCCAAATTCATACTTCTGGGTCACATCTAAGGTCACATCCAAGGTCATATTGCTGTTTTTTAATGTCTAATCCTCAATAAGATGTGAAAAACTCAAGCTGATTCCAATCATATCACTAGTCTTTGTAGTTTCTGTGTGTTGTAATTCTGTAATGCAGAGTTTCTGCCTTCTAGAAAGACTAATATAGGTAGATGTCATGAAAACAACACCATAGTTGCATTTAATGTAAATTTGAATTATGCAAATATGAAATACTGTGATGAGAATATTAATAAAGTCTCACTTGGATGCACAATTTGAAATAATATAAATATTAAAAAAAAAATCATCACTAGGAACACATTAGTCCTGAATGGGATGTGTTTTGTATGGGATTACATTGGGGAGGTCTTATACATGTTATAATTGAGGTAGACAAGGATCCTGAGGGCTCCTTAGGGCACAGATGGTATTAGGGATTCCTGCTGTCTTCTATAGGCCTGGCACAATGAATAGTGGCTTGATAGATGCTGGGTGGTGAAGGGAGAAAGAAATGGATGCTCTTCCCCACGCTTCCTGCAGCCTCGACTCCTAGAGACTGCCTTCGGTGGGACCTGCTGGCTCATAGTGATCTTCAATAAGCAGAATAGGCTGTGAGCAAAGGGGTCTCTTCGGGAAGGTACACTTTGAATGGTGGTCTGCTTTGTGGCAGTGCGTGGAGGCAGGGCGCTGGAGTGTTTGAAGGTCTGCTGCATACCAAAAGATGGATGGGGATGAATTATATGTAGTCAGTCTGCCCAGTAGTGGGGCCAGGAAAACTAGGATGGGAAGCAGAAAGAAGAGTCCAAGGAAGTTTCCTGCCTTAGTACCTCTGTTAGGGAGACTTTGTACTGTCCTGGCCATTTGAACTGCAATGAAGAATGTGCTTGCTATGGTTTCTGCTGTTTGAAGCCAATTGCCTCGCCATTCCCATTAATATTTATTGAGCTCTTACTGCATCCCAGTCTCTGCACTAAGCACCTCACTAAAGTATTTAATTGTCCCAACAGCCACCTATCTCCCAGATGAGGAAACTGAGGCCCTAAGAGGATCGGTAATGAGCTTAGATCTCACAGTTACTACTTAAGTGGTGGAACTGGGTTGGAATCCATATGACTTCAAAATTATTATGTCACCTTCCCACACCTGCTTCCTGCCCCAGATTCCTGGCCACACACTAACACGTTTCCTCTGTGCTTATCTTTGTTCTCATGGAAACCGTACCTTCACTGGGGAAATTAGACAGCTGGGCCTGGGGTACATCTCAGGATATTGGTAAGACAAGCTTCTGCCTCATCAGGGTCATAGTGGCCACCACCACCTCAAGCCTGAGGAACCAAGCTGAGCCCTTCTGACCATCTCAGGCACCAGCCACGCTCCCTCTGATTGACCTAGGTGGGCTCCCCACAGGTAACACCTATGCCAGTTTCTACACCTTTGCTTACTCTATTTCTTCAGCTTGAAGCATCCTCCTTCCTTCTCTTCCGTCCCAACCCAACTCATTTTTCATGGACCAATTCAATTTGCATGTCCTTTGCTTTCATAACTCCCACCAGCTCCTTCTTGCAGATCTCCTGTGTTGATGTTTGACAGGTTATATAAACAATGCAAATTGACCTGGTATAGTGCATCAGGGTGGAGTCCTCTGCAACTCATACCAACTTTTTGCCATTATGTGGAAAGGTGGGCCCAGCATCATATCTAATTTGTAAACCAACAAAAAGCAAACCCACTGCCATCAAGTCCAAATTTTATATGATGTATCTCATTTTTTTACTGTACATTAATTCCAATTTACACAACACAATGCATGCCAAAGGAAGCTTGTATTTAGGCTGGAGGTTGTGTCATAAATAACCAGCTTACAACCTGTTCCCGGGAACATGTATATTGTTCATCATTCAGCCTAGTGCCTGAGCCTGGACAGCCCCCTGTGAGTCCTCCACCTTTCTATATGAAAGTTGATTTCCCCACAAATAAGCTCCTCCTTCTTTTCAAAGAATGAGGTGGACAGACTGGTGAAGATGTATCTGGCCACATTTTCCTTTTTAATCTGGCTGTCAGGAATCTCAGAACCAAAACCAAAACCAAAACCAAAAACTGAAGCTAAATAACAGCTATTATTTTGACCCTTAGGATTGGCATATTTTATTCTGCCCTTTCTATCTCTGTTCTTCTTTTATGCTCTTTCATTATAAAGGACTCTGTGCAAAACCACTACAGAAACTTCTTTAAAGAGGGAGGAAATAATTAAATGAAGTATGTTGAGGAGGTGGCCCCGTACTCCATGAGATCAGGGATGATTTCTTTCCCTAACACTTGCCTTGCCCCTTTCCCAGGGCAAGCTGAACATGTGCATCTCTCGGAGTTCTTTAGTTGCAAGTAACAGAAAGCAACTCTGACAACATAAAAAGGAAAGTTGGGGAAGAATGTGTATTAACTCACAGAATGTAAAGAATTCAACTTCAAAAAAAAAAAATGGGGGAGGGAAGAGGAAGAGAACAAGAAGCAAAGAATGGATCTAGGGAAGGATCAAGACCCAGAGTTACTGCTGGCTTTGTTGGGACTTGAAAAGGTTATAATCTGGGATGGATTAATTCAACCCTCTGTACCCCTGCTCGAGGCACCCTGGTGGTATAGAGGATAAGGCATTTGGCTTCTAACTAGAAGGTCAGTGGTTCAAACCCACCAGCTGCTCTGTGAAAGGAAGATGGGGCAATCTACTTCCATACAAATTTACAGCCTCAGAAACCCAATGGAGGTTGCTATGAGTTGGAATTGACTGGATGGCAGTGAGTTTGGTTTTGGTTTGGTAACCCTGCTCAGGACTCAAATTCAGAGAAGCTAGTATTTGTTGGGTAGCATTCCATATCTTTAGCAGTTTACTAAGACCCTTACAAAAAAAGGGAGAATAAATTCCCCAGAGGACTATCGGGGTGAAAATTTGAGAAGCAATGGATGTGCTAAGTGGATCCCGCTGAAGGATTTTGAACTGAGTCAGATCCAGTATAGCTTGAGAATCTAGCATGACCTTCATTCATTTGTCTGTTTCCTGTGGATCCAATGGTACCTATCATGGCTCCCATGATCCTGGGAGGGAGCCTTTCCTTAGGAAGTCAGATAAAAGAGGAAGTGAGGGATTCCAGAGTCTCTATCCTGGCTCCAGTTTGGGCCAGGGTTTCGTGGGCCTCAGAAAGATCCACACTAAAGCAACTTCAAATGCTGCCCCTTCTCCAAGCAGCCTTCCTCCTCCTCATCCCTCTACCACAGACAGGACTATCCTGGCCTTGAAATCTCCTCGTGTGCTTTGCACTGTCCCATGCTTATTAGGCCACACCATATTTTAGCATCCTGGTCTCATCTCCTGGAGGACAGGCTCTGAGACCCTCAACTGCAATGCAGGGAAGGGGTTAAGAGCTGGAATCAGGAATTATAAGGTCCTGGTTTGGAGCTTGGCTTCTCTAAGCTTCGTTTTCCTCATCTGTAAAATGTAGGTAATAATATCGACCTTTAGGAGGTGTTGAAGGGATAAAATGGGACACTGCACATGAAAATGTTTAGTAAGTATTCACCTAGTCTGCAAATATTTACTGAGCAACAATTCCATCCCAGCTTCTCTTCTGCCTCAGAGGATGCAGTGGAAATATAGCCCTTGTTATAAAGCCCTGCCCTCCTAGAGAAAGAAAGTAATCAGATAAACAAATAAATGAAGGGTATTATCTGAAGTAGAAGTAACTACAATGAGGAAAAACGAATATGGTGCAGTGGACTTGGAGACCCAACTTCAGGATGGACTTGCTGCCCAGCTGCAGGGAGTATGGTCAGCTGAGGGTCTCCAGCTGTCAGCCCTCTAAGACCACCCTCAGATGTAGAGAGCCAGAGTTCTTGCCCTTTCTAGACAGATCCATCCAGGAACTATCCAGGATGAACTGGAAAAGCCAACCATTTTGGCCCAGTGCAGGTCACCCAGTGGGCAATACACTACAGAGTGTCCCACATCACAGTTAAACTGCTTCCCCTGCCCAGTCCTGCTTCCTACCTTCTCCCTGCACAAGTGTTGATCTCAGATAGACGACTTGGATCTCAAACTCCATCCCTGTGTCTGCCTCCTTCTGGAGAATTCAACCTGGAACACTGAATAAGAAGAAGGAGAGCACTTGGGACTTTAAGTAGGAGTCAGGGAAAGATTCTCTGCAGAGGGGGCATTTCTGCAAAGACCAGAGTGAAGTAAAGGAAGGAGCAATGAACTATCTGGGGGAGGCTGATCCACAGCAGAGCCTCATGTGCAAAGGCCCCAAGAAAGGAGCATACTTTGTATGTTCAGCAGAGCACAAAGGCCAGTCTGGTCAGAGGGTGGGTGGCTGGCAGGGAGAGTGAGGAGGTGAGGTCAGAAGGAGCACAGAGGACCCATCATATGGGCCCTGAGGGCACAAAAATAACTGACTTTTACTCTGAGTGAAACGGGAAGATATTGGATCGTTTTAAGCTGGTATGTCATGACATCTGTCTTACGTTCTAAATGGATCCATCTGGCTACTGTGTGGAGAATGGGTTGTGTGTGATGTGGAGTGCAAGCAGAGAGGTAGCTAATAAGACTATTTCGGTGGCTCCAGGCATGAGATGACAATAGTTATCCTTTATGTAGTAGTAAGAGTTTTCATTGTAATATAATAATAATGGAGCCCTTGGGCGGTGCAATTGGTTAGCGCCTGACTGCTAACCCAAAGGTTGGAGGTTCAAGTCCATCCAGAGCCACCTCAGAAGAGGGGCCTGGTGACCTACTGCCAACATATTGGGCACCAAAAACCCCACTGAGTACAGTTTTCCTCTGACATGCATGGGGTCCCACAAGTCAGAATCAACTCAACAGCAAATGGCTTATTGGTTATAGCAATAACAGTAGCGCTTGTAATAGGTGCAGTAGTTGTAGCTGTAGTCAGTCGGTCAAATCTGGGGAGTTTTCTTTCATCCCACAGCAGTATCTGTATGTGCTCATTTGCAATATGGCCATCTGCATAAGGCCTCCCATGGTGCAGTGGGTGGGTTTGACCAGACCACTAATAATCACAGCCGTACACATGTAGCTGTTCTCATCCCTAGCTTTTGCACACTCCAAGCAAACACTCGATGTACAGATGCTGGTCTAGCTTTGTTGATGTTTATTTCATTTTCCAGAAAGTTTCCTTCCCCATTGCAGCTGCTGTGTAGACGGCTTTAATAGAGGGCTGGGCGGAGTAGGTTTTCTTCAACCCAGCAGCTGTAAACCTCACCCCATGGTGTGGTCAGGGAGGCTAGGTCTGTCTTTCTCTGCTCCTCCCACTTGGATTCTGTTTCCTTTTCCCCAGATTTCTCTTTGTCTGGCCACTGGTGCTACTGTGAGTTGCTGTTGCTGTGCACATAAGCATTTCCACTCGGGAGAGGGGACTCGAGGCCCAAGCTCTGGAGCAAATTCCATAATCAACTAGACTGAGTGATGTGTTCAGGAGGCCAAGGCTGATACTAACTATAATTCACATTCCCTGGGCACGCAGCTCTGTAATAAAGCCTGGATGTCAGACAGCCCAGCCAAGAGCTAACATACCTGTTTGAACTAGTCTTCTGCCAATGGAAACACATCAGAAAAGGAAAACATTTAGCCAACTGTCTAATGTAAATGGATCCTTTTCAGCCAAATGAAGAGTGATCACCTATACGTGGTCATACGAGTATGTGAAATGTTAATACATAATAAAGCATTAAGCCACTTTTCTTCGGTTGTCCTGAAGTAATGTCCTTGTAAATAAATACAGTGACAAGCTTTTAGCCACGCCTGGCCCACCCAGAGTCAGAATGGGGCTGAACAGGACCCATCTCCATCACACTGTTACATGTGGTACCCACCCCAGGGTACTGACGTACCCAGTGGTAGAATATGAAAATGTTTAGCCCTTTCTGCATGCAGTTAAGAGTTATTAATTTATAAGTGACCCTGTTTAATCAAAACTTCCATTGAAACACCATTTAGCACAAACCCTACCAGCAAATTTCAAAATCCAGATTTCGCTGGTAAAATAGCCCCTTGTGCCATTTCCTAGTCAAATACATATTTAGCCCTCCGAGAATCCTTTTTACTAAGCCAGCAGCTCCAGCATGCACAATGGTTTAATCGTATATTGTTCTCTGAGTACTAACCCTTTACAAATCATATGACATAAAAAGAAAAATAAGTAACATTGTAAAGACAGTAATGAGAACTGTTGAGCTAAAGTGCCTCTTAAAGAAATCCTAATAAATTCCAGAATTTCTAGTCTTCTGGCAAGCTTTCCATTTAGAACAAAATCAATGATCAATGGTTGCCACGAGCCAGCATTAGGCTTGCATGCCTCCGGAGCAGGGAAAACTCATAGACGAAAGATGACATTTAAGGAAAAAAAGCTGACATTGAGTCCATCACTGTCATCACTTCTGCCATAAAGCAGCTTCAAATATTAAAACATTTTTCATCTGTGCTGCATTATTGGCACCAGAAATTGTTTTCTCTCTGTCTGGTGCGCACTTGAACTGCAGCAGCGCTCCCCGGAGACTCCAGATTGTTACCAAGGCCTCATAACATATTGGCAGTTGACGTGGTGGTGTTCGTGTACACTTGCCACTCACACAGAGCCACCCCTCCCCCGGCCTGCAGACACAGGCCGCGCTGGACTGGGGCTCCACATCAGCCGCTTAGACCCAAGAGCTGGGGCAGCTGCCAGGCACCGTGTGGATGCAGGCGTGCACTGTAGCTCCCAGCCATGTTCCACCTGACCCCTGCCACACACCCAAGTTGCCACTGCTCGAACCTGGCCACTGGAGGACCCCCCCACCCCCAGTCCACAAATGGCTATAGCTCTATAGCACTTTAGGGTTAGAAGGCTTTGGCTGCAGAGACAGAGTTTTCCTTTTGTCCTCGTTACTCTGGCACCCACTGCATGCCAGGCTCTGTGTTAAGATTTAGGGGAATACAATGGATCTGCTTTGAATCCTTTTCATCACAGTTCAGTGATGAAGACAATGGCAAGGCAGCCTGGTCCTGGTGGAGGAGGATCTACTGCTTGGAGGATCGTGGCAGAGGGCAATGTTTGCACTGGGTGATTGGTGTCATACAGAGGCACCAGGGAGGACTACTTTGGGTATAAGCTTCCTTGGCAGACCCTCCCACCTCCCCTAGCATGGAACCAGGAGGAGGCCAGTGTGCTCTGGAACAAAAGAAAAAATCTAGTGGTGGATGCTGTTGTTGTTGTTATGTGCCGTCGAGTCAGCCCCGACTCATAGCGACCCCTCCTTGGGTTTCCGAGGCAGTATCACTACGGAAGTAGGATTGCCCAACCTTCCTTCGGAGGAGTGGCTGGTGGGTTTGAACCGCCAGCCGTCTGGTTAGCAGGCAAGTAACTTAGCCACTATGCTACCAGAGCTCCCTAGTGGTGGATAGTGATGGTTAATTTTATGTGTCAACTTGGCTAGGCTATGGTGCCTAGTTGTTTGGTCAAGCACTAATCTAGTTGCTGCTATGAAGTAGTTGCAAGTCATTGAATCAGTTGGCCTTAAATTATTCACCATTATGTGAGTGGGCCTCATCCAAAAAATTAAAAGCCTTAATTGAAAAAAAAAGGAGTTTTTTGCCTCCAAACCAAAAAAAAAAAAAATAACTCACTGCCATCGAGTCTGATCCAACTCATAGTGCCCCCTTCTTGGGTTTCTGAGGCAGTATCACTATGGAAGTAGATTGCCCCATCTTCCTTCTGAGGAGTGGCTGGTGGGTTTGAACCGCCAGCCTTCTGGTAAGCACTCAAATGCCTTAGGCACTACGCCACCAGGGCTCCCTTTATGCCTCCAGTCTATAAATAAACATTTTGCCAGAACTCCTCCACCCTTCACTCTTCCCATCACCTGACCTGTGGATTTTGGGACACAAGACTGCAGAGGTCTCCAGCCAGTAGCCTGACCGATGGATTTTCGACTTGCCAATCCATCCAAAAACCCATTGCCATTGAGTTGATTCTGACTCATAGTGATCCTATAACACAGTGTTGTTGTTGTTGTGTGCCCCCGAGTCAGACCCGACTAATAGCAACCCCTCCTTGGGTTTCCAAGGCGGTATCACTACAGAAGTAGATTGCCCAACCTTCCTTCTGAGGAGTGGCTGGTGGGTTTGAACTGCCAGCCTCTGGTTAGCAGTCAAGCACCTTAGGCACTATGCTACAAGAGCTCCCATAAGTCAGTAGGACTGCCTTATAAGGTTTCCAAGGCTGTAATCTTTATGGAAACAGACTGCCACATCTTTCTCCCATGGAATCCTGATTCTAAAACAAGTGTGCATATACAGGAGAGGAGCAAGGCAAAACAAAACCTGGTAAGAATGTCCTTTTTCTTTTTAGGAGGAGTGCCTAGGCCCACAGCAAGCACATTCCTTCCTGGGTGAAGCAATGTTGAGGGCTCTAATCTGGACAACTTGAGTATTTCAGGTCTGGGGACATGGGGCTAGTGAAGGGTAGATGGCAGATGTAACAGGGACCAATGTCACACTCATGGGGCCTTTGGGCTGCACAGCCTATATACACCTTGGCCAGGGAGTATATACATGAGGCCTAGTAGCTACAGTGCCTGGTGTTCATAATACTTCCAGGGACCCATGCAAATGTTTAAATTTCACTGAAAATCAGAAAAAATCCTAAGATTTTAGAGTCAAAGATTATACTCATTCTATCAGTGGAATAACGTAATCTTATTATTATTTATTTTTAATTTTACTTTATTTTTTGGTGAAGTAAAGGTCCACAAAGGCAAAACTGCCCAGGGCTTTATCAGAAGGGGCCCATGACAGGTGCTCAACAGTTGGGTTAGCAGTTGGAAGAGGCCAGAGCAAAGGCACAGGTAGAGAAAAGCACAAGGGTGCTAATGTCATGAGATGAGGATGGACTCGGGCTTCAGGGAAGCCAAGGTTTAGAAGTTGCTCTGGCCTCCACTCAGTGGGTGTGGCCTCTTCCTGGACTCCTGGTAATGCCTGTCACTGGCATTGTCCCTCTCTCATGGATCGCCCCATCCCTCCAGGAAGGATGACTGCAGTGACTTCTACATGCTGATATGTTGTTATTGTTAGCACCCATGGAGTCAGCCCCAAGTCATGGTGACGCCATGCACAACTGCACTGCGGAATGACAGTCTGCCCATTTCTGCGCCATCTCCTGGAGGATTGTAGATCAGACCACTATGATGGAGAGGAATTTTGTTGTCTGATTTTCAGAAGTATGTTGCCAGGTCTTTCCAGTCCATCTTAGTCTGGAAGCTCTGCTCGTATCTGTTCAGCACCATAGCAACACACAAGCCTCCTCTAACTGAGGGGTGGCAGCTGTACATGAGGCTTATTGGCTGGGAACTGAACCTGGGCCTCCCACATGCAAGGCAAGAAAGTCACCCCTGAACCACCAATGCTTCATAACCTGGCACATACACAGTCCCAGATACTGTTGAGTCATGTGTATCATGGAAGAACTGTACTCCACAGAGTTTTGAATGGTGGATTTTTCACCAGACCTTTCTTCTCAGGCAGGTCTGGGTGGCCCGGAACATCTAACTCTTCCATTAGCAGCTGAGACTGAGAGCTGTTTGCACCACCTGGCACATAGTGAAGTCATAATGTACAGTAGCAGCTTTGAGAAAGTGTTGAGGAAATAGGTATAGAACTTTCCAGTGGGCTACTTTCTAACTCACTTTGCATGGCTCCTTCCTGCCTGCCCTGAACCTTGAAGAGTGTGCAGAGGGCTTCTCCCCAGGGCCACGGTTCTTTTTACTTCTTGAGGCACTTTCTCCTAAGCTCCCGACTCTTCCAAAATGCCCACTAACCAACCGAAGAGCAATCCAGCAGCTGAGCCCCACTCATCCCAGGAAAGCGTGCACATTTCCCTCTCTGGGGGATGGGCAAAGGAGGAGTTGTTGGGCCCTCACCTGGACTTTGAGGCCTGCAGCACACCCAGGAGCAGACGCATGACAGACAGGGTGGGGGTAGAAGGTCCCTTCCCTATCTCCCCCAGACAACACACACAGTTCATCCCACCTTGACTCTATGACCTCTTCCACCCAACCCGACAAAGGGCCAGGTGGAACTCACAGGCAGTTAGGCCAGGTTGGGCATGCAGGAGGCTAGCATCTGGTTCCCACTGCCTGCCTGAGGACATCCTGACTTTTCTGTCTTTAAAAACCACCGCCACAGCAGAGGAGTAGCAGATAAAAACATGCCGGCTTTGGCAGTTGTGGCGAGAGCGGATTATCAGGGCATTTAGAAGAATGGGAAGGGAAGAAAATGAGAGCGGGAGACAGGGAGACCACACAGGGAGACAGTGCACAGAGCAGTGCACAGAGCCGGCGTGGCCATCTGCCGCGACTACACATGCCGCTCGGAAACTGACAGACACTCCTTTAGCAAGGCCCAGGCCCGTCAGATGAGTCAATCAATCAAAAAAATTCTTATGAAACTTAATCATAGAGGGTCGTGTTAGGGAGTGGGGAACAGATTAAATTACCACGATATTAGATACGGGAAATGATTTCTGTCAAAACCATCTTTACTGCAATTATAATATGTTAATTATGTATTTCATTAAGTAAGTGGATTAGAGTCTGCACAGATGAAATCATGTGGAGGCTTTGAATCATTTGTGGAGCATGGTGGGAAGACTCTGTGAATGGAATCCAGTTAATTTGGAAAACTTTCACTTGCTGAATGTGATTTTTTGCTTCCTTGGTGACCCTCAGCTCCACCCCCAGTGAAAGAAGTCCACGGGTTCCCATGCTCAGAGGCATGTCCAGTGATAGCCGTCATATTACTGAGGTCAGCAATGAGGTCAACATGCTGGGAGCCTGTCAGGGCCTCTTTCTGCCTCGTTCCAGTAGCACAGTGGGCAAGGCAATGCTGAAGGTCTCCAGAGTGGATGGCTCCTCTGTGCCTGCTGTCTCCTAGGATGTCTGGCCAAGTCCTCACTGGGTTCACAGCCCAGGGGCATCTGGTGTGTCTGGGCACATATACCCAGCCACGTTACTTGCATCTGCATACAGGTGCCCCTCCCACTGACATCTGGCCCCTGCCCATCAGCTTTAAGGAGCTCAAGTGTTATCTCAAAATGCAGAAGACCACCCAACTACAGACAAGATGGTCCCAGCCCACAGGGAGACACACCAGATGTTCAGCCGCACATATTTCAGACCAGCTCATTTCATCCTCTCTTCTTTACTCAAACTCACTGCCATCAAGTTGATTCTGACCTATAGAGACCCTCATTGGGTTTCCAAGGCAGTAAATCTTTATGGAAGTAGATCGACCTATCTTACTTCCATAGAGCAGCTGGTGGGTTTGAACCACTGACCTTCTGGTTAGCAGCCAAATGCCTTATCCACTGTGCCACCAGAGCCACTGGAGGAAAAGGGCTATTTAGCCAACTGGATTCCAGGCACCATTGTTTGTAGGCTGAAGCAAGGAAATAGCTCAGGGCAAACCACTACCGCATAAGTGCCCTTGGACTCTCACCATATGGCCTGTCCCTCCATAGGTGGACTATCTTGCCATTTCTCAACCTCAGAATCTGGTTGGAGGCAAGGTGATTTCCCATCTCAGCTCCTATTCTAGGAGGTGGAAGAATTAAACAAGAACAAGCTCGCCATAGCTCTGTAGCCCCTACCCACCCCCCATTCTTCTCTGGTTTTGAAGCCCTTCCAGGGTTTGAGGGACAGTTAAGTCATTAAGAAAGGAAAATAAGAGTTAATAATTATTTTTCTAAAAGAGGAGGTCTTCAGTGCACATAAATTTCCTGGGTCCTTGAGTATTTGGTTATCAGTAATAACCACAAGGGAGTTTTGACAAAGGGGAGGAAGGAGAGGAGGCAGGCGGATGGGCCTGCCTGGAGTGCATGGCAGTGTAAGTGACGGGAAAAGGTTGGCTGATTTGATGAAAACCCCATCAGCCTCTCTGGGGAGATATTACTTTCCTCATTATTCCACTGATTGGCCTTATTTCATCTGAAGAATGCTGTACATTCCTTACAGGCCTGGCAAGCCTCTTTAACAATATCCAGAAAAAAAAAAAAAAAAAAAAAAATCTATCAGGGCCTTAATCGAAACAACAAGGAAATTAACACAAGTCATCTTCTTCCTCAAGGATCAGTGGAGAGACCCTCCTCATCTCCTTTTCTTCAGCTACCATACTCTTCAACCAAAAAATTATCAAATGAATTGCTTACAGTTGTACACATAGGATGGCTAAGGGAGGAGTTTGTTCCTGGAGTCGGAGATGGCAGCAGCCGAGGCCATTTCGTGAATTCCATAAGGAGAACAAAGACGCAGACTGGGACCCCGGCCCCTTTGCACAGAAGTCAAACCCTAACGTGACTACGTGATTCAGGACCTGCAGTTTCTGGAAGCTTTTGCTTTGCCGCAGGAGAACGGGTGCATCCCTGATGCCTCCTGCCTCACAGGGCTTTGCTTCCCAGCACAACAACAAGGAGGGAGCACAAAACACACGTGTGAAATTCAGACTGAGACTGGCATTATCAATGGCCTGGAGCTTGCAATAACTGTTAATTAAGTGCATTTTTTCATTATTCTTCAGCAAAGAGGTAAGATTTAATGATGTAAGTTAACAATGGATGATAATTTAAAGTAGTGACAATAGTTTAATTATTCACACACATACAAAAGTTAACTTCATAACTTATTTCTTTGTAAGAACAAGTTCATTTAAAATATTTTGAACTGTGCATACAATTATCACTTAGACTCTTTCCTTCATGGCTTTGTAGAGACAAAGAGTCAATTCTCCCTGTAAATTCCTCACAAGACAGTTCTACAGAATGAGAATCCTGCCTCATTAAAGAAAAAAAAAAAAATGTCCTGCCATTGGATTTCACCCAGGATTTTCTGAAGATTCGGGAGTAGGGTGGGTGGTTCCATTCTACTGTGTATTGTGTCCTTACATTAGCTTAGGAATCAAACACTCAGAGGCTTCTTAAATCACCTAAGCAATGTGTGTGCGTCTGTGTGTGTGTGTTTGTGTGTATGTGGAAGGGGGGTTGTTACTGTCAGCCAGTCTCAGAAGGCCTGGTTTTCTTCCTCTCCAACATGACGGTCCAGAATTACAGATGAGGTATTGGAGGTATGTAGCTCTGATGGCATAGTGCCTAAGGCATTTGACTGCTAACCAGAAGGCTGGCAGTTCAAACCCACTAGCCACTTCTCAGAAGGAAGACTGGGCAATCTACTTCTGTAGTGATACTGCCTCGGAAACCGAAGGAGGGATTGCTATGAGTCGGATCCAATTCGAAGGCAGTGAGTTTGGTTTGATTTCGTATGTGTGTTCATGGCCTCTGTTGGAGGCCAGGGTTGCATGTTCAAGGATGCCTGAATAAATAAATAGCAGAATTTTGGAATATCCTCAAGTTTGGATGGTTTGAGTTTGGATGGTCTTGTGATAATATCATTCTAATCCATCAAGCAATTGAACCTTATTCATAGCATTCCAGTGCACCAAAGTCTCAGCTCTAAGACTCCCAGATAGAGCCAACTCCATTTCAAGGAACTGAATTTGTGCTTAGGGATGCAGTAGCATCTCCACAGTTTTTCCTTCCCTCCTGAATGATTGTTGTAGAACAAGGGAGAATTCCACCATGCCCAGTGTCCCACCTACTTCACATCCTCCTTACTCTTTGCTCCCTTGCTGCTGAAAATTTCCTGTTGACTTTAAGCTCCAGGGAAGTTACCAACCCAGTGGAAAAGCATCTGAGCCAACATCACTACACCCATGTCTTGAATAAAGGTATCTTAAATTCTAGCTAAAGAAGTGAAGTTATGGCTAGGTTTGCACAGGGCCAAATACTCAAACACAAATTCAATAATATCATCAGACACAAAGATAAATTTTTCAAGCCACCAAATATGTAAATATTATTAAACATTTGGATAATCAAATATAGCAACTCCATCTCATTTTGAAGCCTAATTTCTTACTGTAATTATCTCACTAGGCAGTTTTATAGCTTGGGAACTCTTTGGTAATATGATCAAGGCCACTTTTCTACCATGCTTGCAATCCATGAAGGGATGTTTAAAATAGAATAATAAATAGTCTACTTGGTAAAAATATTTTACCAACTCCTGCAGTGTAAAATTGACCAAACATACAATCAAGATATATTGATTATTACTGGTGGTTAGAATGCAAAAGTGGAAAACAAAGAATTACTGGAAATTATGGCCTTAGTGATGGAAATGATTCCAGAGATCATGTGATAGAATTTTGCAAAACCAGCAACTTATTCATTGCAAATACCTTTTTTTCAACAACATAAACAGTAGCTATACACATAAACCTCACCAGATGGGATACATAGGAATCAGATCAACTATATCTGTGGAAAGAAAAGATGGAGAAACTCAACCTATGGAACAGACTATCAATTGCTCACATGCAGGTTCAAGTTGAAGCTGAAGACAATTAAAACAAGTCCAGGAGAGCCAAAATATGACTTTGTTTATATCCCACCTGAATTTAGAGATCATCTAAAGAATAGTTTTGATGCATTGAACACCAGTGACTGAAAACCAGAGGAATTGTGGGATGACATCAAAAACATCACACATGAAGAAAACAAAAAGTCATTAAAAAGATGAGAAAAGAAGAAAAGACCAAAATGGATGTCAGAAGAGGCTCTGAAACTTGCTCTTGAGTGGAGAATAGCTAAAGCAAATGAAAGAAATAACAAAATAAAAGAGCTGAACAGAAGATTTCAAAAAGCAGCTTGAAAAGACAAAATCAATTACTATAATGAAATGTGCAAATACCTGGAGTTAGAAAACCGAAATGGAAGAACATGCTCAGCATTTCTCAAACCGAAAGAACTGAAGAAAAAATTCAAATCCTCAGTTGCAATATTGAAAGATTCTATGGGCAAAATATTGAATGATGCAGGAAACATCAAAAGAAGATGGAAGGGATACACAGAGTCACTGTACTGAAAAGAATTGGTCAATGTTCCTATATTTCAGGAGGTTGCATATGGTCAAAAACCAACTGGATTGGAGGAAGCAGTCAAAGCTGCACTGAAGGAGTTGACGAAAAACAAGGCTCCAGGATATTGATGGAATACCCATTGAGATGTTTCAAAAATGGATGCCATACTGGAGGCACTCACTTGTCCATGTCAAGAAATTTGGAAGACAGTTACCTGGCCAACTGACTGGAAGAGATCCATATTTGTACCCATGCCAAAGAAAGGTGATCCCACAGAATGTGGAAATTATCGAACAATATCATTAACATCACATGCAAGAAAATCTTTCTGAAGATAATTCAAAAACAGTTGTAGCAGTATATTGACAGAGAACTTCTGGAAACACAAGCTGGATTCAAAAGAGGACGTGGAACTAGTAGTATCATTACTGATGTCAAATGGATCTTGGCTCAAAGCAGAGAATACCAGAAAGATGTTTACTTGTGTTTTATTGACTATGCAAAAGCATTTGACTGTGTGGATCATAACAAATGATGGATAATATTGAGAAGAATGTCTCTTTGAAGACTGAGGTGCACTTAACCCAAGCTATGGTATTTTCAATCACTTCATTTGCATGTGAAAGATGGACAGAGAATAAGGAAGATCAAAGAAGAATCGATGCTTTTGAGTTGTGGTGTTAGTGAAGGATTACAGAAAGTATCATGGACTGCCAGAAGAATGAACAGATCTGTTCTGGAAGAAGTGCAGCTGGAATGTACCTTGGAAGTGAGAATGGCCAGACTTCATCTCACCTACTTTGGTTATACTGTCAGAAGGGACCATTCCCTGGTCCCTATCATGCTTGGTAAAGTGGAGGGTCAGTGAAAAAGGGGAAGGCCCTCAATGAGATGGATTGACACAATAGCTGCAATGATGGGCTCAGGAATAGGAAGGATTGTTAGGCTAGCGCAGTACTGGGCAGTGTTTCATTCTACTGTACATATGGTTGTTATTAGTTGGAACCAACTTGACAGCACCTAAGAACAACTGCAACCAAATACTCCTACTAAAAATGTATTATAAAATCTGGAGACTCATTCTTCCAGAGAGAGCATTGGTGGCTTTGTGGTAGAATTCTTGCTTTCCATGCAAGAGCCCCAGGTACAATTCCTGGCCAAGGCACTCTGGTGCATGGTGCTATGCTGTAGTTTTCAGTTGTGTTTCCACATTCAGATGGACTAGGAAAAAAATCCTGGTCATCTACCTCCAGAAGTCACCTAATGAAAAGTCTATAAATCACAACAGTACAATCTACAACTGATCATGGGGATGGTACTGCTCCTGAAAGTGTGCATGGGGTGACCGTGATTTGAGGCTGACTCAACAGCAGCTAACAACAATGACAGCATTCTTAGAAAGAGAAAAGCTATGCATGGAATTGAATTCTTTCTATTTACTCTCAGTTTAAGGAGCTCTGGTGGTATAGTGGGCAGGGCATTTGGCTGATAATTAGAATGTCAGTGATTCAAATTCATCAGCTGCTTTACAGGAGGAAGATGAGGCAATCTACTTTTGTAAAGATTTACAGCCTTGGGAAGCCAATGGAGGTCATTATGTGTTGATTTGATGGCAGTGAGTTTGGTTTGCTTTACTCTCAATTCAGTTATAAGTAGAGGGGAAGGAGTGGGAAGGATAGTCATTGGGGCTGAAAGTGAAATGTCAGTGAGATCTTTGGGAGAGTGTTGATGGCTGTGACCATCAGAGCAGTGATGTCTGAGCAGTGCTCAATAAATACCTTCCATAGTTTGACAGACTAGACGTGTCTTCACTAAATTTCAGTTGCCCTCACACCAGTTATCACTGTCACTTGATTATCACTATCCTTTGACTTGTTTCTGTTTTGTTTTGTAACTATTGTCAACTTTTTATTTTGCTTAGTTTACATTTTACTTGTTTGCTGTCTGTTTTCCTTCCTAGAAGGTGAGTACTGTGAGATTAAGGGCTTTGTCCTTGTTCCTCAAGGTAGAACATAAATAAGACCATGGCTGTTCCATTGTTGCTGTTGCTATGTGCCTTCAAGTCAGACCTGACTAATAGTGACCCCTTCCTGGGTTTCCGAGGAGGTATCACTACGGAAGTAGATTGCCCAACCTTCCTTCTGAGGAGTGGCTGGTGGATTTGAACTGCCAGCCTTCTAGTTAGCAGTCAAGTGCTTTAGGCACTATGCTACCAGAGTTCATAGTGAGTGTTAAATAAATGCATTAATGACAAATAAATGTCTATTTGGTTTGTTGATTGTTAGGTATATTTTTCCTTTTCTTAATCTAGTAAGTGAGTTCACACAGCTGAACTTGTAAAGGGATTACAAAATCATAACTCGTCTTAATTACAAAATCATAACTCTTACCTTAATTCTTTGCCTCTCCCTGTATTCTGCTCTTTGCCATAAGTGATTTTCATTCTTCCCCTCAAAGGGATGGAATAAATTACCCCACTTCTTGATTTTGTGTTTGATCATGAGACTCTCTTTGGTCAATAGAATAAGGCAGAAGAGACAATGCAATAGTCTGACCCTAGGCCTTAAAAAGGAGCTCTGGTAGCATAGTGCCTAAGGCACTTGACTGCTAACCCGAAGGCTGGCAGTTCAAACCCACCAGCCACTCCTCGGAGGGAAGGTTGGGCAATCTAATGCATAGTGATACCACCTTGTAAACCCAAGAAGGGTTGCTGTGAGTCAGGTCTGACTCGATGGCACATAACAACAACAACAGGCCTTAAAAGGCCTTGTATGTTTCTGGTCACCACTTGTACCTCTGCCATCACCATGAAAAGAACATGCCAGGTTAGCCTGTTAGCTCCAAGAAGAGAATGACAGATACTTAAAGCAGAGACACCCAGCTACCCAACCAAGATGAACTGAACCCAGTTGACTCACAAGCATTGATGTACACCTCTGATATTGTGTGCTTAGTTGTCATGCAAGAATGGGGCACTGATACATGATCTTCCTCTGTCTTAACTATACCTAAGAAACTGAGTTGGCCAAAACAAACAAGGTAGTCATACCCAAGTCCAGGCCAGGACTTCCTCCCTTCAGCCTTCAGTGAACAGTAGAGGAGGAAGAAGAGAGTCAGTCCCACAGAGTGAGCCCCAACTAAGTTCCAGGCATAGTATCCTGCACAACTACGCACCTCACGTCACAGGCAAAGATACTAGGCTTGCTGAGAAGTTACTTGCCTCTGCTCTCATATCTGTTAAGAGACATCCTTACAGAGGTCTTTTAGCTGCAATCCTTAGAGGTCTTCCCTTCTCCCAAAGAGAAGGACGAAGCCTATCTGCAACCAGAGGGAAGGAGTAGAGAAGCAGAGCTAACAGATTAGTGGGGCCAGTCTCCTGCTCTTTGCATGCACTCCCATCCCCAGAATCGCCTGCAGGACAGAAATTTTGGCCTCATTTTGGCATGATCCAGAGATCTCCCAAGGCTAATTTTGCTTGGATGGAGAATATATGCACCCAAAACTTTGCCTCCCTGGCCTACTATTTGCTTTACATAGCCTTCTCCTATAGAGGGTAGCACATAACATAAGGGAGGCTGGAATTCTACCTTCAAGGTGACAGCATATTTTAAAACAAAGGAATAGCCATAAGTCCAATGTATTTCTTTGCCAAACCCTCCAAACACAGTTTTGTTATATAAAATTAACCATCTCCCTAGAAAATGGGATTGTTGTGATTTGGGTTTGATAATGCATCTCTCTGTATCCTGGGATTTCTATTTAGTGTTTGCTATGTGGCTAGCAGCCTGCTTGGGCTGATGGGTCCAGCACCATCCACTTAAATAAATACCTCTTTAGTTTGGAAGGAGTCTCTGGGTGGTGCAAACAGTTAACAGGTTAATGCACTCAGAGAGTTGGAGGTTGCAGTCTACCCAGAAGCATCTCTGAAGAAAGGCCTGGCAATCCACTTCTGAAAGATAAGCCATTAAAAACCCTATGAAGCACATTTCTCTGACATATGCAGAGTCGTCATGAATCAGAATCAACTTGATAGCAACTATTTGTTTGGTTTGTTTTAGTTTGGAAACATTTCAGAACAGACATCATTTCCCATAACTGGCATTTGGAGGACTTCACACAGACTCCTCACCTTCTCTTGCCCCTCATGACTTAACATATATTCTACTTTCCAGGTCTCCACAACTGCTACATATGTTCCTTCTCCCCTGTAAGCCCTTCCATGTCCCTTTTCGTGGAAAGATCTTACTTTTTTTTTTTTTTTTTTCAAGACACCAATTCAAACACCTTACAGTTCAAGGCAGCTTTTCCAATTCACTGGAAGAGAACTCATCACAATTCCCTTAGTGATGTCATAGTAAATAAAACATGTTATGTTGCATTTATGGAGCCCTGCTGATGTAGTAAGGCATTTGGCTGCTAACCAGAAGGTCAGTGGTTCAAATCCACCACTGCTTCATGGGAGGAAGATGAGGCAATCTACCCCTGTAAAGATTTATAGCCTTGAAAACCCAATGGAGATTTCTGTGAATTGGAATCGACCCAATGGCAATGGCTTTGACTTTGGTTTTATGTTGCATTTAATGCAAAACAATAATGCATCCCAAATAATGATCTAATGGCCACATTGCATTGAATCTATTTCCCCTATCAAAGTGTGAACCCTTTAAGGTTAGGGACCATGTCATATAAACTTTAAACCTCCTGGCATATAACAGATGTGCAGTAAAAATAAATTAGTGAATGTTATTCGCTTACTGATTGTGTTTATTTTTTGTACGCCCTACTAGATGTAAACTCCACGAAGATAAGTATCTTCATCAGATCCATTAAAAGATGTATTTTGAGCACCTGGAACAGTTTCTGGCACATAATTGGTACTTAGAAAATATTAACTGAATGAATAGCTGAGAACAGAGAGATGTTCTTCAGAACTTGGGTAACAAGAATCCCAGTCTCCAAATGTCTTGCATTCTCCCAAAGGGGTCTCCTCCATTCTAATGGTCATTGTTCTCTATAAAAAACAAAGCAGTTTAGTCTCAGTATGGCAGGACCTCCCACCTGCACTGGTTGTGGTTGGTGGAGAGCTGTGAGCGACTAGACACAAGACTAGATCATGTAAACTCTTGATGTCAGTCAGCTCCATTGATGACACCCTCCCTCCCCCAATGAACCATGACTCTCAATATTCATGTGACTCTCAATATTCAATAGACAACCAGTAGGTTGTGTATTGAAAATGAAAAGGCTTTGACTCCTGGATCATTACCACCTGCAGAATTACAAAGATCATTATGGAGGAACCATCTCTTCTACTGGTCACACCCCTGGAAATGATGTTACATGGCCAGAAAATTTATTTCCTCCATTGCAAAATCATTGCTGAGGTCATCAGTATCAAAGTGAAGTGGTTTGGGGATTTTTTTTTCTTTTTTGTAAGGTAAAGTGTAATATGTTTTTTGAGTTAAGCCTAAGGAGATATTAGGAAATTAAAGTTCATTCACTGACTGACATAAGTATCCAATATTGGCCTTTTCCTCACTTATGACTTACAGAATGGAACCCCCTTCCCACCTCACAGCAGGAAGCCAGGTGGGGTCAAGGCTGACTGGTAACTTCTGCCACCCTATGTGACCAGGCCAAGGAGTTCCTCATGTAATGACTGCAGATTGGAGGTAAAATGGGCACTTTCTTGCATGATGGCAAGGTGGAAAACTGTTAGGACCATTGCTGAGGGGTATCTGGCTCTAGGTATTTAATTGAAAATAGGCAGACACTCTTAACTCTGCAATTTTCTCGCAGGAATTCAACTGAAAGAAACTCTCTTTTAGGTGCACAAGAAGACCTGTCAACCTTCTGGTTAGCAGTCAATGCTGTAGGCACTACACCACCAGAGCTCCTTTATAAGAAGAACAGCATGAGGAAATACATTACAGCTATGTTTGCCATACAAGGAAATGACGTCAAGCTATTTAATGTCAATCAGGCAGTGGATTAAAAAAAGAAATTTTGATATATTCAAAGAGTAGAATACTATATGGCAGCTAAAATGGGTGAACTAGAATAGGAATCAGCAAACTGTGGCTGACAGGCCAAATCGGGTCTGCTGCCAGTTTGTGTAAACAAAGTTTGATTAGAAGACAGCAACACCCACTCATTTCTATATTGTCTACTGCTTCTTCACCCTACAACAGCAGAGTTGAATAGTCGGGACAGAGACTATATGACCCATAAAGATAAAATAATTACTACATTGTCCTTTATAAAAAAAGCTTTTTGATCTCTTTAAAAATAGAGCTGTCTAGAGCACCATGGCGAGGGTGAGAAAACAATTGTTGAAGAAAAGGGAAGATTGAAAGGCACAATTTATATGAGTTAAATACACAAAAACATGGCTACTCACATAAATATACGGAAGTGGCACTAGTAGACTGGAAGCATATCATCCTGATTCATCACTCTAATTACCTATGGGGAGAAAAAGAGGAGAATGGCCTGGGGACGCAGAGACCCAAAAGGTACACAAAGATAATGGTTTACTTCTGTCACACAGACTAAGGAGCTGTAGTAGTGTAGTGGTTAAGGCATTTGGCTGCTAACCAAATGGTCAGCAGTTTGAGCCTACCAACTGCTCCGTGGAAGAAAGATGAGGCAGTCTGCTGCTGTAAAGATTTATAGACTTGGAAGCCCTATGGGGGTCACTATGAGTTGGAATTGACTCAATGGCAGTGAACTTGGTTTGGTTTTCATCACATAGATTGCATAGCCTCGGAAGAGATATGACCCAGTTGTGCCAGTACCAGGAGAGCACGTGTTTTGTTTAGTGAGGCAGGAGCCACTTTAACAGTCCCTTCATGCTTACTCTCCTGATTCAGTGTACAACCTCCTCAACTACATGGTAGTTCTGACCTGAGAACAAAAATTAAAGTAGAGCAGCATATTTTACACAAAGAAATTATTATGATTTTCATCAGAAGGATGTGCAAGTATGTATTTTGGAATGCCCTAACCACGTTTCCTTAGTGCTAACGTGACCACACCAAGTTACCACAGGGCTTGTTAAAGAATGTGTTGTCCCAAATGGTAGCTCCCAGCTACATGTGGCCACTGAGCATTTGACACATGACTAGGCAGAAATAAAATATGCTGTCAATGTAAATACATGCCAACTTTCAAAGGCTTACTACAAAAAAAAAGAAAAAGAAGAATGAGAGATATCTAATTAATGATTTGCTAAATTGATTACATGTTGAAACGATAATATTTGATGTGTCAGTGTATTAATTTTCTATTGCAGCTATAACCAATTACCACAAATGTAGTGGTTTGAAATGACACAAATTTACTATTTTACAGTTCTACAGGTTAAAAGTCCAACACAGACCCCACTGCCCTAAGATCAACGTGTCCGCAGTCTGTGTTCCTTTCTAGAAGTTCTTTTTCCAGAATGAAAATCCCTTCCCTTTCTATGCCAGCCTCTAGAGGCCACCCACATGCCTTGGCTCATGGACCCCTTCCTCCATCTTCAAAACCAGGGAGAGCTGGTCAAGTCCTTCTTACATTGCATCACTGTGAGCTCCTCGGCCTCCTTCTGGTTTTAAGGACTCTGCGTCGACCCACATAACCTTGGGCCAACTGTATGATCCAGGATGCTCTTCTAATCTTAAAATCCGATGATTAGCCATCTTAACTCAAATGCAACTTTAACCGTGCTCTGCCACGTAACATAGCAAAGGTTTTATGGGTGGATATGGATTTCCTTGGGTGGGGGTCATCAGAATTCTATCTGTAACATAACAGTTGGGTTAACTAAAATATATTATTAAAATTAACTTCCCCTGTTTCTGCTTTTTTTTAAACGTGGCTTCAAAGAAATTTAAAGCTACCCATGTGGTTTGTATTCTATTTCTGTTGGACAGAGCTGCTTAAAGATAACATGCGCTTGTGCTTTGCCAGCTGTAAAGTGCTCTTATGGTCAAATGTTAATGGAAAGAAAATTATTTCCTTGAAGTCACTCTGGAAGCTAGCAGAAACACACCTCACTCCACAAGCATCAATACATATGTATAGCTTTCATTTACTGCTGAATTCTTACATATCACAAGTAAGGCTGTAAGGCACAGAGAGGTTAAGTAATATTTCAAAAGTCATGCAGCCAGTAAGTAGCAGCAGAGTCCAGACACTAGACTACAGAGGCTGCCTTCAAAACTATGCAATCTGAGATACATGGCTTGTGCTGGTCCTGACTGCACTTGGCAGGGGCTGGTGTTCCATTGACCATCTGACTATCTACCAAGAAACTCCAAATGACACCTTTTGTGTAGTGTATGCAATCTGCTAGTGTGATAACCCATGACTATGACCCCCTGACTATAAAGTAAGTTTCCCTGGATTCTGTCTTGTGTCCCTCTTCACACTGTGGGGTGACTGAAGGCAGCTCAAATGTCAGGCTCCACATGTGTCTCATTTCCAGAAGACAGGCAGCAGCAGAAGCCCACCTGTTGGAGGAAGAGGCCACAAGTCCAAGAGTCTGGAATGAAAGGGTAGTTTGATTACACACACATATATATGTATGCCCTTGTACTCTGACACATATGAGTCACCATGAGTCAGAATCAACTTAACCACAACTGGTTTGGATTTTTGGTTTATATATACACATATACATACAGTACACACACACATACATATACATACATACATATATACATAATACATTAAAAAAAAAAACTCTTATTGCCATTGAGTCAATTCCAACTCATAGCGACGACCCCTTTGGGTTTTCAAGGCAGTAAATCTTTATGGAAGTAGATTTCCCAGTCTTCCTTCCACGGCGTAGCTGGTGGATTTGAACTGCCAAGCTTCTGGTTAGCAGTTAAATGCCTTAGGAATTACCTCACCAGAGCTCCTTTTACATTATATATATA
>NW_006921596.1:1257911-1263920 GCF_000298275.1 Orycteropus afer afer | reverse complement strand
ATATATGATATATGATATATGTACAGACACACACACACACACATACACCCATGACCAGCCCCAAATCACTTGTGTGAATGTCTATGTATATTGAGGTATATATACGTACATTCATACCATCATGAAGGCATATTTAAAAGATTATTTTGGTGATTCTAGCTTCTGGATCCCCCACACTAACATGGTTTTCTCCAGTACATTTAGCCAACAACCATTCACTATTACGGTGCCTGTCTCCATGGAATTATATTTATTCTTCTGTCTTTCTCATTTACTCTCTACCTGACTTGAATTTAGGTGGATGCAACATTTTTACCATAAGTGACATTTTCTGGAGCTTCATCTGCCATTCCCATGTCTGGACACCACTCTGGGCAAACTGTTCCCTCAGAACCTTTTGTTCTGGGCCACTGTCTCAGTTCTTTTGTGAGGGATCTAAGTAGGCAGACCTGTTGTTTCACTTTTGGAATCATATTATATTGTTTTTTAATATCTGTTATGAATTGAACCAAGTCCCCAAAATATATGTGTTGTAAATCCTAACTCCTATCCCTGTGTTTATAATCCCATTTGGGAATGGATTGTCTTTGCTATGTTAATGAGTCAGGATTAGTGTACAGTGTATCCTGAGTCAATCTCTTTTGAGACATAAAAGAGATTAAACAAACAAACAGAGCAGAGTTGGGGTGAAATAGATGCCAACACACTTGGAGCTCTCCAAGGAACCAGGAAGCAGAAGCTCTGGACATTCCTCCAGAGCCGACAGAGAGAGAAAGGCTTCGCCTAGAGCCAGAACCCTGAATTCGGACTGCTCGCCTCCTAAACTGTGAAAAAATAAAATTTTGCTTGTTAAAGCCATTCACTTGCAGTGTTTCTGTTACAGCAGCATTAGATGACTAGGAAAATATCTTAGAGTGAGGTTTGACAAACTTCTTCTGCCAAGGGCCGAGAGTAATTATTTTAGGCTTTGCTGGCCACATGGTCTCTGATACAACTCAATTCTGCCATGGTAGGGTGTGAGGCATAGATAATATGTAAACTAATGGGCATGGCACTTGACTGCTAACCAGAAGGCTGGCGGTTCAAACCCACCAGCCACTCCTCGGAAGGAAGATGGGACAATCTACTTCTGTAGTGATAGTGCCTCAGAAACCCAAGGAGGGGTCGCTATGAGTCGGGTCTGACTCGATGGCACAGAACAACAACAACAACAATGGACATGGCTATGTCCCAGAAAAAAATATATACCAAAAGCAGGCAGTGGCCCAACTTTGGTCCATAGGCCATAGTTTGCTGACTCCTGCCATATACCCAGTGTGGGTATGTCACTTTTGGTATGTCAGTTTAGAACTTTAGGGCCCAGAGGAGAGGGGGCACTTTGGCAGCTGTGGTCAAATATAATTAGATAATGAACTCAACAAGATGACCTACAGTAAGTAGCATTATTTGCTCACCTTATTTTATTCTTCAAGGACCTGGGACCTTCTGAAGAACAGGAAGTGTAACCCATTCACCCATTTCTACCCAGAATCTAGCTAGCACAGTACATGGCACACAGTAGATACTCAGAAAAGGCTAATGGGATTAAATGATACTTTGAAAGATCTAATTATGGTTAGAAAGAATTTGAAGATGTTAAGTGCAATATTCATGCAAGAGTTTCAGAAAGTGATGAGCACATTCTTGAATGTACCAATTCAGAGGCAACTATTATCTGACTGTCAGATAAAATGATAATGTATAGTAGTCTTGCAAATAGAGAGGGGAAATTATCTCCTGGCCCACCAAAATTGTATTCAACACTTGAATGGATGAATGGGTGATGGCTTTTCTTAACTTTTCTCAAATTTTCCTGGGTTATGAAGATAGTCTTTCCTCCCTCCCTCTTCCATCCATGCATCATTTTTTGATCATGGAATTTATTTTCCACTGAACCCATATAAAGCTTCAGAATCATCATTAACCCACTCTCTAAGAAGCTACTCACAACTGGTCAGAGTTAACCAGTAATATGTTATCCCTAAACCAAATATTTGTTCACCATCTACTATGTGCTTAGTATATGTTAGGCTAGACAAGATGAACCCAAACTAGTGATCTAACAAGGAGAGATGACCAGAGTGGCAAGTAGGAGGCAATGACACTCAGAGAGACCCAAGACACGGAATTCTTGGGAAGTATTGTAATAACTCCCTTTCCTTAGGCATTACTAAGTTTTTTACATCCCTCATTGAATCACACAACAACCTGTTGGGAAGCTTTCACACATTATGTAGATGAGGAAACTGGGATTCCTCACATACTGGGAATCTGAGGCCAATTCCCAAGTCTGAGGATGAGAAACCGTAAAATCCAGGAAGCTGGGCCTCAAGAGGGTCTTGAGGGTGCAAACAGAGGTAAGCCAGTGGACATTACAGAAAAGATAAGGTTCAATGAAGACAAATGCATTCTTATGCCTACTTGGGGACCAGCCAGAAGAATATGGGTGTTCATGTTTGAATGAAGGAGCCCATGGATGGTGCAAACAGTTAAGTGTTTGGCTGCTAACCAAAAGGTTGGCAGCTTGATTCTACCCAGAGATGCCTCAGAAGAAGAGCTTGGCAACCTACTTCCATAAAACCATGCACTAAAAACCTGATGGAGCACAATTCTACTCTGACACATATGGGTTGGCAGGAGTCAGAATTGACTTGGAGGCAATTGGCTTTTTATGTGTGAATGAATGAATTAGGACCAGATTGGACAAAGCATAGGTTGCTACCAATAATTCTGGAAAGACAAGATGCAGTCCTATTATGAAGGGCCTTGAATGCCAATTTTCAGAACTTTGATTTACTCTGTAGTAGCCATGATGGCACAGTGGTTAAGCACTCAGTTGCAAATCAAAAGGTCTGTGGTACAACCCACCAGCTGCTCCACAGGAGAAAAGACCTGGTGATTTGGTTCCTTGAAGATTTCAGCCTTGAAAATTCTATGGGGCAGTTCCATACTCCTGAAATAAGTGGCATCACCAGTGCAGTAACTCATGGTGTTATCACCTAGCCCCTCCTTCCATACCAGGCCTTATAGAATCCTTAGTAATGTTTATTATCAATTTTAATTACAGAATAATATGTGACAAATATAGTTGTGTATTGCTTAAATGGAATATTTCTCAGATTATATGAATGTTGTTGTTGTTATGTGCTGTTGAGTTGGACCCGACTCATAGTGACCCCTCCTTGGGTTTCCGAGGCAGTATCACTACGGAAGTAGATTGCCCCATCCTCCTTCCGAGGAGTGGCTGGTAGGTTTGAACCTCCAGCCTTCTGGTTAGCAGTCCAGTGCCTTAGGCACTATGCTACCAGAGCTCACAAACAACAAAATCATTTAGTAAAATCTTTCTACATTAAATTTCAACATTATTAGTTACAACATTATTAATTACTGAAAGATTTTTTCAAGAATTTTTCTCTTTTTCTTTTAATTATTATTTCATTCTCAAAAAAAGTTACTGATACAGGCTCACAAATACTAATTACTATAGCAGTGTAGTTAAAACAGCAGAAAATTTGACAAAATCAGTGACTATAAAAATACAAGACCAATGAAAACAACAGCATGTGTTTGTATCATGTGCAGACGAAAGCACTTGATTCAAAGCATCATTGAAATTGTATAATAATGACAGCTCTGACAAGAGTGTTTAAAAAAAAAGAAGAAAAAACACTGTGGTCCAATCAATTCTGATTAATAATGACTCTGTATTGTTGTTACTGTTAGGTGCCATGGAGTCAGTTTCAACCCACAGTACCCTATGTACAACAGAACAAAACACTGCCTGGTCCTGCACCAACCTCTCAATCATTGCCATGCTTGAGCCCCTCGTCTCAGCCACTATGTCAGCCTCCTTGAGGGTCTTCCCCTTTTTGCTGACCCTCTACTTTACATAGCAGGATATCCATCTCCAGGAACTGGTCCCTTCTGATAATATGACCAAAGAATAGAACATTCAAAAAGTAAATTAACATAGAGTTTTAGCCTTGTAGGTCTATTGATACATGTTAGCTGGGCCTATGAAAAAATGTTTTTCTTGTTATAACTGACCACAGGGGTACATTTTTAAAAATTAATAAAAATCTGCTGAAACACTGCACAAAAACTTTATAGACAGTCTTTTTGGTGTAACCTCCTCTGACAGTGTCACCTAGTGTAGTCCACTCCCACATACCCCTAGTGATGCCATTGCCTATGGGGTCATTATGAGTTGGAATTGACTCAGTGGAAGAGAGTTTGGGTTTAGGTTTTGGACCATATAAAGGTGTGACAGGTGGAACAGGGGACAGAAATTATTGGTGTGATGTTTGAAAAGATGAGCATGGTCCCACTAAGGAACATGGATTAAAAGGACTGAACTGAGGAAGCTGGGGGCATGTAGCCTGGAGAGGAGGCTGCTTGAATTCTAACAATCTGTGACAAGATGAGCTGGCAGTTATTGGATGCTCACTCTATAGCAGTGCTTTATGGCCATTAACTCATTTAATCCTCACATAACCCTAGGAGATAAGTATTTTTATCATCCCTATACTGCAACTAGGAAGCTGAGGCATGAGGGGTTAAGTGTTGCACCTGAAGTTGTACATGTGATGAATTAGTGGCAGAGCTGGGACTCTACTGTGGTCAGTCTGGGTGCACAATCCAGACCTTTGACCCCTCCATGCTCCTGATCAGCCAGTGGTCCAGAAGACAGTAATGGGAACAGGTGGAGGGAGGGCTGCCAGCAAGGGGGTAGCTTCATAGCTTCTCTGGCAGCTAGCCTGGAACTGAACAACATTGCCCATGGGAGCTTGAATAAGCCTCTGTTCATCCATTCTGAGTCCCAGGGATCCTGTTTGTCTGCAGAGCTCTTCATGCTATCCCTCCAGGGAGAAGGAAGGGAAGTCTCTGAGGCCATGGGGTCTTTTCAGGACACTTGCACAGCAAGCCTTTCCTCTCCCTTCAGACTCAATTGTCAGGGATGTAGCAATCTTTGTCATCTCTCCAGTCTTGTCATTTAGACTCTGCCACCTTCACTGGGGGGAGGGAGAGGAAATCTCCCAAACAGCTAGGCATTGCTGCAAATGAAGACACAGCCTTTAAACCAAAGTGAGGACCATTTGAAGGCAGGAGTTCCTTGGATTGGCCAGGCCCTGGCCATCAGTGAGAACCCAAATGAGATGCCAAAGTGACTTCTAGTCTCTCACTGTGAGCTGTGAATCACTGTAGGCTTTCACATTTAAAATCAGGCAGAGACTTCAGCAGTGAAAGCCCCGTAATTGTGCTGTGCTGACTTCCCCATCTCAGGCAAAGACCATCTTCGCCACTGGTCCTTAGAACAACAGAAGATACACTGCACACTCCCCTCAGGTGCCCAGAACTCCAAGGAGTGATGAGGTCTGTATTATTTGCTTTTCTAAACCTTCATCTCTCTGAATGTTCCACTGTCTCTCCCCATTGCCCCTCCCCCTAAGGGAGGTTGACAAAAGCTGCCAAACAGAAGAAAACCTTTTGGTAAGCAGGACTTGGAGACCCTGGGTAGTGTAAATGGTTAAGCTCTTGACTACTAGCTGAAAGGCTGGGGGTTCAGATCCACCCACAGGTGCCTTGGACCACAAGCCCGAAATCTGTTTCTGAAAGGTCACAGCCTTGCAAACAGTGTGCAGTAGTTCTATTCTGCACACATGGTTCTCCATGAGTTGGACTCAACTCAAGGGCAACTAATACCACCACTAAGCAAGACTGAATACCTAATCATCATTAAGAGCCAAATGAATCAGTGCTAATATTCCTTTGTGAAAAGGGAAGTGCTAGAATATTTTTCAAATGTGTCTTCCCCCACCTAGAGTATAGCACAGACTTTAGCACACACTAGACACTCAGTGGGAGCTCTGGTAGTATAGTGCCTAAGGCACTTGACTACTAACCAGAAGGCTGGAGGTTCAAACCCACCAGCCACTCCTCGGAAGGAAGATGGGGCAATCTACTTCCGTA
>NW_006921596.1:1255973-1257396 GCF_000298275.1 Orycteropus afer afer | reverse complement strand
TGCCATAGGCTAGAGACCATTCTCAAAGCTTCTCCTTATATACAGGAAGCAATCCACATCCCAAAGGCAGCTCCTCAGCTGCTTGTGGTAGATCCCACCATGGAGCTGACTGCCAGTCTCATAATGGGGAATAACTACCACTAGCTGCCCAGCCACTCAACCAGGCCCAGCCAAGTTGACACACAAACATAACTACCACAGTATCTATATCAGTAAGGAACAAGTGAAGCTATCCCTATTTGCAGATAATATGATCCTATACATAGAAAATCCCAGAGACTCAGCAAGAAAACTATGGGAACTAATTGAAAGATTCGCGATAGTGACAGGACATAAGAGCAACATACAAAAATCAATTGGATACTTCTACATCAACAAAGAGATCTCTGAAAAGGAAACACAGAAAGCAATACCATTTACAACAGCTACCAAAAAGATAAAATACTTAGGAAAAAATCTTAACAGGGTCACAAAAAAAAATCTATTTAAAGAAAACTACAAAATACTGCTTCAAGAAACTATAAGTGATCTACATAAATGGAAGAACATATCATGCTCATATAGGAAGACTGAACATAGTGCAAGTGTCTATACTACCCAAAGCAATCTATACATTCAATGCAATCCTGATCCAGATTCCATCATCATTCTTTAAGGACATGGAAAAACCAATCACTAATTTTATATGGAAAGGAAAGGGACCTCAGACAAGCAAAGCACTACTAAAGAAGAACAAAGTAGGAGGTCTCACACACCCTGATCTCAAAACCTAATATTCAGCCATGGTAGTCAAAACAGGCTGGTATTGGTACAATGACAGACATATAGACCAGTGGAACAGAATAGAGAACCCAGAAATAGATTCATCCGACTATGGACAACTGATCTTTGATGAAGGGTTGAAATCCATTAAATGTGAAAGAGACAGCCTCTTTAACAAATGATGCTGGCAAAACTCAATATCCACTTGCAGAAAAATGAAACAAGTTCCATACCTCACAAAATACACAAAAACTAATTCAAGATCAATCAGACTTAAATGTAAAACCTAAAAGTGTAAAGTTTATCAAAGAAAAAGTAGAGACAAGCATAGAGTCCCTAATATATGGCATAAATAGACTATTAAACATAACTAAAAATGCACAAATAGCAGAAGATAAACTAGATGACTGTTGTTGTTGTTGTTGTTAAGTGCTGTCGAGTCATTTCTGACTCATAGCGACCCCATGCACAGCAGAATGGAACACTGCCCGATCCCGCACCAGCCCCACAATCCCTGCTATACTCGAGCCCATCATCGCAGCCACCATATCAATCCATCTCGTTGAAGGCCTCCCCCTCTTTCATTGACCCTCCACCCTACCAAGCATGACATCCTTCTCCAGGGAATGGTCCCTTCTGACAACATAACCAAAATAGGTGA
>NW_006921596.1:1225444-1255223 GCF_000298275.1 Orycteropus afer afer | reverse complement strand
TTCCTCATGAGTACAATCAAGTGCTCAGGAATTCCCATTCTTCTCAATGTTATCCATAATTTGTCATGATCCACACAATCAAATGCCTTTGCATAGTCAAGAAAACACAAGTAAACATCTTTCTGGTATTCTTTGCCTTGAGCCAAGAAAATTAAATTCATATGCACATAAGACTTCTCCAAAAAAAAGTAAAAAGAGAACCTACATATTGGGAAAAAATATTTGGCAATGACATATCTGACAAGGGAGTTATCTCTAAAATTTATAGAAAACTCCAATACCTCAACATCAAAAAGACAAACAATACAATTCATAAATGGGCAGAAGACATGAACAGACAATTCACCAAAGAAGAAATTCATGTGCCCAACAAACACATGAAGAAATATTTGTAATCACTAGCTATTAGACCAATGCAAATCAAAATAATGAGATATCATCTCACTCCAGCACTAATAGCAAAGTTCAACAAGACAGAAAATAATAACCCCTGGCAAAGGTATGGAGAGATTGGGACTATAGTACACTGCTAGTGGTATTGTAAAATGATGCAACCACTGTGGAAAACAGTATGGCACTTCCTTAAAAAGTTGGAAATAGAAATACCATGTGATCCAGCAATCCCATGACTAGGTATATATCCTAAAGAAGTGAGAGCTGGGACACGAATAGATATATGCACATTCATGTTCATCGCAGCACTATTCACAATAGCAAAGAGATGGAAACAGCCTAAGTGCCCATCAACACATGAATGGATAGCAAAACTATGGTGCATACACACAATGGAATACTATGTAACACTAAACAATAAGGAAGAATTTGTGAAACACCTCAAATTGTGTATGGACTTGGAGGACATTACGCTGAGTAAAATAAGTCACTCACAAAATGACAAATTGCATGAGTCCACTATTATAAAAAGTCAAGGAAAGGCTTACACTTGGAAGGAACTATCTTTGTTGGTTACCAGGGATAGGAGGGAAGTGGAGAGAAAATTGCTAGATAGGGAAGAAACAAGTATTGATTTGGGTGAAGGGAAAGATAATACACCACAAACAAGAGACCAGCACAATAACACTAAGAAAAAGGATGACATGGAGAGGTGCACAGGTGGTAAAGACAACAATGGTAAATATTTTTATATACACAATACTGCATGATCAGTAATAACAAATATAGGATAGATAGATAGGCAAAATGATCAACATTTTGATCAAATGGTAATATATCCATGACCATATCTAAGTCTGGCAGATGATATTTCTACATTTTATGTCCTATGACTATGTCTAAATATATAATAGAGCTAATACAGGACAAAGTTATGATAACTTCTTAGCCTGAGCCAAACACCTTGAAGGAGTGAGTCACTGGGCCCATGGGCTCAGGCCCATGGTCATGGGGAACATCAAGCTCAATTGGCATAACACACTATACAAAAACTATTCTATATCCTACTTTGGTGAGTAGTGAGTGGGGTCCTAAAAGCTTATAGGGAGCTATCTAAGATGCAACAGTTGGCATCTTCCCATCCAGAACAAAGAAGAGTGGAGAAAATCAAAGACACATAGAAACAAGTGGTCCAAGGGAGTAGCAGACTGACTGTGGGATCTTCAGCCTACATGACCCTGCAACCAGAAGGAAAGATGATGCCCAGCTACCATTGCCAGCCACTAAGAAAGGCATAAAAGTAGGAGATCCTGAATAGAGTGGGAGAAAAGTGTGGAACAAAACTCAAAATCAGGCTTACTGGTCTGATAGAGACTGGTGAAACCTCCGAGGTTATGGTCCCTAGTTACCTTTCTGGCCTGGAATTGAACCCTCTCCTGTGGCTTCCAGCAATAGAAAGATCTACAGTGAACAATTATATCAGGTAGGTACACCCCTTAGAACAATCAACCATGGGAGATCAGAAGGGCAGCACTTGCCCAGGGAGATAGATCAGAGGGCAGGAATGCATAGGAAAGAAGGACACAGGGAAAAGCTAACCACAGGGAGCAAGTAAGAAGAGAGCTGTTACAATGTGGAAATTAAAATCAAAGTCATGAAACAAAATGTGTATGAACTGTTGAAAGGGAAATGAATTTGCTCTCTGTAAATATTCCCCAAAATCATAATATAAATAAATAAAAAGGGAGAAAAAAAGAGAAAGAAATGAATGAATGAACAAATGAATGATAGAAGAGACACAAGGTGAGACATCGGAGCCTTTTGGCCCAGTCCAAACTTTTCCACAACCTTGTTAACTGACATTAAACAAAAAACAAACCAAACTCACTGCCATCCAGTCGATTCTGATTCATAGCAACCCCCATTGGGTTTCTGAGGCAGTAAATCTTCACAGAAGTAGATTGCCTAGTCTTCCTTCCACAGAGTGGCTGGTGGGTTTGAACCACCAGCCTCCTGGTTAGCAATCAAATGCCTTAGGCACTGCACCACCAGAGCTCCCTCAGTGACATTAGGCAAGTCATTTTGACCTCCTTGGACCTCAGTTTCCTCATTATAACGAACGTGTTAGATGTTATTTTAGAGATTTTAAAGAACCCCCTCCTCTGAATTTAGACTATTGTCCTTGCAGCTTGCTCTCAGGTTTATGGTCCCTTCCCTGGGTTTCCACTAGAGGAAGCCTCCCCCTCTCCCCCATTGAGGCTGCTATGGTGGTTTTCCCTCTTTGCAACAGGACACCAAATGGTTAATGTATCACCCATCGCCTTTGATTTATGAAGTAGAAGTTTCGACCAGGAAACACAACAGAGACAAGCCACCTCACTTGCAGGGAAGGCCCCAGAGAGCAGTAATTTTGTGAGCACAAAGGCGAGTCACAGCCTTGGGTCTCAATTGTGTTTGGTGCACTCACCCTGCCGCCCACCAAGCCCATGCAGGGGAGGATGCCAGGGCTAGCATTTGTCCCTGCTCTGTGCAGAGACAGAGACAGCCTTGTCACCTCACCTCTGCTGTGCAGCCAGCCCAGGGACCTCAGCTGCCCACCCTTTGCCCTGAGAACTGAAGTGCAGCCCTGCCCGGGTCACCGCTTAGCGTTTCCTTTCAGCGTCTGCCAATCTATCAAGATTCAGCTACCGCTGTGAACCCATCAACTCCATGCAAAGGAAAAAAGGAACCCCTCACCACAGCAATTATTTATCCTGGCCTGAACTTCAGATGACCTTTCCCAGTTCCACAGAAGTTGCTGTTGGGAGCACCTTGGTGTGTAGGATTTTTTAACCGTGCCCGCCCCTTCCTTTTAATAAGGAGCTCTGATGGTACAGTGTCTAAGGCATTCAGCTACTAACCAAAGGTCGGCTGTTCGAACCCACCAGCTGCTACAAGAGAGAAAGATGAGGCAGTCTGCTTTCGTAAGGATTTATAGCATTGGAAACCCTTTGGGGCAGTTTGGCTCTGTCCTACAGGGTCAGTATGAGTCAGAATTGACTTGATGGCAGTAGGTTTGGTTTTGGTTTTTCCTTTTACTAAACACACATATATATATTTTCCTGCTACCTGACCTTCTTTTGCAAATTTTCCTTTACAAAAAGATTTTGGGTGGCCCATAAGCCATGGTAGTGGGGCAAGGTTGGCCCAGCAAGAGAGCAGATTTTGTGTGAACAAATTCATTGAAAAGAAAAAGTGGTCCCTGAGGATGCTTGAGGGAAGACAGAAACAGCTCACCTACCAGCCAGCTCACCCCTTGAACATAAATGAGGGCTCTTCTGCACCAGAAGATGTGCCATCACCTGGAGAGACACAACACTGTCAACTGTATGGTGTGCGTTTGTGTGTGTCTGTGTGTCCCCAAGTTAGAGGAAAATCCAAGCTGTAATAAGGGTTATGCAGGATGTAACTCCCTGCGTAAATTTAAAGTGACCTAAGGGACATAATTACATTAATCTCATCATGAGACAATATACTTTTTATTTGTTTGAATTTTATTTGTATTGGTAAAACTGACCTGAAACTGACACAAGTTTATTAGAAAAAGGACTCTGTAAAAGCAAGTGGGCCGGTCTTCTTATTTAAGATGGATGTGCCAACTTCTAGTATGATTAGAGAAATGGATAACTCACTAACATCTGTGCAAACTACAATAAAAAGGGATTTAGTGTTACCCCAAGGAAGGCAAGAGAGGCTGTCTGTCCATTAAACGCTTTATTACAGTGCCAGCAGCTTTTTTCTAATTCAGTTATTCCTGCACCGTGTTCAGCACTCTGACTGCCTGTCAACCCACCAGACAGTGCTCGGGGCTGGGAGGTTTTGTGCAAGGTAGGTGACAATCAAATGAGCCACTGAGAAGAGAGGGGCTCCTGACCCTCGTGAAGGATTAACTACAGAAAGTGAGTGTGATCATGTCACACCATTACTTAGAATTTTCACAGTCAATTTCTGAAAATATGAGATAAGTTCTTAAAGAGGCAGTTTTCTCTGGAGCTCAGCGGACCTGGTGGGGTTTTGTTACAAGCAGTATGGCAGGGAGCCTACAGGGAGAATTGGCTGCTGTTTGGGCAGTGCCTGTGCTGTGCCTGCCCCTTGTAGGACATGCAGAGCCAGGCCTTGGGTCAATGTGCTTCCAGGCAAACAGAAAGATGCCTCCTGGGACCAGCATGCACTTTTTCCCTCCTCCTCTGACTACTGGGGCCTAGACTCTCCTGGGGACAGCCAGGCCGGTGAGCATGACCATTTGGGATCACCTCAAGTTGAGTCTGCAGGGAGTCTTCAGATTAGCTGCCTGAGGGCCTTGAGCCTCTTAGGTGCCAGGATGAAATGCCTGCCTCCCACCACCTCTTCTCACTTCCTGCAGCCACCACTACCAGCATCATCATTGTTCCTCCCAAGAAGACTATGTGTGCTCCTGTATAAGCAATGGGGCACTGTGCCTGGTGATCTTAGGGATCCGGGCCCATATTTTAAAATACACTATATACCCAGCACTAATATATTTCAAATATATATCATGGGTCTCCAAAGGTAGGAAGCATGACACATTGTAGGCACAAGAAGGAGTCTATCAAATCCTTATTTATAGATGGGAGACCTGAGCCACACAGTGGGGCAGGTGCCACCCAGGGGCATGGAATCATGGCGTAGAGCTGGACCCAGAACCCACACCTCACAGCACCCACACCAGCAACACTTCTGCAGACGGGGGTTCTGCACAGTAGGAGCTTTTTTGTCAAGCTGGACTAGAAATGTGACGTATTCTTTTGAATCTATCTATATATTTAAATGAGAGAAGTAAACCACAAACCTCTGAGCTTGGTTCTGCTAAAGTAATTTAACATCTGCTGCCACCTGAATCTAATTGAAACAATTCATTATCAAATTTACTGATCTGCTTAATGATTTTGTATTTCTCTTTCAAAATCACCTTCCGCCTTAGCTAGCCTAGGTAAATTACTCTTCCCTTCAAATCCCAGGGTGCAAGGAACTTGGACAAACATCTCATTAGGGACCCTTGTTTTAAAGATAGGGTAACAGAGGTTCCATAGGGGGAGTTGACTCTTACCGGGGTCCAAAGTGAGTTAAGCAGGATTTGAATGCAGGCTGCTGGACCCCCAGGGCTCATTCCACGAGAGTATATGTCTGATTCTCCAGTTACTCTGCATCTAAAAAAAAGGGAGGAAAAAGAGGGAACAATGGAAAGAGGTGGTGAGAAAGAAAAAAACAGGAGGAAAACAGGGAAAAGGAGGAATAGGAAAAGAAAGGAACAGAGCAAACTCCCTTCCCCTAACTGTGCATGTTTTATGTTTGCTCAGTGGCAGTCTGTTAAAGAAATACTTCATTGTCACTGAGCACAGTCATTAAAGGCACCTTGGAAATTTGGACCCTTTTACTAGAATCAAGGCTTAAATAGCAACTTAATTTATGACACTTCTCGAAGCTGATGGCATTTTTGCTCTAAGGTAAGGTCATCTCACTATAGACCCCTCCCATCGTTTCCCACCTAGTGCATGCCAACACAGAGACATTTACTCTCCACTTTCAACTAAACTGATTATTCAACTGCTAAAATGTAAGTCACATATGTATGTAGGCACGTTCGAGTCCACAGTGTGTTTCTAAAAGAGAGCTCTTTTATATGTGAGTGTAAAAGAGTGAAGGGGGTGAGGGGAAGGAAAAAGAGAAACCACGGATAAGCATGTGAATAATTAGATCAGAGATAGATGCCACCTTTTCTCAGTGTTGAAACGGTGAGGGGAAAAAGTACTAGCATGTAATTGACATAATTGATCTAGTATTTTTTTCCTTTTTGCTGCAGTAATTTTTATGCATGCCATTGTTGCTGTTATTATCCAGGATGTGATCGTGTGTGGTTGATAATACAGACTAGATATGAATACTCGTATGCACCAGCCAATCACAAATCTATAGTGTCTATTTCTGCATCACCAGGTGCTATCTCATGGGAAATATCCTCTTTTTTGGCAGACACACAGAGCGCTGCATTATCTGTCATTTTCATTAGATTCAAGCTACGGCTGAGCCAAAAAGACTTAGTTCTAGCATATGTGCTCAAAATGGCCAAGCTGCGATTGTCCAAATTCACCCTTTCAGGATTGCCTTACAAAACAACTGGAGCTAAAGCTTGAAATTAGAGTGAGCAAAGTGGTTGAATTCCATTTGGGAAGCTGCAAACACCGTAAGCTCCCAAGATTTGAGCTTATTATCATGATCACCTCCAAGGATCCGAGGAGGCACTGGCTTCCATCAGCAGCTCAATGTTTTTCAGCACATACTAGGTAGGGATGGAGGGTGGGCTCAGCCTAGATTCTAAGGCCACTGAACAAAGAAACCCCAATCTCCCTTCCATTCTCCCCTGTGCCTCTCATCACATCCCCATCTTCTGGGATGCTGTAACTCCTATCCCTAGGCCTTGCCCTAGACCAGCCAACTTTGAGCTCTGTAGGGCCATGTCCCCTTTCTAATATATAATTGGTTAGTCAGGGTGGCATGAAAGCCAAGGAATCTTAAAGGGTGAAATAATACAATTGCAGTGAGGTTGGGTCTGCAGGCAAGTCAAAATGTTTCCCTACCTGTCTTATAAATTCAATTCTGTACTTGAGCATGTAGAGAGGACCAGTCAAAGAATGAAGCCCCACAACAAATAAATATAACACTTCCAGTTCCAGGCTGCTGGAAGTAGGAGAGTCACCGGTTGCACGGGATCAGTCCCTCTGCCCAGAGGCTTGATGTTATTTTAAGCAGAAATTGGGAAAAAAATAAATAAGATTTTTTAAAATAAGAAAGTATAGACTAATAGTCCAAGCAGATCAACTCTCTTAAGAACCAATTGAAAAGTTGGAGAAAAATGTGGAACAAAACTCAAAATTATTAAAAAAAAAAAAAAAAAAAAAAATACTAGGCCTGTTGGTCTATATGGCCCTTAGTTCCCCTTTAGGCCTAAAATTGAACTCACTCCTGTGGCTTCCAGCCAAACAATAGACAGGCACATAAGGTGAACATTTATACAAAGTAAGTACACTACATAGAACAAGCAACCATGGCAGATCAGAAGGGCAGTAATTGCACAGGGAGATAGCTCAGAGGGCAGGAATGCATAGGAAAGAAGGACACAGGGAAAGGGTAACCAGAGGGAGGAAGTGGGAAGAGAGCCGTTACATTATGGGGATTGCAGTCAATGTCATGAAACAAATGTGTATGAATTGTATGAAAGATGAATTTGCTGTGTAAACTTTCATCCACATAATAAAAAATTCTAAAAAAAAAAAATCAAATTTATCAGGTTAGTCCCCACTCAACAATGGTGACTTGAATATTCATGTCACCTCTCAATTTCATAATTGTCATTCAACCAGCCAGTATTATCACTGCAGATGAAAAACTGGGACGTATTTGCCTTGTGCAAAGCATTTCTCCCTGGGCAAATAATGCCCTTCTGATCTCCCATGGTTGATTGTTCTAAGGTATAAATGTACTTGGTATAAATGTTCACCTTATATGTCTGTCCGCTGTTTGGTTGCAAGCCACAAAAGTGTGTTCAATCCCAGGCCCAAGGGGTGTCTAGGGGCCATAGTCTCTGGGGTTTCACCAGTCTCTATCAGACCAGAAAGCCTGGTCTTTTTTTATAATTTTGACTTTTGCCCCACATTTTTCTCCCACTTTATCCAGGATCTCCTGCACTGATCCCTTTCCAAGTGGTTGACAGTGGTAGCTGGGCACCATCTAGTTCTCCTGGTCCCATTGTCATGTAGACTGAGGTTTGCATGGTCCACTAATCCCTTGGACTAATTGTTTCCGTGAGTCTTCGGTTTTCTTCATTTTTCTTCGCTCAGATGAAATTTGATATTTTTGATCTTAACCACCAAACTACTCCTTCTGTAGCTGGAGAGAGCACTTTCGCTCTCATCCATTCTGCCCTCCTGCCCTGCATGGTGGGGCTCTCACTTGCTGCACCTCTTTGCTTCCTTATTTCCCTTTGTTGTTAGTTGACAATAGGCATCCTGTAACTCATGGCCACCCTGTGCGCAAAGAAATAAAACACTGCCCAGTCCCGTGCCATCCCCATGATCGAATGGAGATCAGACTATTGTGATTCCTAAGGATTTCATTGGCTAGTTTTCAGAACTACATGTCTAGGCCTTTCTTCCTAGTTTGTCTTAGTCTGGAAGCTCCACTGAAACTTGTTCAGCCTCATAGCTACTCCTAAATCTCCAATGATAGAGGAGTGGTGGCTGTACACGGGATGCCTTGGCCAGGAATCAAACCCAGGTCCCCCACACAGAAGGTGAAAATTCTACCACTGAACCACCACTGCCCCTACCCCTCCAAGTCTAGCTAGGCTGCAGAGTTCATTTTGTGATTATGAAAAGTACCTTACAAAAATACCTGCTTTTGAAAAGTGGTTCCCCTTTCAACACCCTATTGTCCATTCACTGTATCATGTTTTAAAACAAAATAAATATATTTTTTATGAAGAGAAATTGCCTCTTGTATTTCCTTCAATTATCACCATGTTAATCCATGTTAATGGAAACTAGGTAAGACAATCTGAAAACATTTGAGTGAGAGAATATACAAACAAACTTTCAAACTGTCTTTTAGCAAGTGAGGCTAAAGTTATTGAATATGCAAATTGCCTTATTAAAAGAAGAATGAAGTCTTTTTCAGCAATCACTTTAATTACAGTAGAACCCTTCAATAGAGAAATCAACTTGTTTCTCAGAGTTGAAATTCTTTAGAAAGGGAATTTAGGTATAACAGATTAAAATTAGAAAATTTACACTTGGTAGGAAAAAAAAATGGTCTGGGAGCTGCTGGGAGGGAGATGTTGGAGGCAGCTGGAGGAGGGATGAGAAAGATGGGCTGCTCAGCAACCTACCTGTGTCTGGCCAACCCCCAGTCTCTGTATCTCCCATTCTCCTGCTCTAATCGCAGAAATGGTCTATGAAAGGTATTTAGCCAAAACGTGTTGAGGTCCTACAACTAAAGCCATATGCTCCTTGGAGGGTAGGTATGGATTTGCAGGGTGGAACCCTTACGTACCAGCACCAAACTAAATAGTGTAATTATTTAGAAGACCTTCCTTCAACCTCTGTCCACTGTACTCCAGACCTTTCCCTCTCTTCCTAGAAACCACCAAACTTTGCCTGTCCTGTGTCCCTTTTACCCAAACTATCTCTTTGTTTAGGAATCAGAGATCCAAGGGATGATTCAAGTCATTGTTCAGTGAAGACTCATCTCTCATCCCAGATAGTATTAATCTGTTTGAACAGAGCATCCCACTGGGGGCCTGCTGTCCTTACTCATTCATCAGGCACAGATGCTAAATGGCAACAAATGAAGACCACATGCCCCATTCTGGTCACAGTCTGGGGAGACAGGCCCAGAGATGCTCCCAGTCTACATTCCATGTGCACAGGTGGTCCAGTTTGATGGTACCCTGACTCTCTGGGAGGGTGACAGACCAGGAATTAGGGCAGAGGTTTGGAGTCAGACTTTGTAGGTTGGATCCCAGCTTCATAGAACGTGAGCTTATTGACCACAGACAAGTTATTTATCTTTTCTCTGCTTCAGTTTCCTCATCTCTAAAATGAGGAAGTAACACTGTACTTCAGAGTATGATTTTGAAACTTTAATAAAGGAAAAAAAAGGAATAATTTAGTTTAGAATCTAGCTTATTACCTCTAATAAGCATTAAATGAATGCAGGGTGTAACCCTTACGTATCAGCACCAAACTAAATAGTATATTATTTAGAAGACCTTCCTTCAACGTCTGTCAACCTACTAGCTGGTAGTAGTGGCAGCAGCAGGAGCTTTGGTAGCATAATTCCTAAGGCATTTGATTACTAACCAGAAGCGTGGTGGTTCAAACTCACCAGCCACTCCTCGGAAGGAAGTTAAGGCAATCTACTTCCATAGTGATACTGCCTACGAAACCCAGGGAGGGTTTACTATGAGTTGAGTCTGACTCGATGGCACATGACAACAACAGTGGCAGCAGTAGTAGTATATAATCTCCTGTGCATAGTCTAATACATTGTTACCTGAATTTATACACAAATCTGAAATGCAAAATATGAAATTCACACATACTCAAAAACTCTACATGCAAATGGTCCTTGGGTGAGCTACTAATTCTTGAGTACCTACCACATGCCATCAGTGAATAAAGTTAGAAAAAAAAAAATCCCCATTGTTTTACATTCTAGTAGAAAGACTAATAGTAAATAAAAAGTGTAATAAATTCATAAAATATATAGCATTTCTGAAGTATCGCCATTGAGCAAAACAACAGAGCAAACAAAGGCAGATCAGTAGACCTGGAGTGGGAGGAGCAGTTACAATTTAAGGTAGGTCTCATTGAGAATGTGAAATCAGAGCAGATTTCAAGAAGGTGAGGAGGAGAGAGGCCAGTGGACATCTAGAAGAGAATTCCAAGCAGATGTTATAGCCTGTGCAAAGGTCCTGAGGCAGATGTGAGCCTGACATGTTCCTGGAGCAGCAGTGAGTCAATGGGGCTGAGGAGCAAGTGAGGGACAGAGAACTAAAACTAGAGTCAGAGAGTGATGAAGACCAGATCACTAGGATGTGGGGGTCACCAGAAGGGGTTCAGCTTTTACTTGGAGTGAAATAGGGAGACTTAGAGGATTGTGAGCAGAGGGGTAATATGATCTGACTCACATTATAAAAGGAAGAACTGGCTACTGAACTGTGAATAGACCAGGACGTGGTCCCTGTGAGGAGGCAATTTCACTTATCCAGGCTGGAGGCGATGGATTAGGGTTGTAGCAGTGGATGTGGATGTGAGAAGTCCTCAGAATTTGGGAACATTCTGAAGGTGATCCAACAGATCTGCCTAACAATGTGGGGTCTGAGAGACAAAGAGTAGACAAGATGACTCCAAGGCTTTGTTTAATTAGTGCAAACTAATATGTAAACAAGGAACTCATGACTATCTTTGTTATGAAAAACCATAAAATGGCATTTGGTCTAAATTGCTAAAATCTTACCTATAATGTTTAACCCACAGCACAGCTAAATAAATACATATAAAATACGAAGTCAAATTAAGACTACATCATTTATACTCCTTATTCTCATATGAAGATCATATTTGGACCTCAAGCAGCACATAGAAGGTACAAAAATATTTTACTTTCGTTTGTTTCTTGAACTCACTAAATTTACTTCTACCTCAGAGCCTTGATACATGCTGTCCCTTGTCCTAGAACGACCTTCTGCCAGACACTCACACAGCTTGCCCTTTCTCATCACCTCATGTCTGCTCAAATATCTTCTCCATTCTAGTCACTCTGTTCTCACTGCCTTGTCATTTCACAAGTTCCTCTTAGTTATTTGTTTATTCATCTGTTTTTCTACTTATCTGTTATCTGTTTATTGAACATCTATCTGTCTATGTATCATCTATCATCTGTTGATGTGTTTGTCTCCCTGTTGTTGTTGTTGTTATGTGCCCTCCAGTCAACCCAACTCATAGCGACCCCTCCTTGGGTTTCTGAGGCACTATCACTCCGGAAGTAGATTGTCCCATCTTCCTTCCGAGGAGTGGCTGGTGGGTTCAAACCGCCAGCCTTGTGGTTAGCAGTCAAGTGCCTTAGTCACTATGCTACCAGAGCTCCTATGACAATGTAATCTCCCCCAATTGTTTTTTGAGTGAACAAACTAGTGAATGAATGGAGAACAATTTTGTGTGTGATTTGAGATTTTCAGGGGTGAAAGGTATAGAGAGAAGATGGTTCTTGATGAGAATCAGAAGGGGGCTGGTGGAAGATAAAAAAAAAGAGGGTGAACAGGAGTGGGACTGGGAGAGTGGGGTTGAGCAAGAAGTCAATGGGATGAGAACAAACTTTCTGGGAAGAAACAGAAACACATCTCTGACAGCCAACCTCCCCCCCTTCCCCACATGCATCCTGACTTTTATTTGTAATCTAGAGTGAAGCATCACCTGACCTTGCCCTGCTGACTGTAAGCCAGAGAAGAAAATCCAAGCCCCAGGCAGTGTGGGGCAGGCTCGGTTGTCCCTGGGAACTTGAGGGGGCAGCAGGAGGGAAAATGAGCCTGGAGACCTCTCCCAATCCTGGATAGCCATTTGTCCATAGGAGTAAGGGGCCGACTGTGGGGCCCAGCTCACACAATTTGGTGGTTGTCCATGTGGCCCAGAGCTTCCTACAGAGATGCACAGCTCTCAGCCTGCGTGTTTCCATCAGACTTTCTCATTGGCACGTGGGTTTAGTGTTTCGTTGATTGATTTCAATGAAAAAAAAGAAAAGTTGTTTAACAGCGTTAAATGTTATATGCATAAATGTTATCAAAACAGTGAAGAAAAATGTCCCATGTATGACTTAAGCTAAAATCATCTCTCCCAAGTTGTCATAGCATTATTTTTTATAACATTTTTTTTTTTTTTCAGCTAGATGATTGGCTTTATTGTTTGTATTCTCTTCCTCAAGGATGTCCTGTGGAGAGGTGCTGGAGAAACTGAACTGTGTGGTCAGTCAGGTCAGAGTCTCAGAGACCTGCAGGACACCACACATAAATGACAGGTCCTTCCTGATCAGGGCCTTTGGGAGAGGAGGCCCAGTTCAGGGAGGAAAGGCCTGGGTGTGGTGGATGGCCAGGGGTGCTCCACAGACAGACTCAGTCTCTGAGGGTAGACAGGGGGTACCAAAGGTATCTATCTATACCTGTGTCTTCTGGCTAGAAGTGGCCAGGAGCAGGTGTGTGTGTGTGTGTGCGGGGGGAGGCCCTCTCTCCTGGCCCCAAACAGTGCAGGCCTGGCACTCATCTTTATTGGGCTCTGACTTAATACTTCAACCTCTGGGAGCCTCTGCTCTGGGAATCAAGAAGGTGGAGACCCAGCCCTGCCATATGACCAGTCATGGGAGGATCTTCTGCAAGATTCAAGGAGGCCCACTCAGGAGCAAGAAGGAGGAAAACCAGCAAAATTGTGGGTCTGCAGAAACTCAAGGCGAGGAGAGTTCTGGATTGGAGGAGGAGGGAGCCTTCCTGGTGCTGGGGGCACCTCAATCCAGTTCACACAGGTGGTAAAAAAAAAGAAGCAGGTGCCACAGAGTGAGCTGAGGCCTGGGGGTAAGAATAACCTAGCCTAAGACAGGAGAAAGACCTGCCTGGACTCATGCCCAGGAACTCTCTAGACCTCAACAGACTTTAGAAGCTCAGATGGAGGGTGGGGAGCAAGGGTGAACTCATCTGTCAGACTGGGCAACCAAGTGTCTAACTTCTGAAAATGACTTTGGGATATATAGCTTGTGGTAATTATGTTCGTGTATCAACTTGGCTGGGCCTGGTTGAGTGGCTGGGCAGCTGGTGGTAGTTATTCCCCATGATGAGACTGGTAATCATCTCCATGGTGGGGTCTACCACAAGCAGCTGAGTAGCTGCCTTTGGGATGTGGTCTGCTTCCTGTATATAAGGAGAAGCCTTGGGAATGGTCTCTAGCCTGTGGCACGCTTGGACCCTGCATGTAGCCTTGTTGTTGCTCAGCAGCCTGCTATGCTCTGCCGACCTTGGGACTTACAAAGCGTTTAAGTTAATGGCCTGCCATGTGGTTTGGTAACATTGGGACTGTGCCTTTTCACTTGTCAACCTTAGGTTTTTCAGCCTTAGCAGCCAGCAGCTGTCTGAGTGAAGAAACACCTCTAGCTCCAGTGGGCCGGGAGCAGGAGGGAGAGCTGAAGCCCAAGGCTGAGGGGCTTTCACCCAGCCCCCAGAGCCTGGCACTTTGAACTTGGACTTAAAGACTCCAAATTATAAGAATAAACTCCTGTTTGTTAAGGCCATGCCATTTGCGGTATAATTCTTGTCAGAGTGGCACTAGGTAACTAGAACATAGCTGGAAAAAATTCTCAGATGAATCACTACGTAGCCAAAATAAGTTAAAATCCTGCAAGTGATGGTGGCCACGGCAGCCCCAGAGCAGGCAAGGCCTCAGTCCAGGCCCTATGTGGATCATGTACACGCTGGGAGGATTGTCAGTATTCCTATTTTCCAGGTTGGAAAACTGAGGCTTGACGAGGAGAGAGGCCATGACCACAAAGTAAGGATGATAGCCAAGATTTAAGCCCAGTGCTGTCCCCCAACTCTAATCCCCACTCAGAACTATATAGCTCTCAAAGTCCCCATCGCTGGGAAGTCTTCCATGCTCTCTGAGGTATTTTAGCCTCTGGAGCAAAACTAGCAGCAGCCAGGGATGCCCCCAGGTGTAGGCACAATCCAAGTATGTGCCGAGCCCAGTGGAGACCCGCCAGGAAACTGCCTTCCTTCCTTCCTTCTTCCCATCTGAGAACGGCACCGTGGCTGTCACAGCTCACTAACCTCAGAGACTGTTTATTTCATTTACGCAGACAGTTCCCAAGGCAGTCGAAATCTAGCTTCAAACCACCTTGGCAGCGCCTGGCCACACTGACCAGATCGAATTTGAAGTTTCAGTGCCTGACAGGCACCGGCTGACTCAATTAGGGGAGCTGCTAGGTTGGATTTGCCAGGCCTTCTCCACGTGGAAGGCTGAGCCCACCTCATCATCCTACACAGCTCTGGTGCTACACTCAGCCATGTCTCAGTCTCCTTCCCCAGGACATGTCAACTCCTGAGCATTCTGGGGTGCTGGGGTGGATGCCTCAGATACTGCAGCATGTTTCTAGGTTTTCTCCACCTTGATGCACCCTCACCCTACCATCCTCTGGAACCTCCTAACCGAGAGAGGCCTAAGTCAGGGACAAAGCCTATTTTCTCTCCCTAATGCATTGTAGAGGCACCCTGGTGGGGCAGTGGTTAAGCACATAGCTGCTAACCAAAAGATTGGCATTTCGAACCTTCCAGCTGCTCCACCAGAGAAAGCTGTGACTGTTGGCTTCTGTAAACATTGCAGTCCTGAAAACCCTTGGGGCACACTGTCCTATAGAATCACTGTGAGTTACAATTGAAGCCACAGCAACAGGAACAGTACATTGCAAGACTCCATGGGTGGGACAAATGGTTGAAGCACTTGGGAAGAGATTGGAAGTTTGAGTCCACCCAAAGGTGTCTTGGAAGAAAGGCCTAACAATCTACTTCTGAAAGATCATAGCCTTCGACAACCCTGTGGAGTATAGTTCTACCACAGGTCTACTCCGACACACACAGAGTCACCATGGGTCAGAGCTGACATGACAACATCTGGTTACTAGTTAGGACATTGCATTCCTACACCACTGACCTGAAACCAAAGCTCTTCTCCCTACAGGGCCTCTTACCACCACCCCACCCCACTCACACCCAGGGCCTGGGTATCCACCATGCCTTCCACGTCCATCCAGTGTCCTACTTAGTTAGCAATTCCTACTGGCAGCATCACCATGGCACTATAGCATTGAACATAATGGAGCTTTGCCTCTCATCCCAGGCCCAGTTCCAAAGTTTGGAAATGATTTGTATTTTCTATAATTGCCATTATAACTTCTGTAAACCTCGTTTACATCCAGATATGCTTTCATGAATTGGAACTGAAAAGGTCAGGGCTTTAGTGTGCATCTATGGGCCTCAACTGGACCCAGGGCTGCTGTCCATCCTGTGGATGTCGGTGGGAGAGGTGGAGGGCTCTGCTCAGGAGCACACAGCAGGGCCTGAACGGCCTCTACCACTGCAGCCTCTCACCTCCCAACACCTTGACCTGCCTTCCAGGAAGGCCCTCCCAAGGAGATGAGACACACTCTCTCCCCATGTGGATCTGGTAACTAGAGCTGTCAGCCCACTGGGATTTTGGCACCAGTGAAATGGGCTTACTTTGCTCTGCCAAAATTCTACATCAGAAGAAGTGATGTGGTAGGTTAAGAAATTCATTACCTAAAATGCCAACTTCTTACGGTTAGATAAGGAGCTCTGGTGGCACAATGCATAAGACATTTGCAGTGTAGTAAATTACTTAGTATGGCTTTTCTACCCATAAGTCATTGTAAACTCAGTGGTGGAATGAGCAACGGAGGAGCTGATTGTAAATGTTATCCAGTGGAGTATTTCTGTTGGGTGTGGCACAATACAATGTTCTGGGAGGTGCCCACTTTCTCTCAGGTGCTTAGAGTTCTGATGCTATAATTGGCTAGTTTGACCACCCTGCAGGCTCTAAAGGAGATCTCCTGGAGGCAGAACTCTCTCTGACTGCTGGTTGAGGAAGACGTGCTGCTGAAAGAGACATGGGCTCCTGGGACACGTGTTGCTGGGAAAGAGACGCAAGAGACATGCATTGCTGAGTGAGACACCGAGGGACCAGCACTGCTGGGAAAGAGACTGTGAGAGACTCTTGGCTGAGGGACGGTGGGCTGAGAGAGAGACTCAGCGTTCTTCCTGAACTTGAGTTGTAGACTGGTGCTTCCCTAATAAATCCCGTAATAATCTGTGAGTTCTGTGTGGCCACTGCAGTGAATTATCGAACCCAGGAGAGAGGTGGTGGGTGCTTTGGGAGGAATGGTTGGTGAAAGGGCTGGAGGGAGGCAGCATGTCTGGCCTTGCAGTAATAGGCCTTGGGTTACTGCTGGTAATCCTGCCTTCCCCTTGTAGGGTTAGAGGAGGTCAGAACATGTGGCCTCCTTGCCGTTTTTGCAACATTTGACTGCTAACCAGAAGGTCAGCAGTTCAAACACACCAGCCGTTCCAGGGAAGATAGGGTAATCTACTTCCATAAAGATTTACCACCTTGGAAACCCAATGGTGGTCGCTATGAATCAAAACTGACTTGGTGGCAGTGAGTTTGGTTGTTTTTTTTTTTTTTTTGGTTTCAGGGTAGAAAAGATGATATCAAGGAAAACCCTATAGCACAAGCCCTCATTCCTAGCAGGAGCCCATGGAGGGTAGGACTGGCTTCCACAGCTCCTCTGAGGGCTGCTGCCCTGTTGTATCCTTAGCTCTTTAAGGCCAGGATTTGTGTCTCATTCTTTATGTTCTTTACCAACCTAGGACCAACCCAGGGCCCAGTCAGCTGATAAAAATAAAAATGCTAACATTTAGTAGATGATTGTACCAGTTTTCTGAGCCGGCTGTAACAAATGACCACTAACCTGGTGGCTTAAAAGCACAAAAATTTCTTCTCTCACCATTCTGGAAGGCGGAAGTGTGATATCAAGGTGTTAGCTCAGATATGCTCTAAGGAGGCTCCCCAGGAAAATCCGTTCCTTGCCTCTTCCAGCTCATTGGTAGCTGCTGGCATCATTTAGCTTGTAGCCTCATCAATCCCCCCTTCTATTTTCACACAGCCTTTTCCTCTGTGTGTCTCTGGCTCTAATCTCCCAATGTCTTTCTTTTATAAGGACACACATGGCTGCATTTAGGGATAATCCAGGATAAACTCCTCTTATAAAGATTCTTAACTTAATCACATTCTTTCCCATAGAAGGTAATACTCATTCTTTTGCCATATAAGGTAATATTCACAGATTCTGGGTATTAGGAAATAAATACACCCTGAGGGGGTATTTTTTGTGCTTATCAGAGCTATTACATAATAACTTGGGATCTCAGTGTAGAGGTTTTCTCATTTGATTCTCAGAGCAATGGAAAGATCAGGTGTTATCATTTCCTCATTTTATATTTCTGGGGTGGGGGCTGGAAGGGGCAGGAGGAGAGTGATGACGGAGAAGGAAGAGATGTGATATAAACCTGATGCTCATGACAATGAAACCAAAGTCTGGAGTCTGCAGTAGTTGTTTTGTTCTTCTTCTGACTTTCTTTTGTATTCCTTGTAATCAGATACTGAAGACTGGGTCTTGGGGGCCAGAAGTATAGACACTGGGGTCTAATAGGCCTGGAGGTAAAGCCTGCTCTTGCCTTAGTTTCTCCACAATGCCAGCTTCACAGCAGGGTTAGTCTAAGTACTAAAGGAAACAACATATGAAAATACTTAGCTCAAGGCCTAGCAAACACTAAACATACAGTCAATGGTAGATATGGTATTTTTGTTTAATTGGACAAATGTTTCCTAACACCTCTCATATGCTAAGCACTGAGGAAGAGGAAGAGTTTGCAGTAAGCACTGTTGGCATCACCTGATTACAAGTACTAGCAGGAGGGGTAGTGGTGCTGTTGCTGCTGTGTGCCGTAGATTCCAACGCATCATGACCCTATATGACAGAGTAGAACTTCCCTGAAGGATTTCAGGCTGTAATCTTTGTGGGAGCAGGTTGCCAGGTCTTTTCTCCTGCAGCTGGTGCTTTCAGACCAACATTTCTGTCAGCAGCTTAGTGCTTAACCACTGTACCACTGAGTTTCCTTAGAGATTGTCGAACTGAGGGGCAACTTCCAATTGTTCCTCATCTAATCTCTCCTTTGTGCCTGCATGCCACAAGGACAAATCAAGACTATTTTATTTTAAATGCTGGAGAGAAGAAGATGACACAGAACCTGCCTTTCTCACAGGAACTCACAGCTCCGTGGGTGGAGAAGGCAATTTTGTGCTTCTGGAATGGTCACCAGACCTCAGTGGAGCTTGGAAGAAGGAGAATGATGTTTCCTAGAAGCAGTGATGTTTGAGCTGAGTCCTGGAGGATGCAAACATCTGATGTTTGAGCTTTAGGGGTCATTAGCTAGAAGTTGGCTAGAGAAATGTGCACCTGTGTCTCTGGGGAATATGGGAATATCAGAAAGCACAGAAGTTGATGACACAGCCAGAGCCCCTGCCTAGGGAGATCCTAATAACAGCACTGTTGATGGTGACGATCATGATGGTTGGATTGTCACAGTCCTGGCAAGGAATCCAGGACATGCTCCAGAAGGATTGGAGAATGTTTAATGAAAGGACTACTCATAAAATGTGGGGAGTGACCAGGAGAAAACAAGGGATAATGAAGCGCCCCAGGGCTAGTAGCAAAGGGAAGCCATTAACTGTCTCTAGGTCTTGAAGGGCCAAGGAAGGAGAGATTACCTGAACTCAGGGAGAGCTGCACAGTCAGAGAGGGCTGCTTGGCAGGAGCTGTGGACTTCAGCAGAAAAATGCAGCCATTGTCAACCAGTGGATAGAAAGGAGGACACTAGAGACTCCTGATTGGCCATTCCCAACTGGAAGCCAGGGAGCAAGGGAGCCTGAAGTCCATATGAGTCAACTTCCTGGGGTACAGAGAAGGATGGAGAGTAGAGCTTGAGAGACAAATAGAGAATTCAGCATGATGGTGGTCGGGGTTGAGGTGATGATGGTGGAAATGGCTACCATTTGCTATTCTCAGGGCTTATAATCTTCACAACTTCCAATAAGATATGGCACTAGGGATTCTTGGAGACTTGAAAGATCTATTTGTGGATCAACTGCCAGAACTGGCCTCTGTTCCCTTGGAACTCCCCAAAAACACATTGTTTGGCCAAGCACTGGGACCAGGTGACTTGTGTTGTAATGATGAGGGGGTTTATCTGTCTTCTTGGTCTTTTTTAACGTCTTTAGATCAGAGTGATTCCTGATTGTCTCTGGAGCCTAGGGCTGGGCACAGGACCCACCACTAAGGAATAGCTAAACCAATGATAAGGAAGGAAGGAAGAAGGGAAGCAGGAAAGAAGGAAAGGAGAGAGGGAGAAAAAGAGACTTGAAACCAACAGGCCATGACAGCAAGGCATAGGCCTTCTACCTGATCTCTATGAGGTGGGACCATTGTGGACATTTAGCAAATATTGGAGAAGAGCCCACACAGCAGCTCAATGACATTTCTGTTTTCTCTGACGCACATTTACTCATGTCTAAACATGTACTGAAAAACATTCAAGCTTTTCGAATCTACGTGGGTTCCTGAAATCTCCACAAGCACAAACTCTGAGTGAGAGGGTTTGTTCTGTGTCTCCAAGTTGCAAATGAAAACCCACAGCCCAACATAGCTCAGAATTGCTGATCACCTTGTGATTGTTGTGTTAATAAAAGAAAATACAGAGAAATACAAACCTGTCTTCCTGCTAATGTTAATTTTGGTCCCCAAAACTGTCACTAAACCATATTGCTGGGCATGCCACAGATGTTCCTCCTCATATACATGCAAGCCATTGAAAGTGAGAGGTGGACGCTTTGACAGAACCCCTGTCACTTTGATGATAATTTTGGTCAAGTCATTCTCCTATCACTTGAGCCTGCCACTTTATCTGACCAAACCCCTTGTGCAGAGGTTCCAGTTGGGGCTACTATGTAATTCTATGTATGCTACTGGAACCTGTTCAATAGGCTGATAAAATTAAACAATTTAAATAATAAGGTGAGCTGTTTCACTTTGTCAACTTCCCACTAATTTCACTATATGCAGAACATATAGAATGACCAGTTTGGTGGAGCACTAGGTAGACTCTTGATTGCTCATTCCCAGAGCTCAGTAGGGTGAGAAATGACACACAAGATGTGTGACTCTCCACCTTGAGACTGAGGTTTTTACTAACCAGGAGAGAAGAGACTTAGTCACTTACCAGTTTTTAAACTTACCAGAGCACAACAGCAGTGTGTTCTCCCATTTTGTCCTACTTTATCTGCCATGTGTAGTGATTGTTTTTAAGAACCAGAGGGTATTATGATTTAGAGCAATTACAAAGGAGAAAACCCACCCAGCATTTTGTAGCTTCAAGATCTTTTCCATACCATGCAGGGAGCAGATTGGAGTAGACCTGAGCAAGGAGTATGAGGTAGGGGGTGGTGGTGATAGTTTGTTTTAGGCTCCAGTAATTTTACCTGGGAGGGTAATGGTGGTTCAGTGGTAGGATTCTTGCCTTCCGTGCAGGACATTGGGGTACAATTTCTGGCCAATGCACGTCATGTGCAGCTACCACCTGTCTGTCAGTGGAGAGCAATGTGTGGCTCTGATGTTGAATAGGTTTCAGTGAAATCTCTAGACTATGATGGACTTGGAAGAAAAGCCTACTGATCTACTTCCAAAAATCAGGGAAAAAAAAAAAAAATAAACCTATGGATTACAATGGTCCGATCTGTAACTCATCATAGGGATGGCACATTTCATTCCATTGTGCATAATGAATCAGGGACCTACTCAACAGCGCTAACAACAATATTGCCTGGGAGTCCCTGGGTGGTATAAATAATTAATGTGTTCACCTGCTAACCAAAATGTTGGAAGCTCAAGTCCACCTAGAGGCACCTTAGAAAAAATGCCTGCTGATCTACTCCTGAAAAATGAGCCTTGGAAGACCTTATGGAACACAGTTCTTCTCTGACATACATAGGGTTGCCATGAGTTGGAATCAACTCAGGGCCAAGTGGCTTTTAACCTGACTGAGCCATGTTATTTGTGTTGGGAAGCTATACCCTCTGGAGCACAGAAATGTGTTTCCTCCCCATCTGAGAGTTCTCCTTTAGAATTTTTCTGCAATGGCAGGGATATGTAGTTGGATGACAAGAAAGAGCCCTTTGGGCAGTTGAGAGAGGGAGAATAGGGAACCAGGCAGCCACCAAGAGCTAGACCAACTCCAGCTGCCAGAAGGAAATGTCATGGGAAGAGAGAGGGACCTAGACCCTCACCAGCAGAACTGACAGGAGACACTCAGTAATAGGGAGGAGAACATGGGGAAGTGAAGGCCACAATCCCAGACTTGGGAACTTTTGAAGTGACCTTAGCCTCTATCTTTCTTTCTTTCTTTTTAAAATCATCTTTAGGCAATTCCATCAAGTGAAAAACAGCCACCTGGTTGTAGATGCTCCAAATTACTAAGTTGCTTTGATGTGGAGCCTTCTGTCCTGTCCCAGGTTTAGGAGGCAGCTAGGTGCTGGACTCTGAAGAGAAACCAGAGGATCTGGAGTCCTGGCTAGAACCACCAGAGCTCCAGCCCCTGCTGGCACCTTCACCACAGGCAAACTCATTGTGTCATTACCTCTCCAAACTGCTGGCTGTTGTGTGCATTAGAGAGGTCTTGATAGCCACATGCTCTAAATAAAGTCATTGTTATTGGGCACTGAGTGTGGGATATGGACTTAGAGATGTCCCCAGTGTAAGTCCCATCACAGCCTCTTCCCAGACTCAGAGCAAGAACTCAGATGGAACCACCTTCTCCGTAGGCCTTGGGAACAGACTGGGGTTCAAACTGGGGCAACAGTAATTATTTGGGAAGGTGTTTACCCTTGAATTTGATGGACAATGCTATGTATCCAGCCAAAGTGGAGTGTCCATGTGATTGTCCATCAAATTCGAGGCACGCAGGCAATAATCTTCAAGCTCCCCTTGATGAGGTCCAGTTGAAACCTGCTTGGGAAGTGAGGAGAAGCACTTCTCCACTCCTTTTATAAACATTCATGTGACATTGCTGATCATAGATTGGTCACACAAGAATTCACAGTCCATGAGGACAAATCCAAATCCTGGGGCCGACCCCAACCCCTCACCTGGATCCAAGATCCTCATTCCAAGAGTTTCCAAGAAACAGAGAGGCAAGTAGGGGTCCTTGAAGAGAAAGGGGAAGGTGGACTTTGCTGGTGGGGTCCAGTTTCCATCAATTTTCCCTTCAAAAATCCCTCCTTTGCAGCAAAAGTTTCTTCACTGCTTTAACCCCAAACTATGGCAGAACCACGATGTGTGAGATACGATGATGGAAATTCAGTTCCTTTCTTAGGCAAATCGCTCATGTGTGAGAATCTCTTCATGGAAGATTGAAGAGGAGAAACACAGACTCTAAAAAGGGTAGAACCTGGGCAGAAGGAAGCACCGTCTGCAGAGGCCAACAGGCGAGGGAAGATGCTAGTTGCTACCAGAGTGCAGGTGTTTTGTCAAGATGACAACCTATTCAACATATCACTTTTCCCTGCTCAGCCTGAAGGGAGGATACCACGCCATGGGGCCCAGGCCTGCTCATTTCCCCTGTGAAAAATGTGTTGCATGAGAAATAGAATTGGAAGTCTTGCCCTCCTCTGAGTAGGGACTGCCCTGAAATGGAAAAATGAAATACCAGCCTGATATAGCAAGAAAACATAATTTCTAGAATTGCACTGAAACCTGCCTTCCACAGAATTGCCTGGCTCTAAAACCGGAAGGCCACAGAAAGACAGCAGGTTGGAAACCAAGTGTGTTTGGGGGTTTTCCTTTCCAAATAAATGGGAAAATGGCAAACAACCAAGAAGCCCCTGGCTTACAGAAGGCTTAGTGAGGGTCAATGTAAACTTGAATTTCATTGTTTTCAAGGCACATTGGTCCATCTTAATATGGTTCAACCTTTATTAAGGGAAATCTATGAGATCAGCTACCCTCCACAGTAGGGAGCTGATGTTTCCATCTCTCACATTTCGATGAGCAAGACATTTTGCTTTCTCTCTCTGTTTCCAGCCCCTGGAAAGAAGAGGTGGGTAGGCCACTGGAGTGTTTTGACTGAAGTGTCTTTGGTGTTCCCTTTCTAATAAAGGGCCATATATTAGTGCCGAACAGTCATTTTTTTTGAGCACTAAAGTAATATCAGTACTCTCATTGCTCAAGAAAGTGCTGAGCAAAACCTTCCAACAATGTGTCTCCCCGGCATTCCTTAACCCTATTGATAATGATAAAGTCTCATAAATCTAAGTAAATCTTTAATTACGCCTTCAGAACATGACGATATTATGACTGTGACATAGCCATAAAGGGCACATTGAAAATTAGCTCCGTATACATTTTATGAATATGTAAAAGGTAGAGGTGGCGAGAGTTAAAGAAAGAAAAAAAAAAAAAGAAAGAAACAAAGATGTATTTTTCCTTCCTTGTTGCAATCAGCTTTTAAAATGGGATTTTAAAAATAATTGTTAGGAAAAGCTTTGTCTCTTGACTTCTATGATTTTCATTAAAATCCACAACATAGACTTTACTGATCTCTATTTCGTGTTACAAAAACTACAAGCTGGAATATAGGGTGTATATTCCTCTATGTTAAAATACCTTTTGGCCGAAAAGCCATTTTCCCTGATAGTAAGCGTGTGTGACAAATGTATGGATACAGGACTCCTATGCACTGCTTTTATGAGGCCCTAACAATGCCTAGGATTTGTTTCATTCCCGACAATCAGGGTGATTGCAACTGCATCCTTCCCCCACCCTCCCTTTGGTTACTAGCCTATGCAATTTATTTTTATCTCCAGCCAACGCATATATTTTTACTTGTGTGAATAATATGGAGAAAGATTAAGTTCTTTTATTTTGCTAATTAAACTGCATTTTTCAAAATCTGGGGAGGTAGTAAGTGACAGGATTAACAAGGGCACTTTGCAGAGTTTTGCTGTTTTCCTTATTAGATTAGAAGTATTTGATATGGAAGCAGGAGCTGATGAAGTGGTTTCCTCGATGTGAATGAATGCATGACCCTAGTTTATCACTGCGGCGTCATAAAGAAGTCTTCCTTACTGTCGAGAAAGTCCAACCAAGAGTGAAAATGACATTAGCAAAAAGCTAAGCAAAAGGTCAGTAGAGCAGAATGAGAAGGAGGAAGAAAAAAAAATGCATTCCTTTGCCTTTTAAATTTTTTTTTTCCAAAGGGTTAAGGAAGACTGCTCGTTACAGCCTCTGTGCTGAGCAGAGCAGAAGTGAGAGAGAGCTGAGCCTCAGGATTGTATTCTCCTGAGACAGGGATGCCTTTCGGAGCTTCTGGTCTTTAAAGGTAAAAATCTTACATTAAAAAAAAAAAAAAAAAAGTGGGGAAGTAGACAAAGCAAGGAAAGCTCCAACTCCTCCTGCTTGCCACCTCCACTACCCAGATTTATTACCATGAGCATCTGTAGAAATGAGCCCATCCTGGGCCACCTCCCAGGCAGATTACAGTGGCCATCCTCAGGGCAGCCAGGGGACTAAACCAGGGGACCAGGCTGTGGCTAGTCCTACTCCTCTTCCATATATTCCCTGCCTCCCGCCAGCTTTCTAGCCCTTTACAGTCAGTTAACATGGAAAGACCAATGTCAAACGAATAAGCAGGGGATTAAAAACACAGGTGTGGTTTACAAGAGATGTGATGAAAACAAACTGTGGCAGAAATGAAAACAAGTGCAATGGGGAGTAGCTGGACCACACTCAGGATGCCTTATAACCATTGGTCTAGGCAAGGCTACCATGTTCTGGTGGCATAGTCCCTGAGGCATTTGACTGCTAACCAGAAGGTTGGTGGTTCAAACCCACCAGCCACTACGTAGAAGGAAGACTGGGCAATCTACTTCCATAAAGATCTACCACTTTGGAAACCCAAAGCGGGTCACTATGAGTTGGAGTTGACTTGATGGCAGTGAGTTAGTATTTTTTTTTGGGGGGGGGATGTTGTTCTCCTCCTAATGCCTAATCCCATCTTCCCCATAAACACTTAGAATTTTCTTCTTTAATCAAGGTATAATTTGCATATAGCAAAAGGCTTATATCATATGTGTAAAATAAACGAGTTTTGGCAAATGAATACTCATTCATTCTCTATCACTATTGGGATATGGAAGAGAGAGGCCAGGTGATTTATTTCCAAAAGACAGCCAACAAAAACAGTGATCCAATAGGCAACTGATCATGAGGATGACACAGACTAGGTGGTATTTGATTCTGTTGTGCATGGGGTCCCCATGAGTTGGGGGACAACTGGACAGCAGCTAACAACACAGCATATAGAACATTTCCATCACCCATGAAAATTCCATCATGGTCCTTCTGCTAAAACCATTCTTGTACAAGTCTTTTGCAGACATATATGTCCCTTTCTCTTCAGTAAATACCTAGAAGTGGAATTGCTGGATAACAGAGTACTAGTATGTTTAACTCTATAAAATGTTACCAAATAATTTTCTTAAGTGGTTGCTCCATTTTGCATTTAATCAAAATGTATAAGAGCACTGTAATCTGCCTGTTTTACATATTCACCAACATTTAGTTTTGTCAGTCTTTCAAATTTTGACCAATCTATTAGATGTATACAGCTCTTAAATATGGTTTTAATTTGCATTTCCCTGATGACTACTGGCATTGGTAGCTTTCTTAAGTGCTCATTTGACATTCAAATATATTCCTTTTTGAAATATCTGTACTTATTTTTGCCCATGTTATTGAGTTATTTGATTCTTATTTAGTTGTATGAGTTCTTTATATATTCTGTATACTAGTCCTTTCCAGATATGTATATTATAAAATATTTTTCTCCAATCTATAGCTGTCCCTTCATTTGTTTTCTTTCTATTTTAAATTAGCATACAGTAAAATAGACTTTTTTTTCCCATGCAATTCTATGAATATTAACATATATATAGATTCATATACCCACCACCGCAATCAGGACACAGAACAGTTTCATCAACCCCCCAAATTCCCTCATTGCTCTTCCTTTGTAGTCACATATCCCTACCCCTAATCCCTGGAAACCATTGATCTGTTTTCTGTGACTATATATTTTCTCATGAAGAAAGCCATATAAACGGAGTCATAAAGTATGTGACTTTTGGAGACTAACTTCTTTCACTCATCATGTTTTTAAGATTTATCCAAGTTTCTGTGTTTGTAAGTACTTCATTCCTTTTTCTTGCTGAGTAGTATTTCATAGCATGAATTTATTTTTAATGGCATTTTTGATAAGAGAAGTTTTTAAGTAGAATGAAATCCAATTTCTTTGTTATGGTTTATGTTTTCTGTGTCTCATCTAAGATATCTTTGTTATGTAAAGGCCAATGAGATATTTTCCTATGTTTATCTCTAAGACTATTTATAGTTTTAGCTTTTATATTTAAATCTGTTGTTGTTAGGTGCTGTTGAGTCAGTTCCAACTCATAGCAGCCCTATGTACAACAGAACAAAATACTTCCTGGTCTTGCACCATTCTCACAATCCTTGCTATGTTAAACCCATTGTTGACGCCACTGTGTCAATCCATTTCACTGAGGCACTTCCTCTCTTTTGCTGACCGTCTCCTTTACCAAGCACGATGTCTTTCTCCAGGGACTGATCCTCCTGATAATATGTCCAAAGTAAAAGAGATGAAATCTTGCCATCCTCCCTTCTGAAGAGCATTCTGGCTCTTCTTCCAAAACACATTTGTTCATTCTTCTGGCAGTCCATGGTTTATTAAATATTCTTTGTCAGTACCCTAATTCAAAGGCATCAATTCTTTTCTGGTCTTCTTTATTCATTGTCCATCTTTTGCCCACATAGGAGGCAATTGAAAATACCGTGGCTTAGGTCAAGTGCAAGTTCGACCTCAAAGTGACATCTTTGCTCTTAAATACTCCAAAGAGATCTTTTACAGCAGATTTGCCCAATGAAATATGTCATTTGATTACTTGATTGCTGCTTCCATGGGCATTGGTTGCAAATCTGAGTAAAATGAAATCCCTGACAACTTCAATCTTTTCTCCATTTATGACAATGTTGCTTATTGGTCTAGTTGTGAGCATTTTTGCTTTCTTTATGTTGAGGTGTAATCCACACTGAAGGCTGTAGTCTTCTTCATTAGTAAGTTATCTGCATATTGCATGTTATTGAGTCTTCCTTGAATCCTGATGCTGCATTCTTCTTCATATAGTCTACCTTCTCAAATTATTTGCTCAACATAGAGATTGAATAAGTAAATTCTAGTATATATTGAATATTTAGAAGTATTATGTATCAAAAAGTAACTTTTATGTATAGTTTCAGAATTTGAGATTGACTTTTTTTTTTTTTTTTAGAAGAATGGATATCCATTTGTTTTAGCATCATTTATTGGAAGGGTTGTCATTTCCCCATTGAAATGCTTTGCAAATTTTGTTAAAAATCAGCTCTGTGAATCTGTTTTTAGACTGCATTCTGTTCCATTAATCTATGTCTGTGTCCTTACACTGATACACTGATCACTGTTTTGATTACTTTCAGTTTATATACATTCTTGAATTCAGGTAGTATAAGTCTATCAACTTCTCCTTTAAGATTATTTGTTATTCTAGGTTCATTATTGCTATATAAACTTTAGATTCCACTTGTTAATTAAAAACAAACAAATTGCTGGTATCTCCACTGAGAAAACACTAACTCAGTTTTTGAATATGGGATATCTTAACAACATTGAGCCTTCTAAACCATGTGATGTCTCTTCATTTATTTAAAGGTTCTGTAATTTCTCTCTTTTTTTAAAATTGTGATATGAGTGAAAATTTACAGAGCAAATTCACTTTCCATACAGCAGTTCAAATATACTTTGTCTCATGACATTGTCTACAATTTACCATAATGCAACAGCTCCCCTCCCACTTCCTCCTGATAGTTACCATTTCCCTGTGTCCATCTTTCCATGCACTCCTGCCCCCTAAGCTGTCTCCCTGTGCATAAACAGCCCTTCTTTCTCCCATGATTGCTCTCTTCAAGGAGTGTATCTACCTCAGGTAAATGTTCAGCTCATATGTCTGTCTATTGTTTGGCTGGAAACCACAGGTGTGGGTTCAATTCCAGACCTGAAGGGCAGCTAGGGGCCATAGTCTCAGTGGTTACATCAGACTCTATCAGACCAGCACACCTGGTCCCCCTCCTTTTTTTTTTCCCAAATGATTTTGAGTTTTGTTCCACATTGTTCTCCCTCTCTATCCAGGATCTCCTACATAGATCCCCTCCAAGTGGTTGACAGTGGTAGCTGGGCACCATCTAGTTCTGGTCTTATAGTCATTTAGGCTTCAGATTGCATGGTGTACCAGTCACTAGGACTAATTGTTTCCATGAATCTTTGGTTTTCTTCATTCTTCTTTGCTCTGGATGAGGAGAGACCCCTCCCTGCATGGCTGCTTGCAAGCTTTTAAGATCCCAGTCGCTACTCGCCAAAGTTGGAGGTGGAACAATGTTTTGTGTAGTATATTATGCCAATTGAGCTTGATGTCCCCTGTGATTATGGTCTCGAGCCCACAGGTTCAACTACTTGGTTCCTCTGGGTAGCTGGCTGTGACCAAGAAGTGACTACAACCTTGTCCCTTGTCAGTTCTACTATGTTGTTGTTGTTGTTAAGTGCCATTGAGTTATTTCCGATTCAGAGTGACCCTGTGCACAGCAGAACGAAACACCACTCGGTCCTGAGCCAGTTCCACGATTCTTGCTACACTTGAGCCCATTGCCGCCACCACCTTGTCAATCCACCTTGTTGAGGGTCTTATCCTCTTTCGTCGACCCACCACCTTACCCAGCATGACATCCTTCTCCAGGGAATGGTCCCTTCTGACAAAATGACCGAAGTATGGGAGACAAAGTCAGGCCATTCTCACCTCCAAGGAGCATTCTGGGTGCACTTCTTCCAGGACAGACCTGTTAGTTCTTTTAGCAATCCAGGGTACTTTCAGCATGCTTTGTCAACACCACAGCTCAAAAGCATCAACTCTTCTTTAGTCTTCCTTATTCATTGTCCAGCTCTCACATGCAT
>NW_006921596.1:1207460-1212252 GCF_000298275.1 Orycteropus afer afer | reverse complement strand
TGGTTAGTAGTTAAATGCCTTAGGCACTACACCACCAGAGCTCCCTGGGTTTCTTTGGTATGAAGGTTTTAATTAAAAATTCAATTTATTTAACAAACATATAGTTAATAAGATTTTGTAGTCTGTTGTGTTGATTTTAGTAATTTGTGTCTCTTGAGAAATTTTACAATTTCATCTAAGTTTTTGTTGAAATTTTAGACAAAAATTTTTTCATAGTCTTCCCTTATTACCTTTTCAATGTCTGTATAATCTATGTGATATCTCCTATTTAATTCCTGAAATTGGGAGTTTGTATTTTCTCTCTTTTACTCTTGATTAGACTGCTTAGGGACTTACTCTTCATTAGGGATTAAATTGTGTCCTCTAGAAATATATATTGTAAATCCCAACCCCTATACCTGTCGATTTAATCCCATTTAAGAATAGGATTTACCTTTCTTATGTTAATGAGGCCATATCACTGTAGAGTGTGTTTTAAGCCAATTACTTTTGAGATATACAAAGAGAAGATTAGGCACAAAGAAACAAGCACAAATAGGGGAAATATAGATGACACTTAGAGATCTCCAAGGAACCCCCGGAAGAGTACTGGAGAAGCTGAAACAAAGATATTACATTAGAGACAACAGAGAACTTTAATTTAGAGCTGACATCCTGAATTTTGACTTCTACCTTCTAAACTGTGAGAAAATGAAGTTCTGCTAATTAAAACCACCCACCTGTCAGATTTATGTTATAGCAGCACTAAGATACTAAGACACCTCTTTTACTGAACGTTTAAGGAAACTGACTTCCAGTTAAGGAGCTCTGGCAGTGTAGTGGTTAAGGCATTTGGCTACTAACCAAAAGATCTGTGGTTTAAATCCATCAACTGCTCCACAGAAGAAACGTGGGGCCATGTGGTTCTGTAAAGATTTACAGCCTTAACAACCCAATATGACTCACTGTCATTGTCTCTAATATTGTTAAATTTCTATTCATTAATGTTAACTATTATTTCCTTCCTTCTATTTATATGAGTTTAATTTCTTTTTCTTTTTTTTAGATTCTTAAGTAGGAAATTTAGATGATCAAATTTGAAAATTTATTTTCTAATGTATTTCAAATCATATCTTTTCCTCTATATCCTGCTTTAGCTGCATCTCATAAAAACATAATATGTTGCATTTTCATTATTGTTTATTTAAATTTTTTTTAAATAATTTTCCCTGGTGATTTTTTTCCTTTGAATAAAAGTTTATTTATAAGTGTATAGTTTATTTCTAAATATGTGGGGCTTTTCCAGAGTTTTGTTGTTGTTATTGCAGTTTTTTATTTTCTACTTTAACTTCATTGTAGTTGGAGAAAATGGCCTATGTGATTTTACTTTTTTGAAATATATGGATACTTATATCATGTCCCAGCTCCTGGTAAATATTCCATGTTCACTAGAAAAGAATGCAAATTCTAGCATTGCTATGTTTAAATATCAAGCATGTCAAGTTTATTCACAGTGTTAAAATCTTTTGAACTTTTTCCCTACTTGCTCTAGCAGTTGTTGAGAAAGAAGTTGTTGTAGTTAAGTTGTATTATCAACTTGGCTGGACCTGGTTTTGAGTGACTGGGCAGCTAGATGTAGTTATTCCCCATGATGAGACTGGTAATCAACTCCATGGTGAAATCTACTGGAGCAGCTGAGTAGCCTTAGGAATGTGATCTGCTTCCAGAATACAAAAAGACAACTTTGAGAAAGATCTCTGAGCTTCCTGGCACATCTGAACCCTGCATTGGGCAGAGTCTTCATTGCAATGGCCTGTCATATTATCTGCCAATCTTGGAACTGTTAATGGACTTGAATTAGTGGTCTGCCATGTTGCTTGATAATTTTGGGATTGTGCTTTTTTACTTGTCAACCTTGTGTTTGTCAGTCTCAGCAGCTAGCAGCTATCAGAGTTAAGAAAAGCTTCCACCTTCAGTGGGCCAGAACAAGAGGCAGAGCTGAAGCTCAAGGTTGAGGGGCCTTTACCCAGTCCCTAGAGTTGGCACTTTGAACTTGGACTTCTATCCTCCTAAACTGTAGGGAGAATAAACTCCTGTTTGTAAAGTCACCCATTTGTGGTATTTTCTCTTAGAGTGGCTCTAAACTCAAAACCAAGCCAAACCCACTGCCATTGAGTCGATTCCACTTACAGACCCCCATTGGGTTTCCAAGGTGGTAAATTTTTGCAAAAATAGATTGTGCCATCTTTCTTTTATGGAGTGGCTGGTGGGTTTGAACCACCAGCCTTCTGGCTAACAGTCAGATGCCTTAGGCACTATGCCACCAGAGCTCTAGAAGACCAAAACAGATGAGTTGAAGTTTCCATCTTTAATTGTGGATTTCTCTATTTCTCCCTTGGTTTTGTAAAATTTTCCTTTATGTTTAGATATTCTGTTATCAGGTCTACATGCTTTTAATATTGCTGTGTCTTCTTGGTAAATTGACCCATTTGTCATCATGAAATGTCCCTTTTTTTCTCTGGTATATCATTAGTCTTAAAATACTCATGTCCAAAATTAATAGAGTCATGTTAGCTTTCGTATGCTTAATCATAGCACTGTACATCTTTTCTCATCTTTTTGCTTTTAATCCACCTCTTTATATTTTAAATGTTTCCCCTGCAATAGCATACAGTGAGTTGACTTTTAAATGAATGTTACACCTTCTGCCTTTTAATATATTACAGTTTGGGTCAGCAGTGATGGCTAGTATTTGTGAAACAAGGCATCAGAGAAAAGGAACTTCACAGAAAAGAATTCCAAGCAATCTACATATAGGTTCTTTGAGTTTGGGGCTGAATACTGAGCTGCAAATATACAAGGTGTAGCTTTGCAAGATCTGGCCAAAAACAACAACAACAAACAAATAAGCAAAACAAAAGAAGCTACAAGATAATGTGAACTTAAGGGATATTCCAGAGGAAACAGTACTGGGATGCTGTTTTGACCAGCCAGTAGGGATAGACCCCTATAAACATTGTGGGAATTCAATTGAGACCCCATAAAGTCCATCTTCAGAATAGAATATTTCAATCTTAGAATATAGACTACTCTGCTTTCACTGTAACAAAGTCAAAAAGCAATCTATTATATGATCAAGCAGATAGACCTTAAATTAACTCCCCAAAACCCAACACTCCTTAGAGGAAGATGACAAAATGATTTCTCAACTGTGCAGCATTCATAATATCTAGCATATGGTAAAAATAAGTTAAATAAACAAATAAATGAAAATTCTACACATCCAAAGAAGCAGAATATTTTGACCCATATCCAAGGATGGGGGCAAACTCAGAGATGACTGTTATTGAATTTGAGGGGGGTGGGGGAAGAACTTTATAGTAACACACTGCAGTCGAATCATATCCAACTCATAGTGACCCCTCCTTGGGTTTCCAAGGCAGTATCACTATGGAAGTAGATTGCTCAACGTTCCTTCCAAGAAGTGGCTGGTAGGTTTGAACTGCCAGCCTTTGGTTAGCAGTCAAATGCACTACTCCACCAGAGCTCCTTAAATAATTTCAAGAACTTAAAGGAAATTATGGATAAATGAGTGAACAAAGGGGAAATCTCAGCAGAGAAATGGAAATTATATATATATATAAAAAAAAAAAAGAACCAAGTTGAAATTCTAGAACTAAAAATATATGATGTCTGAAGTGAAAAATTCACTGGATGGACTTAACAGCTGACTTGACAATACAGAAGACAATAAATTTGAAAGCACTTCAAGAGAGGAAAGACTACAAAAAATGCCTATAAGATCAGAGACTTAAATGGCTTAATCAAGTTCTTTAACATATGTGTAACTGGGCTATCAGAAGTAGAAATATACTGGAAGAGAAAAAGTTATCTGAAAAAAAAATAACAAAATAATTTTCCAAATTTGATGAATAATATCAATACAAAGATCCAAGAAGCCCCACAAACCACAAACAGAACAAAAGAAAAAGCAAAACAATTCCACTGCCATCAGTCAATTCTGACTAACAGTGACCATATAGGACAGAGTGGAACTACCCCACAGGGTTTCCAAGGCTGTAAATCTTTATGCAAGCAGACTTCCTCATCTTTCTCCCATGGAGCAGCTGATGGCTTCAAACCACTGATCTTTTGGTTTGCTAATGCTTTCACTACAGTGTCACCAGAGTACCTCTGGACAGGACAAAGACAAAGAAAAACACAGGTAGATACATCATAATTAGACTGTTAAAATTTAAAAAAATCTTAAAGGCAATCAAAGATAAAAAGATGCTTTCATAAGAAAATAATGATATGAGTATTGCTAATTTACCATTAGAAATATTGCTAGACCAAAACCAAATAAAAGATACCACAGGAAAAGAAAAATAGAGATCATTATCACTTACAAATATAGATGCCAAAATTTTCAACAAAATACTAGCAATTAGAATCTAAGAGCATATTAAAAGAATTGCATGTCTCAACCAAGTGGGATTTATTCCAGAAATGCAAAGTTGGTTCAACATTAGAAAATCAGTCAATGTAATACACTACATTAAAAGAATAAGAGAAAAGAACCATATGATCATCTCAATTGATGCAGAAAAGGCATTGGATAAAATCCAGAATCCTTTCTTGATTAAAAAAAAAAAAAAAAAATAATTAACAAAATAGGAATAAAAGGAAAATTTCTCAAAATTATTAAGGGCATTTATGAAAAACCAACAGCCAACATGATACTCAAGAGAGGAAGATTGAGAACTTTTTTCTTGAAAATGAGAACTAGACAAAGATGCCCACTCTCACCACT
>NW_006921596.1:1205250-1206312 GCF_000298275.1 Orycteropus afer afer | reverse complement strand
CAACATTATTGTTAATGGAGAAAGACTCAAAGCATTCTCTTTGGGAATGGGAACCAGAAAAGGATGCCCTCTATCACCACTTCTATTTAACATTGTATTGGAAGTCATAGCCAGGGCAATAAAGCAAGAAAGAGAAATAAAAGGCAACCAAATTGGCAAAGAGGAAGTAAAGCTATCTCTATTTGTGGATGACATGATCATATACACAGAAAACCCAAGAGACTTAGCAAAAAAAAACTACTGAAACTAATAGAGAGGTTCAGCAAAGTGGCAGGATACAAGGTCAACATATGAAAATGAATTGGATTCCTCCACCTCAACAATGAGGCCTCTGAAAAAGAAATAAGGAAAATAATGCCATTTATAATAGCTACCAAAAAGATAAAATATCTAGGAATAAATCTTACCAGAGACACAAAAGACCTATACAAAGAAAGCTATAAAACACTACTACAAGAAACTACATAGGATCTACATAAATGGAAGAACCTGCCTTGTTCATGGATAGGAAGACTGAATATTGTGAAAATGTCAATACTACCCAAAGCAATCTACACATTTAATACAATCCCAATCCAGACACCATCAACATTTTTTAAGGAAATGGAAAACCAATTACTAACTTCATATGGAAAGGAAAGAGACCTCAGATAAGTAAAGTACCACTGAAGAAGAACAAAGTGGGAGGTCTCACACTCCCAAATCTCAAAACCTACTATATAGCCACAGTAGTCAAAACAGCATGCCATTGGTACAATGATAGACAGATAGACCAATGGAACAGAAACAAAAACCCAGAAAAGTTCAATATTATGTCTATCAAAAGTCTTTATCAAAAAAGTAAAGAGATGAGTTAAGTGTCACCAGTAAGATGGCGGGAGCTCTGGTAGCATAGTGGCTAAGACACTTGCCTGCTAACCAGACGGCTGGTGGTTCAAACCCACCAGCCACTCCTCGGAAGGAAGGGTGGACAATCCTACTTCCGTAGTGATACTGCCTCAGAAACCCAAGGAGGAGTCGCTATGAGTAGGGTTTGACTCGATGGCACATAACAACAACAAT
>NW_006921596.1:1203522-1204725 GCF_000298275.1 Orycteropus afer afer | reverse complement strand
AGTAATAGGCCTTGGGTTACTGCTGGTAACCCTGTCTTCCTCTTGTGGGATTAGAGGAGGTCAGAACATGTGGCCTCCTCACCGTTTTTGCAGGCACCAACTAGTGGAAGAACCAGAAGTCTAGCAGTTCAAACTCACCAGCCACTCCTCAGAAGGAAGGTTGGACAATCTACTTCCATAGTGATACTGCCTCGGAAACCCAAGGAAGGGTCACTATGAGTCAAATCCGACTCGGCGGCAGTGAGTTTGAGTGGAAGAACCTGAATGAAAACAGCGAGTATGGAGGCAGATGGAGCTGCAGACTGTCAGCTACTCTGATGGCATCAGCAGCCTGAATATTTCCAAGTGGTGTTGAAACTTGAGAATTGACCTAATGATCAGCCCTGGTCACCAAGGGCTACAGGGATGAATGCACTGGTGGCCAGCAACTACGAAGGGAAATAGCAAAGAGGGACACAATCTGAATTATAGACTTTCAGCTGTCCAGAGGGTGAAACTATTTTGATTGTTCACAAGGAGTAGCCATTTTGGATATTTAAAGCGACTAAGGGTGCAGCCATTTTGAATGTTTGCAAGAGGCAGCCATTTTGGAATATTTAAAGTGATAGCATTCTTATTTGGATTCCAAGGACCTAAGAATAAGCTTTGCTTGCCAAGGATGGCAGGGACATATGGGAGGCTGACAACAGAAAAAGAGACAGGTGGTGAGTGTATAAGTGCTGCCAACTACTGAATAGAGGAGCACAGTACCCTGCTTATTTAGATAACATCCAAACAAAACAAAGAAAATGAAAATCTTGGGCAAATCACTCCAACATACAATCACCAATTAAATATAAACACAAAAATGTCAAAATGTCTCAGAAACAACAAAAAGCAAGACAAAGCAAGAAAAACAAGGATGATGATACAGACCCGGAACATATCCCTGAGGAAGAAGCAGCATTGGAACTCCCAGATAAGGAATTCAAAAGAATTATATTTCAGTACCTTCAATGGACTGAGAGACAGATCAAGGAAAACACTGAAAAAATTGAGGAAAACACAGGAAAATCCTAGAACAATTTCAAAAGACAATAAAAGAACAAAATGACAAAATAAATGAAAAATTAGAAATGATACAAAATCTATGGATTGAAATCCAGAAGATTAATACTAAAGTTTCAAAAATAGATAAGATATTGAACGGGCAAAGGAGTAGAA
>NW_006921596.1:1199385-1201892 GCF_000298275.1 Orycteropus afer afer | reverse complement strand
ATCACTACGGAAGTAGGATTGCCCAACCTTCCTTCCGAGGAGTGGCTGGTGGGTTTGAACCGCTAGCCTTCTGGTTAGCAGTCAAGTGCTTTAGAAAGACAATAGAAAAAATTAAAAAGACTAGAAGTTTGTTCTTTGAAAAGATTAATAAAATCACTGTAAATTTAACAAAGGAAAAGAGGCAGATAATACAAATAACACAAATAAGAAGTGACTTGGGCAACACCACAACAGAACCAACAGAAATTAAAAGGATAATAGCAGGATACGATGAAGAACTATACTCCAACAAATTTAAAAATCTAGGAGAAATGGACAAATGTCTAGAAACATACTCCTTACCTAAGCTGATAGAGGCTGAAGTGGAAAATGTAAACAGACACATAACAAAAGAAGAAAATGGACAGATGATTAAAAAAAAAAAAAAATACCAACAAAAAAACAGCCCTGGCCCAGACGGTTTCACTGGCAAAGTCTACCAAAAGTTCTGACAAGAACTGACATCAATCCTACTCAAACTATTCCAGAAACAGAAAAGGATAGAATCCACTCAAATTCATTTTATGAAACAAGCATAACTCTGATAGCAAAACGAGGCAAAGACATCACTAAAAAGGAAAACTACAGACTAATATCTGAATATAGATACAAAAATTGTCAACAAAATGCTAGCCAATAGACTCCAATAACATATCAAAAAAATAATACATCTCCAACACTATACCACACTATACCAAGTGGTGTTCATACCAGGTATGCAAGGTCAACATCACCTATCACATAAATAAAACAAAGGAAAAGAACCACATGATCATATCAATTGATCAGAAAAGGCATTTGATAAAACACAACACCCATTCCTGATAAAAACTCTCAGCAAAATAGGAATAGAGCAAACATTCCTCAGCATAATAAAGGACATATATGCAAAACCAACAGCCAACATTATTCTCAATGGAGAGGGACTGAAAACCATTCACCTTGTGAACAGGAACCAGACAAGGATGGCTTCTAGCACCACTTCTATTCAACATTGTATTGGAAGTCCTAGCTAGGGCAATAAGGCAAGAAAGGGAAATCAAAGTCATCCAATTGGTAAAGAAGAAGTCAAACTATCCCTCTTTGCTGATGATATGATCCTATACCTAGAAAACCCAAGAAACTCAGCAAGAAAACTACTGGACATAATTGAGAGATTTAGCATAGTGGCAGGATACAAGATCAACATTCAAAAATCAGTTGGATTCCTCTACATCAGCAAAGAGATTGCTGAAAAGGAAATAAGAAAATCAACACTATTTACAATAGGAGCTCAGTGCCATAGTGCCTAAGGCACTTGACTGCTAACCAGAAGGTTGGCGGGTCAAACCCACCAGCCACTCCTCAGAAGGAAGGTTGGGCAATCTATTTCCATAGAGATACTGCCTTGGAAACCCAAGAAGGGGTCACTATGAGTCAGAGACGACTTGACGGCACATACCAACAACCAAAAAAAAAAAAAAAAAACTTGAGAATAAATCTTAGGAGGGACACAAAAGACCTACACAGAGAAAACTACAAATCACTAGACCAAGAAACCATAAGAGATCTACAAAAATGGAAGAACATACTATGCTTATGGATAGGAAGATTGAACATACTGAAAACATCAATACTACCCAAAGCAATCTATACATTTAATGCAATCCCAATCTAGATCCTATCAACATTCTTTAAGGCTATGGAAAAAAAATCACTAATTTTATATGGAAAGGAAAGAGACCTTGGATAAACAAAACATTATTGAAGAAGAAGAACAAAGTAGGAGGTCTCACAGTCCCAGAACTCAAAACCTACTATACAGCCACAGTGGTCAAAAAAGCCTGGTACTGGTACAATGACAGACACATAGACCCGTGGAACAGAATTGGGAACCAAGAAATAGATCCATCAACCTAGGATCAGCTGATTTTTGGCAAAGGGCTAAAATCCATTAAATGGGCAAGAGGTGATCTCTTTAACTGGCAAAACTGGATATCCATTTGCAAAAAAGTGAAACAAGATCTGTACCTCACACCACACACAAAATCTAACTTCACATGGATCAAAGACTTATGTGAAACCTAAAGTTCTTCAAGGAAAAAAGAGGGGCAAATTAGGGGCCCTAATGTGTGGCATAAATACACTGTCAAGCATCACCCAAAATGTACAAACAGCTGAAGATAAACTAGATGAATTGGACCTTCTAAAAATTATATTTTTACATGCTTCCAAAGACTTCTCCAAAAGAGTAAAAAGAGAACCTACAGATTGGGAAAAATATTCAGCAATCACCTATCTGACAAGGGACTTATCTCTAAAACTTATAGAAAACTCCAACATCTCAACAACAAAAAAAGAAATAATTAAATTTAAAAATAGGCAGAAGACATGAATAGACACTTCACCAAAGAAGATATCCAGGTGGCCAGCAAATACATGAAGAAATGCTCCCAATCCATAGTCATTAGTGAGATGCAAATCAAAAC
>NW_006921596.1:1194602-1198860 GCF_000298275.1 Orycteropus afer afer | reverse complement strand
AAATATAGTATTAGTTCTTTATAGTAAAAAATCAAGGTAAGGTTTATATATGGAAGGAAATTTTCTTTGTTGGTACCAGGGATGGGAGGGGGAGAAGGGAACACTGCCAAAAAAAAAAAATGCCTTGACCTATGTCACTTTAGTTTTGTGTATTTCACTGTACATAAATTATATTTCAATAAAACGTGGGTTTTTTTTTTTTTTTTTAAATAGGAGATGACTTACAGATAGGGGAAAATTATTTGGGAATAATATGACTTAAAAGGGTCTAATATCTAAAATATATAGAAATTCTACAATTTAACAACAAAAAGACAAGTAACACAATAAAAAACTGAGCAAGCTACATGAACAGACACTTCACTAAAGAGAATACTCAAACGGCCAACAGACACTTGAAAAGATGCTCAATGCCATTAACCATGAGAGAAATACAAATCAAAACCACAATGAGATACAATTTCACTCCTTCCAAGATGGCAAAGAATGAGAATTCCAGAACACTTAATTGTGCTTATGAGGAACCCGAACATAGACCAACAGGCAATCATTCAAAATGAATAAGGGGATACTGCATTGTTTAAAATCTACAAAGGTGCACTCAGGGTTCTATCCTCTCGTCGTACTTATTCAATCTGTATGCTCAGCAAACAATCCCAGAAGCTGAACTATGTAAAGAAGAATGCAACATTAAGATTGAAGGAAGACTCATTAACAACCTTAGACATGCAGAGGACACAACTTCCTTGCTGAAAGTGAAAAAGACTTGAAGCAATTACTGAAAAAAAAACAAAGACTACAGCCTTCAGTAGGGATTATGCCTCAACATAAAGAAAACAAAAATCCTCACAAGTGGACGAGTAAGCACCATTATGAGAAATGGAGAAAAGATTGAAGTTGTCAGGGATTTCATTTTAGTAAGATACACAATCAATTCCCATGGAAGCAGTAGCCAAGAAATCAAATGACATATTTCATTTGGCAAATCTGCTGAAAAAGACTTTTTTTAAAGTGCTAAAAAGCAAAGATAACACTTTGAAGACTAAGGTGTGCATTGCCTCATATGCAAGTGAAACCTGTACGATGAATAAGGAAGACTGCAGAAAAAGGGATGGATTTGAATTGTGGTGTTGACAAAGAATATTGAAAATACCATGGACTGCTAGAAGAACAATGGAATCTGTATTGGAAGAAGTGCAGCCAGAATGCTCTTTGGAAGCAAGAATGGCCAGACATCATCTCCTGTACTTTGGTCGTGTTATCAGAAGTGACCAGTCCCTGGAGAGGGATAGCATGCTTGGTGAAGTACAGGATCAGCAAAAGAGGGGAAGCCCCTCAACGAGATGGACTGACACAGTGGCTGCAATGATGGGCACAAACGTAGCAAGATTGTGAGGATGGCACAGGACTGGGCAGTGTTCATTCTGTTGTACGTAGGGTTGCTACAAGTTGGAACAGACTTGACGGCAGCTAACAGCAACATAACAAGATGGCTAAGTTATTATTATTTTTTTTAATGGAAAATAAAAACTGTTGGAAGGGATGAGCAGGTCCATATATATTACATAGGCACATGTGTGTATAAACCAAACCAAACTGACTACCATCAAGTTGATTCCAACTCACAGCAACTCACATTGGGTTTCCACCATTGCCCTGAGATCCTCTTCAAATCTTGAACCAAAACTAACTCCTGAAGTCACTTTTTAGTTAAGTAATAAATTGGTTCAAAAAATAAGGAATATTACCCATAAGTACCATACTCCTTTCAAAGATTGCCTATACAAGACCAAATAGTGAACAATTATGTTAATACAAAGATTAGAATGCAAAGGGGCAGAGAAACTAGATTAATGGAAAAGGAACAACCAGAAGAGAAATAATGAGAATGTTCAAGTATTGTGAAGAGTGTAACCAATGTCACTGAACAATTTGTGTAGAAATTGTTGAATGGGAACATAAACTGCTGTGTAAACCTTCACTGAAAACATAATAAAATATGATTTAAAAAATGAAAAAAATAATACAGATCAGGATACAATGAAATGATATATTTAAAATGCTGAAATAAAAATAAATCACCCTAGAATTCCATGTCAAGTGAAAATATCCTTTGAAAATCAGGGTAAAATAAAGACATTTTTAGATAAACAAATCCTGAGAGAATTTGTCACCAACAGACTGCACTTAAAAGAGAGAGAGAGAGAAAAAACAGAAAAGAAAAAGTCTAGCTGAAGGAAAATGATACCAGATAGACACTTAGATCTATTTGAAAGAAGGAAGAGGGAGAGAGAAAATGTTAATCTAAAAGAAATGTTTCCTCCTTTTATACCTTTTTTTAATAAGATATCCACATGTTTGAATTAAAAATAATAACACTATCAACAACATAGAAGTAAAATGTATAACAATGATCCAAAAGAGAGATAAACAGTATACTATTGAAAAGTTCTTCATTATAAATGATGTAGTATAATATGCTAATCTAGGAGCTCTGGTAGCATAGTACCTAAGGCACTTGACTGCTAATCAGAAGGCTGGTGGTTCAAACTCACCAGCCACTCTTAGGAAGGAAGACTGGGCAATCTACTTCCATAGTGATACTGCCTCGGCAACCCAAGGAGGGGTTGCTATGAGTCGGAGCCGACTTGATGGCACATAACAACAACAATAACAAGGTGTTCTGTTATAATTTAAGAATAAACCAAAAACAAAACAAAAACCCAAACTCAATGCTATCAAGTTGATTCTGACTCATAGCAACCCCCACTGGGTTTCCAAGGCTGTAAATCTGAAGCATATCACCTCATCTTTTTCCTGCAGAGTGGCTGGTGGGTTTGAACAACTGACCTCTTGGTTAGCAGCCAAATGCCTTAAGCACTGCACCACCAGGGGTCCTTAATTTAAGAATATATATCATACTCCCTAGATCACCTTATAGAATAACAAACCAAAAATTTATAGCTAAAGATCCAATGGAGAAGATAAAATGAAATACTAAACATAGATAGTAATACCAAAAGAAGACAGAAAATATGGGGGAAAAGGAAGAAAAAAAAAAGATGGGACATTTTGAAAAAGAATAATAATTAAATACTCCTAATAGGTAGCTTTACTGAGGTCTCAACTGAATTTCTGTGGTGTTTACAAAGATCTCTCCTACCTTTACAAAGGCTGTTCCAAATTCCTATGGGTTCTAGCACTGTGCACCTCTTGCAATTTTTGTTGTTGTTGTTTCTTCCAGGTCTTGCAAAGTTATACTGTATTCATGCACAACTTAGTATTTAGGTAAATGTTTGTGTGTGTGTGTGTGTGTGTGTGTGTGATTTGGGTGGAGATTTACAGAGCAAATTCACTTTCCATACAGCAGTTCACATACACTTTTGTCTCATGACATTGACCACAGTTTACCATAATGCAACAGCTCCCCTCCCACTTTCTCCCCATAGTTACCTCTTCCCTGTGTCCATCCCTCCATTCACTCCTGCCCCCTAAGCTGTCTCCCTGTGCATAAGCAGCCCTTCTTTCTACCATGATTGTTCTCTCCAAGGAGTGTATCTACCTCAGGTAAATGTTCAACTCATATGCCTGTCTTTTGTTTGGCTGGAAGCCACAGTTGTGGGTTCAATTCCAGACCTGAAGGGCAGCTAGGGGCCACAGTCTCAGCGGTTCCACCAGGCTCTATAGGACCAGCAAACCTGGTCCCCTCCCCCATTTTTTTTTCTCCAAGTGATCTTGAGTTTTGTTCCACATTGTTCTCTCTCTCTATCAAGGATCTGCTGCACCAATCCCCTCCAAGTGGTTGACAGTGGTAGCTGGGCATTAGGTAAATCTTGAGGGAAGCTCTATGCCAGTTTCTCAGAATCCTTCTCTGGGCAGTTACATCTTTTCTGGTACCCTGTCCTGAAAATCCCAGATATCTCAGCACTCCCAAATTCCGACCTCTGTTATTTCCATGGATGCTCTCTGTCTGGGATCCATTCATTGTTCTACATTTTGGAAAGTACTCCCAGAGAAAAAGCTGGGTAAACATGAAGTTCATGTCTCCACTATACAAAAAAAGTTGCTTGGTAATTTCATCCAATTTCCTAATTGTCAATGTTGGAAGAGTAAGTCCAATATCCTTCATTTTGTTGTTATCTGACTTGATGTTAGCACATCAAAAAACAAAAAGATTTTTGTTTTTACCCCATATGCCTGTGTATTGTTTGGCTGGAAGCTACAGGAGTGAGTTCAGTTCCTCACCTGAAGGGTAACT
>NW_006921596.1:1192650-1193856 GCF_000298275.1 Orycteropus afer afer | reverse complement strand
TCATTCCATCTCATTGAGAGTCTTCCCCTTTTTCGCTGCACACTCTGCATTACCAAGCATGAATCCTTATCCAAAGAATGGTTGCTCCTGATAACATGCCCCAAGTATGTGAGACGAAGTCTCACCATCATACTTCTTTCTAAGGAGCATTGTGGTTGTACATTTTCTAACACATATATGCTTGTTCTCCTGGAAATATATGGTATAGTCAATATTCTTCACCAACATTATAATTCAAAGGAATCAATTCTTCTTTGAAATCCTTACACGTTCTCTGGCTTTTGCATGGATATGAGACATTTGAAAATACCATGGCTTTGGTCATGTGTACTTTGGTCCTCCAGGTGACATCTTTGCTTTTAAATACTTTAAAGAGTTTTTTGAAGCAGATTTGCCCAATGCTATACATCATTTGATTTATTGACTACTTCCATGTGTGTTGATTATGCATCCAAGTAAAAGGAAATTCTTGACAATTTCAATATTTTCTCCATTTATCATGATGTTATTTATTGGTCCAGTTGGTTCTGCTGGTAATTTACTAGAAATCTCAATCTGTTCCTTAATTTGATCACCCACTATGGTTTTGAGGCCAACTTCATTCCTTTTCATTGTTGTATAGTATTCTAGCATGCATACAGCTTCCCTTGTCTTTTTCCACAAGCAGACACAAAGCTCACTATTTGTTGACATAAACAACTTTGCAGTGAAAATCCTGAAACATATCTGGCACACTTGTGAAAATGTTTCTCTATGTAAAAATGTTACTTCAAAATATATATATATATTTAATATATAAGCATGAAAGTTTTTAGGAGTTTGACTAAAAGATATTACAAAAAATATCATAAAATAAAGCCACTAAGACACACGGATAAGATGGTTAGTTGTGGCATCTAAGTTACCTGTTTTTCCACCACCATCATCAACCACCAAACAATGGAGCATACAGGCTGGCTTTACCAAGTATTAGGACCTGGCTGTGCCTCTACTTCTTCTCAGTGGCTCTGGGGAGGCTCATCCTCTTGATGAAAATGAGGGATTTGAAAGAATAAAAAAATACTTCTTGTAGTTACTAGGCTTCCTCTGCTTTGAGTGGCCACTATTTCATTAAATCACTCAACTTATGGAAGGAAGGTCAAGGGCAGTGCAAGGCCCTCTCTTTCCCTGGCCTGGCCAGCCCCTCCTTCCCATGAATGGACTGTG
>NW_006921596.1:1150870-1158114 GCF_000298275.1 Orycteropus afer afer | reverse complement strand
AAAAAAAAAAAAAAAGAATAAGAGAAAAGATATTTCTTTTATAGAGTGAAAAGAAAACAAGGTTAGAGGAAAAAAAAAAAACAGGTGCTGGGAACTGAGATGATTTACCCTGAAGCCAGCCTGTTCTCCGGGAGGAGCCATTAAGGAGAGGCTGTGTGCTGGCTAGGAGCTCTGGTAGCATAGTGCCTAAGGCATTTGACTGCTAACCATAAGGCTGGAGGTTCAAATCCACCAGCCCCTCCTTGGAAGGAAGGTTGGGCAATCTACTTCTGTAGTGATACCGCCTCGGAAACCCAAGAAGTGGTTGCTATGAGTCGGATGTGACTCAACGGCAGTGGGTGTGCTGGCTCAGGCTGAAGGTAGGCCAGAGTCTAAGGACTTGGAAGAAAGGGAGAAACTTAACCAAAATTTGGTTTAAAAGTATATGTTTCAGTTGGTCAGTGGAGACTAACAATTCAGTTACTCATTTGCCAGGCAAGGAATGGAAATTTGGAGGGTCTTGGTGTTGCAGTGGTTAAGGTGAAAAGGTTGGTGGTTGGAAAGCACAAGCCACTCCACTGGAGAAAGATGAGGCAGTCTGCTCCCATAAAGATTTACAAACTTGGAAACCCTATGGGGCAGTTCTTCTCTACCTGTAGGGTTGCAATGAGTTGGAATCAACTCAATGGTAGTGGGTTTGGTTTGGGGTTTTGGATGTCTGGTCTGCCACAGGTAAACTGAGGAGCATCCCATGAGTTAGATATCTAAGCCATTCAATGGGGCAGGGGGTATTATTTGCTGTGAACCCTTTTCCAGAACACAAAAGGTTGGGGGACTTCTTTGACCATCACTCTTTTCCAGAATCACATGGTTCAGATAAATTCAACATTGTCACTTCCTTCCTTGCTTTCTTTTCCCTTCCCCTCTCATCTCTTACTTTTTGTGCTAAATATAAGCCTTCACTCTAACAAATTTCTTTCCTTCCAGCATTTCCCCACACTCAGCTTCACCATGGGTACACTTTCATCTTCTGTTTTTAATCTCTGGAATTTTTTAGATAAAGTGTTATTGATGTTTTAATATGCATTACTTTGCTAGCAAAATGGAGCATTTTGCCTAGCTTACTGACTGTCTGTTCTCTCTGTGATCTGCCTTTCCCGTCCTTTGCAGGCATCAGAACCTTGCTCACTGCCTGATGCCCTGGCCATGCTGAATAGTGTACCTTGTCTCCTCTCTCCAGCAAGCCATGACTCCTTCAGAGTAAGATAGGAGGCCTCTTTTCCCTTCCCCTTCCCCAGCACACCCACCTACGGGGACTCAGATAGCACTTACCTCGTGAGAGAGTTAGCATGTGGATTTGAAGAGCTGGGTGCTGTGGATTTTGTCATGATGAAGCAACCATGTGGTTTTGATGATGGAAGGCTGTGGCATTCCTTCCTGGGTTGTGTAGTAGTGTCCTGTAGGGTTTTAGGAAGTGAGCCAGGAAAGCTTCTTCAGAGTCTTCCTGGTCTCCTCCCTGTGGATTGTTCTGAACACAATTGCCCTTTCACAGCTCTTACTTATTGAGCAGCCACAATTCACCAGGCTTTGTGCTGAGTGCTTTTACACTTGTTACCTCTTGTAGTTCTCACAATAAGCCTATGAGACAGGAATTGTTATGATTTATCATTTACATGTGTAAAAACCTAGGTGAATCCCTTAATCCTTGATCCCTTTCCTTTCTCCCTAAGGGCACTAAAGTGCCTGTCATTTATCCTCCCTGGAACTCAGGAGAAGTGGACTCAGGGTTCTGCCCCCAGCAGCCAAGGACCTTTCACTCCCTCCTGGCCCCAGAGCAGGCTCTGGGCCGAGGCCACCACCTAGGGAGCAGCCCGGCATCCGGCTGCATCTATGAGTGCCAACCCAGAATCTGTCATTTGTTTCCAATCCATCACTGCTCAGCCAGAGAGAAAAATGACTTCCAGACCCTCAGTCTGGGGCAGACGCCACCAAAAACAGAGGCTCCAAGGCCCCCAGCCTGGACCCCTCTCTCCACCCAACTGCCAGCCTCTCCCAGGCTTCTTTGCACTTTGAATTCAATGGCACTGAGAGAAAGAGGGCCAACTTCTCCAAAAACGTTTCTGGACAGGCAAACTAGAATCTCTCTAGTTTCAAAATAGCTGTTAAATGGCCTGAAGATTGATCTAGGGCTATGTGCTGTTCTGTTCTTGAGGCAACTCTAGAGGAAAGGAGGTAGGGAGTCTTCTCACTGAACAAGTACCGACATAGGCAAGGCAGGAGAGAATGGAAGCATGTTGCTTCATTGATTTGGGGAGAAAAGGTGGTTCTTTCAGGGGCAAGGCTGGGCCCCCCATGAACTTTGGGACTCTATCATTACCATTTGAGAAGCAGCAACAAGTCTCTAAGCCTTCTATTCCCTTCCCTAGGTAAGATGTAAAAACATGATAAAGATTTAAACTACAGCAAGAAAATTTTAAGTTATGCTTTAAAAATAACTTTCTGAAATAGTCACTAGATAATGGTAGACATCAACTCAGTAATAGAAAGGAATCGTTCTTTGGCATTTATTCATGCAAAATCTTCAGTTCTCAATAAGCATTTATTGAACACAGACAAAACGGCTATGGAGGGAGAGAATCCGATCTCTCTCTGCAAAAGAGTTTTAAATGAAGAGAGACATTCATCTCTTTTGGATGTAAAGGGAGCTGGAGGCAGGTGAGTTTTCCAGAGATCCCTCCACCCCACCCCTGCCCAGGTATGTTCCAACTTTCTGGTGCTATAGAAGAACTAATATTGGGGAAATGTCCTAGATTTCCATTTTTAAGTTTTCATCCTTGAAACATTTACCAACACCAATTTTCTCCCAAAATTGCATAAATTTTCATTTAAGGTAGTAGGCAAGAGCAGAGAAGTCAAATCTAAAAGCTTCAAACATAAACCTACAGTAGGCATGAGACCATTATTGTTGGTGTCTGTCGTCAGCCATAGAATCATTAACATGAAATACCTTGTGATGAATGCATTGAAAAAAAAAAAAAAGAGAGAGAAAGATTATATATTAAAGTATAAAAGTCTCTTCTTCCTGCATCATTTAAATTACTTTACAATGCTGATTAAAATAACAGCACATTATAGCTTGCTTAGCTAAACATTATATTTCCAAATCCATTTCCAATTGTTTCCCTTCAATTTGGACAATTTTTGAGCAATTTTATTGCTATTCATACCTGCTTGATTTTTTTATTAGAAATTAAAGTATACACATTTTTATCAATGTTGAAAAGTGCTACAGAGCTTAACTCTTTTTATGCCATGCAGAACATTAAAATCACAAGGAGAAACAGCCTTGTTATCTCTTGCCCCAGGGGCTTAACCTTCACAGAAATTTAGAAAATGTCAAAGCAGAGGGTCTCAGCATCAGAACAGCTTCCTAATTTACATAAAATGAAAGTTAGACATAGTAAGGGGAATTGACTTGCCTAATATCACAATGGAAATTTGTGATAAAACAATGAATTAAGCTAAGTCTCCTGATTTACCATCGGGTCCTTTTTTGACTTTAATGAACTCTCCCTTTCCAAGTCCCTAGGCATAAATGGGTTAGTCAACTGGAAAGAAATTCTGGGGAAATTGTTCTCATGTCCCCAAATTTTTGACATTTGGTCATTATAGTTTAGTGTAGTGAGAAAGCGATCAGGTTGGCTAATACCCAAGCGGTGTGTGGACAAAGCACCCAGATCTGTGAAATAGTGCAGAATATAAGACAAGCTAGCCTGAAGTCCCCAAGTGATACAAAGAGTTAACATGTTCGGCTATTAACAGGAAAGTCGGAGGTTCAATTCACCCAAAGTCACCTTGGAAGGAAGACCTGGTGATCTACTTTTAAAAAATAAGCCTTTGCACATGCTACTGAGCACAGTTCTACTCTGACAGTAATGGTGTTGCGATGAGTTGGAGTTGATTCACCGGCATTTTACATGTGTATGTGTGTGTGTGTGTGTGTGTGAAGCCAAGTTAAGCCATAGAATAGCACTGCACATGACCTTGGACAAGTTCTGTTATCTAACACATAATCACAATCACAATGAATAACCATCTTTTCTGACTATAGAAATCTTCTCTGTCCTTCTCACAGGTAAACCCTTAGCCCAACTGCAGACCTTACATGGAGGAGATGCTCTGTACCTCCTTGCCAGATGAATGAATGGATGAGAACTCCCCCTATCACTCAGAATTCTTGGTTTACTTTGACAACAGAATGAGACTTTGGTTTACTTAAAAAAAATAAAATAAAATAAAAGATGTATGTAGTAGGATATGGGCTAGTTTAGGTAATTGATGCAAAGATTGAACTTGGAAAAGACAAGGGCTGGGCAGCTCCAGGGTTCTAGGCTTCAGTAATTAATGCAGTCTCTTCTGGAATCCTATTGGAATAAATCAGTGTCAATCATTGTTCCCCTCCCTCCTCTCAACATTCAGGCTCCAATAACAAGCTCAGTTGACCTAATTTATGTAACATGCCCATCTCTTGGCAAAAGAAGGGCTGAGAATCTTGAAGTCATATCCACTAAGACTGTTTATGGGAAGGGGGTATATGAGGAAAGGAAATGGATTCTGAGTGGACAGAAACAACAGGTGTCCACTATACATGTGAGTCTTCTTCTGTAGAGTGGAGGTAATACTATCTAACTTTCAGTATTGGTATGGGTTAAAGTATATGGCTGCTAACCAGAAGGTCAGTGGTTGAAAGCCACCAGCTGCTTCAAAGGAGAAAGATGAAGCAGTCTGCTTCTGTAAAGATTTACAGCCTTGGAAACCCTATGGGGGAAGTTCTACTCTGTTCTATAGGGTCACTATGAGTTGGGATTAATTCTATGGCAGTGGTGGTTTAGGTATGGCTATTGTATGTTGGGGAGCTCTGGTAGCATAGTGGCTAAGACACTTGCCTGCTAACCAGACAGCTGGTGGTTCAAACCCACCAGCCACTCCTCGGAAGGAAGGTTGGGCAGTCCTACTTCTGTAGTGATACTGCCTCAGAAACCCAAGGAGGAGTCGCTATGAGTCGGGTTTGACACGATGGCACATAATAACAACAATAACAAATGGTATGTCGGTTCTGAAAGGGCCCAGCACAGTCCTGGCACACAGGAACAACTCCTCACATGTTGGCTGCTATGCCGGTTTTATGCAGGGAGAATGGATGCACAGTCTGCAACAACATTGACTCTTCTAATGCTGAATACCTGTCTGGGCTCATGGCAGTCCTTCTCCCAGTGTTGTCTGACTACACACACCTCCATGATGCAGTCCTCACTCACTGCCATGACCTTCATCAAACTAGTACCAAATTCAGTACCAGTAACAATTTGAGTTGTTAAAGGCCCAAGGCATGCCAAGATTCTAAGATGGCTACAGGTTAGGATCAGATAGAGCCGTTGTTGTTGTTGTTATGTGCCGTCGAGTCAAACCTGACTCATAGCGACCCCTCCTTGGGTTTCCGAGGCAGTATCACTACAGAAGTAGGATTTCCCAACCTTCCTTCCGAGGAGTGGCTGGTGGGTTTGAACCGCCAGCCCTCTGGTTAGCAGGCAAGTGTCTTATCCACTATGCTACCAGAGCTCCCCAGGTAGAGCTGAGACATGAGAAATGAAAGTGGGAATAAGCACTACGCATGAAGGTATAAGGGCAGTTGAGAGCCTGTTTATCAAAGAGTGTGATGAGCAGAATGCCTTGGTTGGGGGCCTCAAGTCCAATTCCCAGCTTGCCAGACGCCAGGCCCAAGGCTACTCATAGATTTCCTGACAGAATTTAAATGGGCCAAAGAACAGGGAGACTGGAGCCTGAAGGGAGAGACCTGCGTAGCTCCACATGGAAAGTCAGGAGCTGAGCCTACCAATATGCCTGGTGCAAAAGAAATTAACTGACATACTGCGGTATAGTAAATTACCTGGTATGGCTTTTCTAGCCATAAGTCTTTGTAAACTCCGTGGTGGAATTTGCTGTGAGCAACTGAGGAGCTCCTGATTGTAAATGTTATCCACCTGGGATATTTCTGTTAGGAGCAGCACAAAGCTATGTTCTGGGAGGTTCCCCCTCTCTCTCAGGTGCTTAGTATTCTGATGTTATGATTGGCTAGTTTGGCCACTCTGCCAGGCTCAAAAGGAGTCCTCCTAGAGGCAGAAGTCTCTCTGACTACTGGATGAGAAGGACATACTGTTGAGAAGAAACACGCTCCTGAGAGACACGCACTACTGGGAAAGAGATGGAAGAGACACACATTGCTGAGAGAGACACCGAGGGACACGCACTGCTAGGAGAGAGACTGTGAGAGACTCTTGGATAAGAGAAGGCAGGCTGGGAGAGAGACTGAACGTTTTTCCTGAACTTGAATTGTAATGTGGTACTTCCCTAATAAACCCCATAATCTGTGAGTTCTGTATGGCCACTGCAGTGAATTATCGAACCCAGGAGAGAGGTGGTGTGTGCTTTGGGAGGGATGGTTGGTGAAAGGGCTGGAGGCAGGCAGCACAAATAGGCCTTGGGCTACTGATAGTGATTCTGTCTTCCTCTTGTGGGGTTAGAGGAGGTCAGGAGCTGTGGCCTCATTGCCTGTTTTGCACATACTAAACTGAAGGTTAAATCAAGAGACCCAGAAAAGAAGCCAATGCAAAGAAAAAGAGGAGTATTCTTTGTATTCAATTCAGCAGCTAATAATTAGACTTACTAGTTTCTGGATCCCAGGTTAGGGAGCAGGAAGAGGTCAGGGACACAAGCCCTAGAATCAGATTATCTGGGCTCAAATTCTTAGTGGTATCATATCCCAGCCTATGTGGGTATACTGGAGTAACTACACTTACGTTTCTTTCAAGATGAAATCAGATGATTAATTAATGTGCCAAATACAGAGGTACTGAGAAAGTGTTCAATCAGCATTATTTGTTAATTGTGTTGGTTACCAAGCCCTTCCATATGCCTTAGCTCATTTAATCCTGAGGGTATGAAACAGCTCAAGGAAGGTGTCGTGTGATAGAAGCTCAAGGGCAGCTGAGCCTTAGAATATATGGGGACAATGCAAAGGCAAGGGGAATAGGCATGGTTTTTGCCAGCGAGATGGGATGAAGAGTGATGTCCCTCAAGAACAGTGATATCTCTAAAAGGTTGAACATTCAAGTCTACATAGAGACATTTGGAAGAAAGATCTGGTGACCTACTTCCAAAAAATCAGCCACTAAAAATGCTATGGAGCACAGTTCTACTCTGATATA
>NW_006921596.1:1141643-1150335 GCF_000298275.1 Orycteropus afer afer | reverse complement strand
GGCTCACAAGCACTGCTGCCCCTAGTGATCCCTGGCTGTCACAGGCTCCCCTCCAGTGGTCTCTCAGGTCAGAATCGGTGTCACGGACCTACGCCCAGAGGCAGTTTGCTTGAGACATTCAGGCTGCCTTTCCCCAAAGCAGCAGGTGTTCTTGGATCACTGGCAGTCTCTGTCCCTCTCCTTTTCTCTGTGTCTTAGGCCTCAGGCTGGTTCAGGACTTCCTGCCATGCATGGAACACATTCCAAGAGCCTCTGGTGGTTAACTCTAAGGGGAAAGTGGTGGATTTCCTTATAGACAATATGCTGTGAGAGTGGATTTAACCAATGACCGAGAACCTTTGACAGAGAACAGGAAAAACTGTCCTCAAGTCAAGGACCCACAAACACACCATTTTCTTCAGTAAGAAGCATCAACAAGTAGCAGATACATAACTTGAAAGAAAACAACCTAAGTAATGTGCCATTCTAGTTAGGTTTAAATTCACATTTAAAAATATTATTCAACTAATTAAAATGGAATTAAATGAATATAATGTTAACTGTGTCTACTGTTTAGCATAAAAAGTTGTTAAATATATCATGCTCTGTGTTCCGAACTGGCAGCAGATTTTAGCAATGTTTAATTGTAAGAAATAGCTATGTACTACTTAATTGCATAACTAGGTGGAACATAAAAATCACAATACATGAATTATATTAAATAAAATATGTTAAAATAGTTTGTTTTTCGATGGTGGAATTTTATGGACACCATAATGAAACGGAAGTACATTTTTAATTACCTAATTATTGCTATTTTGAAAGTCCATTTACAGCATAATTGTTCCTGTTTTCATAGTCCAAAGAGTCCTTGACAGAGAGACTCACTGGGATCTAAAATAAGGATTCATTCTTTAGGTAACTCCTGCTTATGCTTCCCTCTAATCTTTACAATCTACCTCAGAAGCATTCATTTTTTATTTGACAGGTAATTATGTATATGCAACTGCTGGATACAACAGAGAGATACAGGGATGGGATGGCATTTCCAGCCCTCAGGCAGCTTGTAGTCTAGTGATAGAGATGAGCCCTGTTACATGAGAATCAGAATTAAAATATGATCATGAGTCAGAGAGCCTCAGCAGGCCGCGGGAGGACTGGGCTGCTGTGGCCAGGACCAGGCAGGATGGGACTGGGATGTGGCAGGTAGAGAGAGGTCAGCAAGGGCATCCCAGGTTCTCATCTCAGGCAGCATGAGCAGCGGCCCAGAGGAAGCAAAAGCAGGTGGCATGAAGCAGACAAGCTGGGCAAGACAACCATAAAAAATGGAGAAGAGATTTGGTCACAATGCACTGTTGGGACCAGACTCTGGGAGCTGGAAGGGCAATTCTGGCAGTGTGGCAGTGCAGAGAGGAAGTGAGAGATTTCACTCAGCACTCAGCCTTGGGGCTGAGCAGGAGCTGGGGAGGGAGAGAGGTGAGGCACCAATAACTGCAGGACCATAAGCACTGAGGAGACAAAGTGGCCTTTTACAGAAACATAGAATCAAGGGAGACACCACTTAAGTGAAAATCAGTGAATTTGCTACTGGGCTGAGAGGCACTTTGAGGCTAGGGAATGACATCCATGGTGGGTTCAGAATGCAAGTTTTCTCAGAAGATCAAACTTTTTTAAAACGTTTTAGTCTTCAAGGATCTTTTAAGTTTTCCTTTCTAATTTGGGGAGGGGCTATAAAACTACAGATAGAATAGGGACATTTTGAGATGAAACCATGAAATGTTGGGGCAGTTCCTTACCATGTTTATAATTTTTTAAAGCAACCTAGCATATAGCCTAATTACATTGAAAGAATGGGTGTGCAAGCACATGGCTGGCCAGGAACAAAGTCCTTAATCTCCAGGGGTCTTTCCCTTCCATATCCATCACTGTCCCTGGAGTTAAGCAAATGATTTTTCTCTGTGTGTTTGAGAAGTCTTTGGGTTGCAGACACTTTCTGAGGATTTCATTTTATTCTTTTTCTGTGGTTCCTCACGTGCCTTCTTTCTCCTTCTTGTACCTGAAGTGTTAATATGTGCTGAGCACTGCTGTTTGGCCATCACTTCTGGACTCTGGAGGAGGAATACTTGGCAATGATCTGAGAACACCCGCCCTGACAAGCCCTCCTAATTTCCAGACACACGGGTAAGTTTTGGAAATTCTGGTTGGTTGTTCCAAATCTTTCAAAGCCCTCTGAGACCTTTCCATCACTCATGTAATCATTTAAAATATGTCTTCCTGTTCGGGAAATTTGTCCCAGCCACAGAGCAGCAGATACTACATGAGTCACTGTGGTTACAACAGATCATTGAATTCTCAGCTCAGCCAATTTCCAAGTTAGGGGCCTTGAAGTTCTGGACAGCAGCCGAGAGGAGCCAGCCCTGGTGGTGGCATGGCTGTAAGAAGCGCCTGTCCTCAACAGGTGAGCCTTTTCTACAGGAAGTAAGGAAGTTGAGTGCAGGCAACAGAGCTGATCAAAAAATCAGGAACACTGAGCTCCATGGACCAGTCTTTAATGATTCTTGAAACTCATTGCAATCAAAGAAAGGAAAGCAACTTTGTATTCACAACTGGATAAGCCATTTCTCCTAAATTGACTGGTCATTTTTACTCCAACATCCAAAAGATAGGCATGTGTGTCCCTGAAGACATGTCTTTATTTCCTACTCAAGATTCAAGAATTACACAGCTATGCATAAACAATCCCCTCTTTGCCAGCATTGAACAAAGGATACGAAGATTTAGGAAAAAAAAAAAGAAGAAGAAAGAAGAAAAACCTGTTGGTGTGTACCAACCAACCAACAGTACAGAAATTAAAAAAATCAGTCACTTGGCTGAGTATTTCCAGTATCTGGATGTGCAAAGCAGTTTCTTAAACATTAGTCATTCACATACCACATTCAAGACTTTTGTTTTATGCCTGTGATGTCAGTACTACTATTTGGTAATTTTAAAGATATTTTTACTTAAATTTACTTTAAAAAGAAAACTTTCTAACACTACTCTAAACAGGAAGTCAAAATCATTTGTTACAAATTGTAAATCATAGAAAGAATTCAATGAAAACATAGTTATTAAATTATAGGTGTTTGTCATGTATCCCCTAAAATAATCATCAATAATAGAGGTGTACAGAAGAAATATCAGAAATAGGGTAAAGTTGTCAGCTATAAAAAAAAAAAAAATCTGAAGACAGCTTGTTACAGTTGTATTGTTTAAAACACAAAATGAAAGGTTTGCTTTTTACATGAGTAGCAATCTTTATGGAAAAAAGTCTTTAATATTTTTCTTTTCCCTTGACACATTCTAAAATAAAACATGCCACTGTTTTGTCTAAACTAACCCTGTATAGGCAAAATATTCACTATAGGCTCAGCTCAATTGATTCTGAAGGCAGCTTAGAATAAAACATGTAGCTCGTTTTATACATTTACCATCTCTGTATCTGAGATGGTGTCACTAGAGTTAGTAATTGAAATTTAACTCAAACACCAGCATATGGAATCCTAGCATCATCTAAATATCCTTATTAGTGAAGTAATTATGCAATTAAGTTGTACTAATACTTTTATGATGAAGTCATTAATTGCCTTGGAAAGTTGAAGTACACAACGTGACACTCACAAGATACCACTCCCTAGAACCTGAGTACACAAATCAATAGCTTTCAGATCACTTCATGTAAACTGACATTCATACACTTATATATTCCCTCCACAAGGGACATCGAGCAATTGCTATGAATTTTTTTCTGTGTATAGAATCTACAGGAAAGTTTGTTAATATGGATAAAGACTTCCAATAATTTCGGAGGAAAATGTTGAAATTCTCAAAGAAAAGTCAGAACATGTAATTAATTATAATTCACATTATTTATCTGAACATACATGTCAGGTCATTGGATCATTCTTAAAAATTGAAATTATCTGTACTCTGACATAATATTTAAGAAATTCATTCAACAGTTTTTTTTTTGTTGTTGATCTTTTTTTTGTTTTTTTGAGAACATACAGCTCCTCGCTGTTCCTGGAGCTAAGTACACTGCTGTGAACCAGAGAAGAAAGACTTTCCTCTTCATCAAAGCAATATTCTCCTGTGAGAAAAGGCCTTAATGACCACACGAAGGAGACAAAGACACAGACAGACAACAGTGGAGGTTATTGGGTGATCAAAGGAGGTAGCATTTTAGTGAAGATCAGAATGCCTAGCAAGGATCCAGAATGTGAAAATCTGTGTGTGTATCTGTGTGTTGTATGTGTGTTTGTGTGTTTGTGTATGGTGGGGATGGAAGGAGCAAGGGGCATGTAGACAGAGCTCCCTGGAACAGTAATAGCAAAGGCCCCAAAGTAGGAAACAGTTCAAACGACACACAAAAATCTGCATCCAGCTGACCATCATCTGACCTCCAATTCTTGGGACTTGAGGGAGGAGCATGTCATCTGACCTGGTGATGCTGGGATTGTCAGATTCTGAAGCTCTGTGAGCCAGTAACCTGTCATCTGACCTGCTGATTGTGAGTCCATCATCTCCTGCAACCACATGAGTCAGGAGAAGTCTCCAGCCTGACACCTAACCAACATACTTGGGATTTACTAACCTCCACAAAAGTGTGAGCTATTCCCTTGAGATAAATCTCTCTCTGTATGTCTCTCTCTCTTTCTCTCTCCCTCTCTCTCTCCATGGATATATAGATATATAGATATAGACATAATCGCTAGTTTTGCTTCTCTGGAAAACTTGGCCTAAGACTTTTGGTACCAAGTGTGTTTCTAGAGAAACAAAATTTTAAGGATGAGTTTTCTAAATTGATTTTCAAATCTGGCTATTCTTAAAGGCTTAACTTAAGTCCCAGTGAACCCCAAAAGGTGAAGTTCAAAGTGTGACCCACAAGGAGGAATAGTATACTCCAAAATAACTGCTTGAAATTTCTAATATATACAAACAGAAACTAGGGAATATGTGTGGGAATGGCTATTAAGGGTGTGGGATAACAGTGCAAGGAATATAAAGTTGGATAACTGTCAGTTTACTGATGTCAGCCCACTAAGCACAGATTCTTCACTTGATTCTTCAACTCAAGAGGTTAGAAAAGGGTCTAATAGTTTATTTGGTTGGTTCCCTGGAGAATGGATTGAGCAGTGGCCTATACTAAATCAAGGTAAAGTGCCAGACCTGCTTTGGTATACTATAGAGGAAGATATCCAAAGACATAGGGAAATTGATATATTAGAGTGGATTTATCAGGTTGGATCCACAGATCCACCCATGACATGCCCAGATGACACAATTTTACCACAATGATGAAGAATAAAAATAATTTGTGAAGGGAGTCCCAGTATCCTTGAAGACTGCTCACAGCAATCACATGCGATTTTATGTAAGTCAAATTTGACAGTGGAACTGCCAAACTGAATTAAGACACCTAGCTACAAAGGGCTTGATTGGATTCTGTGGTAGTGGGGGCTAAGTGGCAGCACTCCATTGACAAAGACAAGGTGAGAGTGGTTACTGTAACAGACAGTAGAGTCAAAGCAGCAATCAAAAAATTCTGACTAGTATGAACTTAGGATGTTGGTATACTCAGTCATAATGTCCCTAGGAGTTAAATTGATGGAAAATCTACTAAATATTTACTTAATCTGTACAAGCAGAAGAATTCTAGATCAAGTGAATGGCAGTCTAACTTGAATTGCCACAATAGAGTCAAACCATCAATTCCTAGACTTGAACAGCTTACAGACTTACAACCCCATGAATGAAGTGGGAGGTTAGGTCTCCTTAAGAAAGGACTCCACTGCACTGCCAAAAATTTATATTTAATCTTTCTCCCAGCCTTCCCCCAAAGGAATCTAGGGCCTTTTATGACAGTGACTATTTATTAGGGAAAAGAAAATGATCAGATTTTTCAGGGATTACCAGACACTGGCTCTAAACTGACATGAATTTCAGGAGACTCAAAAATGTCACTGTGGCTCACCAGTCAAAGTGGAGGCATCTGTAGGTCAGGTTATTAATGGAGTCTTAGCTCAGGCCCATCTCACGGTGGGCCCAGTTGGTCCTCAAACCCATCCTGTAATAATTTCCCCAGTCAGCAACTGGCAGAACCCCCACATTGGACAAGTGGCACATGGGGTAAGGGCTATTAAGGTCAGAAAAGCTAAGTGGCAGCCATTATAACTGCCTTTACCTATGAAAATAGTAAACCAAAAGCAATACTTTATTCCTGGCAGAGGTTACTGCCGCCATTAAGGATTTGAAGAAGGCAAGGATAGTGATTCTCACCACATATCCATCAACTCAATGGTAGTGGAATTTGGGCTGTGCAAAAAAGATGGATCTTAGAGAATGGCAGGATTGTTGTAAACTTAACTAGGAGGTGACTCCAATTGCAGCTGCTGTTCCAGATGTGGTTTCATTGCTTGAACGGATTAATATATTTCCTGGTGCCTGGTATGAAGCTTTTGATCTAACTAATGTCTTTTTCCTCACATCTGTTTCTAAGGAACACCAGAAGCAATTTGCCTTCAGCTGGCAAGGGCAACAATGTACCCTCACTTTCCTACCTCAGGGTTATATCAACTCTCCACCCCTATGTCATAATTTAGTCTGCATGGTCCTTGATCTCCTTTTCTTTCCACAAGATGTCACACTGGTCCATTACATTGACAACATTATGTTGGTTGGACCTACTAAGACTTACTGGTAAGATACTAGACTTACTGGTAAGATATTTATGTGCTAAAAACAAAACAAAACAAAATGCATTGCGTCATATCGGATCTGACTCATAGCAACCCCCTCCTTGGGTTTCTGAGGCTTAGGTTTCTGAGGCTTGGGTTTCCTTGGGTTTCACTACAGAAGTAGATTGCCCAACATTCCTTCCAAGGAGTGGCTGGTGGGTTTGAACCGCCAGCCTTCTGATTAGCAGTCAAATGCCTTAGGCACTAAACCACCAGAGCTCCTTATTGTTTTTATTTATGTGCTGTTGTTGTTATGTGCTGTTGAGTCAAACACGACTCATAGCGACCCCTCCTTGGGTTTCTGAGGCAGTATCATTATGGAAGTAGATTGCCCAACCTTCCTTCTGAGGAGTGGCTGGTGGGTTTGAACCACCAGCCTTCTGGTTAGCAGTCAAGTGCCCTAGGCACTATGCTACCAGAGCTCCTATTTATGTGCTAGAGGGTGGGAATTTAATCTGACAAAAATTTTCAGGGGCCTTCTACCTCAGTGAAATTTCTGCGTATCCAGTGGTGTGGAGCATGTTGAAATAGTTTTACTAAAGTGAAGGATAAGTCATTACATCTGACAATGCCTACAACTGAAAAGGAGACACATCACATAGTAAGTCCCTTTGGATTTTGGAGGCAACATATCCATCACTAGAGTGTGCTACTCCAGCCTATTTATCAAGTGATTTGAAAAGCTATTTTTTTAAGGGTCCAGAACAAAAGAAGGCTCTGCAACAGGTTTGGGCTGCCGTGCACACTTCGCTGTCACTTAGGTCATACGATCCAGCCAATCCAATGGTGCTTTAAGTGGCAGTGGCAGATAGAGATGCTGTTTGGAGTCTTTGACAGGCCCCTATTGGTGACTCACAGTGCAGACCCTTTGGATTTTGGAGCAAAGCCATCCTCTGAGATAACTATTCTCCTTTTGAGAAACAGCTCTTGACTTATTATCAGGCCTTAGTAAAGACTGAGGAGCTCTGGTGGTGCAGTGCCTAAGGCATTTGACAGTTAATGGAAGGTTGGCAGGTCAAACCTACCAGCAACTCCATGGAAGGAAGATGAAGCAATCTACTTCCATAAAGATTTACTGCCTCAGAAACCCAAAAGAGGTCACTATACGTAACCATGGGCCACCTACTGACCATGAAACCTGCATTGCCCATCATGAACTGGGTGTTGTCTGATCCACAGAGTCATAAAGTTGTATGTGCTCAGAAGCATTCCATCATTAAATGGAAGTGGTATATACGAGATCAGGCTAAAGCAGGACCTGAAGGCACAAGTATATTGTGTAAGGAAGTGACCCAAATGCCCATGGTCTCCAGCTCTGTCACATTACCCTTCTTCTTCCAGTCTGCACCTATGGAATCATGGGGAGTTCCTTATGATAAGTTGACTGAGGAGGAGAAACTCATGCCTCTTTTATAGATGGTTCTGTATGATACACAGGCACCACTCCAAAGTGGAAAGCAGTACTCAGTCCCTTTCTGAGACCTCCCTGAAGGACAGTGGTGAAGATAAATCCTTGAAATGGGCAGAACTTCAATGGGCATTGGCCAGTTGTTTGACTGGATGGTCAGGGATTTGGAAGGAAAAAATTTTGGAAAATTGGTGACAAGGAGGTATGGGGAAGAGCTATGTGGATAGGCCTCTCTGAATGGGCCAAGAAGTTAAGTTATTTGTGTCTCATATTTGTGTTGGGTGACCTCAGCAGAGGAGGATTTTAAAAATCAAGTGAATAGGATGATGTATTCTGTGGAAACCAGTCATTCTCTTTCCCCAGCCACTCTTGTCATTGCGCAATGGACTCATGAATAAAGTAGCCATACATAGGATCAACAACATGAACTTTCACTCACCAAGTCTAACTTGGTTACAGCCACTGCTGAGCACCCAATTTACCAGTACCAGACACCAACATCAGAAGGAAGATGGGGCAATCTACTTCC
>NW_006921596.1:1132531-1141008 GCF_000298275.1 Orycteropus afer afer | reverse complement strand
CCCTAGTGATCAACTTGAAAAATTTTTACATCCTGTCCTAGTGACACTATACTCTGCAGGTCTAGAGGTCTTAGTTCCAAAAGGAGGAATGCTCCTACCAGGAGACACAACATTTCAATTCCATTGAAGTTAAGGATACCACCCAGCCACTTTTGGCTCCTCATGCCTCTGGATTGACAGATAAAGAAGGAAGTTATCGTATCAGCTTGTGTGGTTGACCCTAATTACCAATGGGAAATAGGATTGATATTATATAATGGAAGTAAAGAAGTATATGTTTGGAATACAAGAGATCTCTTAGGATGTCTCTTAGTACTACCATGCCCCGTGATTAAGGTCAATGGAAAACTAAAGCAACCCAACTCTGGCATAACTATTAATGACCCAGATCCTTCATAAATGAAGGTTTGGATCACCCCACCAAGCAAAGAGCCATACCAGCTGAAGTGGTTGCTACAGGTAAAGGGAATATGGAATGAGTGGTAGAAAAAGGCAGTTCTAAATACCAGTTATGACCACATGACCAGTTACAGATATAAGGACTGTAATTGTTTACTTGTTATGACTATTTCTTCCTTGTTTTATTATACATATGTGTGTGGGTGTGTAGCAAATATTTTTGTTTTCTTACATATAAGATGCAAATAGGCTAGTGAGTGTACGCATGCTAGTTAGGTGCAAGTATGACTTTATAATTGTCTTTATTTAGAGATTATATATAGTTTAAGGAGATGTGTACAGGTGCCAAGTTGACAAGGGGTGGACTGTGATGGTTAATGTAATGTGTCAAAATGGCTAGGCCATGATTCCCAGTAATGTGTGGTTGCTTTCCATTTTGTTATCTGATATAGTTATCCTCTACTTTATGATATTATGTAATTATCCACCATTTTATTTGTTGTAAATCCTAATCTCTACATGTTAATGAGGCAGGATTTCTGTGGGATGTATCTTGAGTCACAGCTTTACAAGAAGGTATGATTTAAGTCACATCCTTACTGAAGTCACAACCTTACTCAAGTCATAACCTTACTCTGCTGTAAGGGGAGTTTCCCTGGGTGTGTGGCCCACATAATGTGTGTGTGTATATATGTATATGCTCTGGCAGGGGTCTCCTTTCTTCTGGATCCTACATCTGTCTTGTCATCCTCTGACCTCCAGTTCTTGGGACTTGAGCTTGCAGTCTGTCTGACCTGCTGATTTTGGGATTCAGCAGCTTCTGCAGCTCCATGAGCAAGTAGTCTGTCATCTGATCTGCTGATTCGATTGTGGGTTCATCAGTCCCTGCACTCACATGAGTCAGGAGAAGCCTCCATCCTGCTGCCTGACCAATGGCTTTGGGGCTTGCCAGCCTCCATAACTGTGTCAGCCATTCCCTTAAGATACATTATCTATCTATCTATTTACCTATATATCTCTAGCTATGTCTATGTCTATCTCTATCTCTCTCTAAGACAAAGCTAAACTAGTTAGTGTGCCAAATAGTAAAAATTCATTGTGTCAAGCAGTAACAAAATGTATATGTATATGAAGGATGTACATACTCAACTATGTCTATTCATTCAACATTTATTAAATGCATACTCAGTACCTGGTACTATGCTAGACACAGGGGATAAAAGGAAAGATAATTTTATTTAAATATGACAGGTACAGCCTTCAAAGGAAGGATAAGGTCAAACAAAAACTCAGAGAAAAAAACACTGAATTATTCTGTGGGCAAATGGAGGGATGCTTTAGGTGATGGTTTCCAACAGAAACCTTTGAGGGCATTTGAACATATATCCTACATAGTAATTTTTGGGAGCTCTGGTGGTGCAGTGCCTAAGGCATTTGACTGCTAATGAGAAGGCTGGCTATTCAAACCCACCAGCCACTCCTCGGAAGGAAGGTTGGGAAATCTACTTCCCTAGTGATACCACCTTGGAAACCCAAGGAGGTGTCGCTACGAGTCAGATCTGACTCGATGGCAGTGTGTTGCGTGGCATTAGTGAGAACTGAGGAGTGTTGAAATGTCTTCAAACCAAAATCAACAAGGACTGGTTGTCATAACTTGAGCACAGATGTGAATTATCCTTCTTAAATTGGTTGCTGACTTGAATCCCATCATGGGCTCAGCCATGCTGTTGCTATTGTTATTTGTCATTGAGTTGGCTCTGACTCATGGAGACCATATGTACAATAGGAGGAAATGTTGCCCAATCCTGCTCTGTCTTCACAATCTTTGATATGTTTGATCCCATAGTTGTGGCTAATGTGTCAGTCTATCTCATTGAGGGCTTCTCTCATTGTCACCAACCCCTCTGCTTTACCAAATATGATGTCCTTTTCTCAGAAGTGGTCTTTTCTTATGATGTGTCCAAAGTAAGCAAGATGAAGTCTTGTCATACTCATTTCTAAGGAGCATTCTGGTTTTATTTCTTCTAAGACTAATTTGTTCATTCTTCTGCCAGTCCATAATCCAAATGCAGTCAATATCAGTCACCATTACAATTTTAATGCATTATTTTTTTCTTCTGTTTTGTGTTTTCATTGCCCAACTTCCCATATGAGGAGAATGAAAAGACCATGGTTTGGGTCAGGCACACCTTAGTCATCAGAGTAACATCTTTCTGTTTTAGAACTTTAAGAAGACTTTTTCAGCAGATTTGCCCAATATGTTCCCCGAAGGGCATCACCATTATAATGTCCTGATCCTAGCTGAGCACTTTAAGCAGAAACAAGAGTCCTTTCTCTGAATTCCCTTGAAGCTACTTCTTTAACTCCCCTCTCTTATAGCATTTTTTTCTTCTTCCTTGTTTTGTGGTGAGTTATTTGCATGTCCACTCCCCAACACTAAATTGTACACCCTTGGCTTCAATGTCTAAGGCATGTTTGTTTGTTTTTTTTTTTTTAAATTAAACATTTAGCCCATTAGGAATGGTGGGCTTCATTGTGTCTTGTCCACCTGGTATCCTTTTACCTTACCTCCAATAATGGCATTGTGACTTCTTTTGGAGATTTACCACTCCTACAGCCTTAGGTCTTGCCAACAGTTGGGCCCTGAGCACAAGCCTAAGCTAGTTGGGATGATCTCTCTCTCTCCTGCTGGACTTCGAATCTAGAGTGCAGTGATGTGAGGCCAGGAACATGGCTAGTGTTCAGCTCTGCAGAGAAGAGAGAGTGTCCTGACAATGTATGTGGTCAGATCTGCCTGGACCCCTGATAAGTCTTGGTGTCTGCCTATTTTTAGCCAGAGTCTTCACCTTTCCCATCAGTTTATTCAACCCCTGAGAGATTTCCCACATATTTCCTTCATCTATAGCTAAGAATATCAGTTTATAGAATGTACATCTGTAAATGCATATGGAACATGTTACTAATGAAAGTCATACAAGGCTGAATGAAAAATTCCTTTTTATGGGCTAGTATAATCTGTTTTGCAAAGAAGAAAAATGAAACACGTCCAATATATATTGGAGTTCACAATTGGGATGGGCTTAACCAAATGCGTGTGACCAAAAATAAACAAACAAACAAACAAAAAACTCACTGCCATCTAGTCAATTGCAACTCATAGCAACCCTCATTGGGTTTCTGAAGCTATAAATCTTTATGGAAGTAGATTGCCCCATCTTCCTCCCATGGAGTAGCTGGTGGGTTTGAACCACTGACCTTTTGGTTAGCAGCCAAATGCCTTACCCATTATACCACCAAAGCTCCTTAAACGCATGTGACCAGATATTATTTTCAATATATTTGTAGACATTTTCATTTGACTCTTGAGATACAAAGAAACAAGTCAGATTAAGACCTGGTAAATATTCCCATAGCCTGTCTAGATTTGGAAACACTTTTATTGGCTTTCAATGAAGGTCCAGGCTCTCACCTTTCTTTTCTCTAATGCTAATTAGAATTAATTTCTCTTCCTTTCAAGCTCACGTGTCACTCTCACAACTGTTCCTGTTATTAGGATTATTTTATCCCTAAGTGTCTCCCTTTCTAAGCTGGAGCTTCATCAGAACAGATTGATACTTTTCTATATTTTCTCCACGGCTCACAAGAGGATTTCTTTCATAGGAGGTACTCAATAAATATCTGCTATGTAGAACTGAATTGATTTGAATTGTTGAATCCAGGTAAGTGGCTTTGGTAAGTCCATTGACTTTGCCCTGTAAGAATCTTGGCTCCTATCCTACCCCCTTTCAATTTGGCCAAATTAACATGACAAAGAGTAATCCAGTAGTCTTTCTTATTCATATCAGAGGGTTGGAAATAAGATGTGAAAATGACAGTCAGGAGGCATGTCAATAACACCCATGTGGGGCTAGGGTGGAAGGGTGCCCTCACGCTCAACCTTCACAAGAAGAAAGCCATCAAGGCCACTTCAGTGGATCCTACAGAAATTGTTTGACTCAAAATGACCATGTTGCTCTGCAAGTTGAATTTCAGCTAAGATGACATTAGAGCTTCAATGCACCTGTTACAACCATTGGAAACCCTGTTCCCTTTGGACACTTGAGACTGCTGATCATTCCTCTGCTAATATTATGGAGTCGAGTTTGTTTTTCCTGTATATTTAAAACATTAGAGTCAGCTAATAAAATAAAAGCCTCAAAAGTTTATAAATGAATAAACTATTAAGCTTTCAAGATTTATTTGACAATGTAAACTATTTCTGTGGCCACAAGTGCATACCTTCTCCCAAGCAAGACCCTGAGGGATAGATCCTAAGTTTAAATTTTATGAAATATATGTCTATAAGCATGCGTATTTGTGTAACAAAGAGAGAGCGAGAGAGAGACAGAGACAGAGAGAGAGAGAGAGATTGAATTAAATACATACTATGCATCTGAAATTTTATCAAAGACAAGAAAATATATTTGGCTGAGTGTTTTGTGGATTTTTTTTTTTTTTAACTTTTAAAAACTCCAGCACCAGTGTTCAAGCCAAGTAGGAGTCTTTAACTCTGGTTATTTATTTTCCTCTCTCCTTTGTAAAGCAATGCATATGTATTATGAAAAGCAAATATTATACTCTTTATTGTCAAACAAAGTTTATAAGGTTCATGTGTCAATGATGAGGCCAAGGACCTCACATAGAGGATTTCCTGTCCTGGGTGAATTTCTCATGAAACATAAAATATAGGAAGTGAGAGGACCCCGTACCGCCAGAAGAAAAATCAGTCCACTCCTAATGGCTCTTATGGGGCAGGGTGAGCTCAGGTCTTGACTGACCAAGCATGGGGAGGGGGCTCCTTCTCTACAGACAAGGGTGAGAGGCTTAGAAAAGGGAAGGACACAGTGGAAGTTGAGGAGTATTTACTCAGAGGAGAGTCCTGTGTCCAGCTGCACACTACTTTGATATCCAGATGCATAAGGCCTCAGCCCTTTTGAGACACAGGAAGTGGAAGCAAGGTGATGACAAATGAAAGGCATTCTTTGGACTTGGAGCACACAGGCACAGAATCCGGTAGGAGTACAGTTACTATTTACAGGAAACTGGCACAGAGTTATAACTTTCCCTAGACAGGTTGGTGCCATTGTGTTCTGGCACTATGAAAAGCATTAAATAAGGCTTAGCATTTGTCTAAACCATGCTGTATGTACGATACTTTCTGATATGTATTGCTTTCTCCGACTGGGAGTTTCACTGAAGTCCCTCCCTGGGGAGTAGAGAGCAGGAGTTATAGTCAACCATGGTTAATTTGCGTTTTGTGCTTTGTTTATCCAAACCATATGTCTAGATGGTTGTAATTCTGTGTCACTGGCTGTGTAATGCTCTCTATGCTAAGAGATCTGTAAATAGCAACAGCTCGATGCATAATCATGTTGGCATTCTGAAGAGGGGGAAAGGGAAGTTTCAAGTGACGTTTGTTGTGGAATCAAACTACCCTGAGGATGTCTCAATCCCTGTCTTTCAGACATGATCCCTTGTGTCTTAGTCAAGTAGGTCTCTGTGGACTGCAAGGGACCTTATAGAAGCCAAATATGGCAGAGTTAATGCCACCTCCAAATCTCACTTTGTAACCTTAGGACTTGAGAACACCCCAGATATTAATCAAATCATTGCTACTCATTAGCCTGAGTGAATAGTTTATGTACAGAGGAGAGATCCTTTTATTTTAATGCTAAAGAAAGAAAGGAAAAGAGGGGAGGGGCATAAAAAAAAAGGTGTATCCACCACAATTTCCTTTTATAACATTTTCATTTAAAAATTTTCCTTAATTTATCAAACGCCAATCATGAAAGACCACTTGCTCAAAGGCTCCAGGTGATATAACTCAACATTATTTTAAAAATAGCAAACAGCCAGTGAGGATGAAAACTAATATTCACGTACAGAGTAAAAGTTCAGTGTAGCTGGATGTCTCTACCTGTCAATCGATCCAGAATGGGTTCCAGAGTGCTCCACACTTGTTCAACAGTGTAAGCATCGTCTATGGACCAAGCATGGAGCCCCTGGGTGATGCAAATGGTCAATGGTGATCTACTTTCAAAAAAAAAAAACAGCCATTAAAAGCAGAATGGAACACAGTTCTAATCTGACACACATGGAGTTGCCATGAGTCATAATTGACTTAGTAGCAACTGTTGTTTTTTTTTTTTTTTATGGGCCAAGCAAAGAGTCAATACCCTGGAGATGCGTGGTAAACACCAGCACCCCTGCTTTTGTGGTGCCTCAAGAAGAAGCTCCTGACCAAGGCAATGTGCTGACCAGAGGCCTCTGGAGAAGATAAGGCTGGACATGTGAGTCATGGCATAAGTATTTGCAGAACTCTCTTTCATCCTCAAAGATGTCTGGGTTTGGACAATAAATTATAAGATTACTCTATTGCCCAGTAATATATATCTGTAATTTTTCTATCCAATTCTCTCTCTCTTTCTCTCTCTCTCTCTCTCTCTCTCATGGCAGTATTCTGTTTTCCTTAGGAGAACCACCTTTGTAACAACATTCTCTATGTGATTTAGTTATATGACTGGTTTAAACAAATTTCCATTCAAAAGGTATTGGTCACAAGTGGCTTGAAAACATTCATACCCAATAATTTTGTTGGTTGTGTTGGGAAAAAGACTCTATTTTCCCACTAGGATTTTTAAGCAGGTAGAAGTTAAGCCTGAGATGGCTGGGCCATCTTTTCCACTATACATGAAAAAACATTGCCAGATGTTGAAGGAAACACAGAAATAACTGTAACAGAAAGACAGAGAGACAGACTGATTCCTTATGCTAATATTGAGTACCAAAGTCTAGAAGCCAGTCCCATCCTTCAACTTTCCATTACATAAACTCAAAATCTTCTTTTTCATTTAGCAGAGTTTGAAGTGGGTTTCTGTCCCTTAATGCCAAGAGAGTCTGTACCTACACATCCCAAATTCAACCTCTGCTTCCCCTAAATCTACATCTAATCCAACTTTTGAACCTCATCAACAACACAGTTTCTTTTTCCATGGAAAATTATTCTTAATATCTCCCCTTTCTCTACTATCATCATCAAATCCTATTGATTCTATCACTAAAATGTCTCTACAGTCCCTTTCCTTCTCTCCATCAACACTGCCACCATCAAGTCCATAATACTATCCTTTCTTATCTGTACAACTCAACAGTCTCACAAGTACTCTTACTATGACCACTCTTGCTCACCATAACATTCTCCATGGAAAATCTAGAAGCATCTTTTTAAACTTCAAATCTGCTTATGTGTTTCTTTGCTTGATCCATTCAGTGCCCCCCACTGCCTTTGGAGAAAGTTGTCACTGTGGTGCATAGGTCCTATATACTTCAGTGGGGACTTGGAAAGAGAGTAGTGGGAGCCCAGCAAAGTTCAGAAAGTAAGCAGACATTGTTGTTGTTGTTGTTAGATGCCATCAAGTTGGTTCTGATTCATAGTGACCTTATGTACAATAGGAGGAAACACTGACTGATTCTGCACCAACAGCACAACGATTGCTCTGTTTGAGCCCATTGTTGCAGTCACTGTGTCAATACATCTCATGGAAAGTCTTTTGCTTTTTCACTGACCCTCTACTTTACCAGGCATGATATTCTTCTCCAAAGAATGGTTCCTCCTGACAACATGACGAAAATATAAGAGGCAAAGTCTCACCATCCTTACTTTTAAAGAACATTCTGGCTTTACTTCATCTAAGACAGATTTCTTTGTTCCTCTGACAGTCCATGGTATATTCAGTATTCCTTGCTAACACCATAATCCAAATGCATCAATTCTTTTTCAGTCTTCTTTATTCATTGTCCAGTTCTCACATGCATATGAGGTGATTTAAAATACCATGGCTTCAGTGAGGTACATCTTAGTCTTCAAAGTAACATCTTCACTCTTTAACAATTTGAAGAGGTCTTTTGCAGCAGATTTGACTAATGCAGTATGTCCTTTGATTTCTTTTTTAAATGTATTTTATTGAAATATAAGTTATATACAGTGAAATACACAAAACTAAAATGACACGGGTCAATGCATTTTTTTTTTTTTTTTT
>NW_006921596.1:1128261-1132086 GCF_000298275.1 Orycteropus afer afer | reverse complement strand
ATTTCTTTGTTCCATATAATTCTCTATGCTGAGCTCATTTTGTTTATGAATCATGTTATCACTTCCTTCATTGCTATTGTTTTAGTATTTGCTGAATATTTATGGTGGTCCTTTTTTTTGATGTGAAGGTTTATCATTTTTATTTGAGGTTATATAGTGATCTATAGTTTTCTTTTGTGATTTATAGTTTTCTTCCCAAGTTTAGAACAGTTCATTCTATCTCATAGTTGTCTTGATTTCCCTACCATCTAGAAATTCTGTAACAACATAGCTTTTTCTCTCTTTTTGGTTTGTAGTTGTTCTCATTTGTCAATTGATGTCGCTGGTTCCCTGTTTACAATCTCATTGGCTTATTTGTTTTGGATAATTCCATAGCTGAGTTGGTTTCTGGGTTATATCACTAATTTGTGTGTTAATGATCAGTTGTTGTTGGCTATTGTTGTTTCTCTGTCCAAAGGGCACCCTTTTGCATCTCTTTAAGGTCAGTCTGGTTTTAACAAATTCCTTTAATTTCTGCTTATCTGGAAATCTCCTAATTTCATATTTGAGGGATAGTTTTGCTGGGTACATAATTCTTGGTTGGAAATGTTTCTCTTTTAATATTTTATATATACCATCCCATTGTCTTCTTGCCTGCATGGTTTCTCTCCAGAAATCTGAGCTTTGTCTCATTGGTTGCTCCTTGTAGGTAACTTTTCATTTTTCCTGTGCTGCTCTCATGATTCTTTCTTTATCTTTGGTTTCGGTAAGTTTGATGATAATATGTCTGGGTGATTTTTTCTTGGGTTCTATCCTGTTTGGGGTTCATTGGACTTCCTGAATGGATATATTCTCAGCTTTCATCAAACCAAGAAAATTCTCTTCCAATAAATCTTTGACAATTTTCTCTGTGGTTTTATTTGTGTCTTCCTGTTCTGGAATTCCAATTACATGTAGGTTATTCCTTTTGATGGTATCCCATGTGAACCTTAGGCTTTGTTCATTTTGTTTTGCTCTTTTTTCTGATTTATCCCTTTTCAAAGAAGTGTTCAGGTATTTTCCTTCAATCTCCCTAATTCTGTCTTCCATTGATTCAATTTGCTCCTTTGCACATTCAATGTCTTATCCATTTCTGAAAATTTAGTATTAATATTCTGGATTTCTGTGTGTAGATTTTGTATCACTTCTAATTTTTCATTTGTTTTGTCATTTTGTTCTTGTATTGTCTTTCAAAATTGTTCTAGGGTTTTCTCTGTGTTTTCCTTGATCTGTCTCTCAGTCGGTTGAAGATATCTAAATAAAATTCTTTTGAATTCCTTATCAGGGAGTTCCAATGCTGCATCTTCCTCAGGGATGTGTTTTTGGGTCTGTATCCTGGTCCTTTGTTTCTCCTGCTTTATCTTGCTTCTTTGTGTGGAGTGTGATGCTCTCTTGTCTCTGAGGCATTGTGACGTTTTTGTGTTTAATTTTTGTGTGTAATTGTGTTTATTGGTGATTGTATGTTGGAGTGACTTGCCCACAATTTTGTTCTCTTTGTTTTGTTTGTATGTTATCTACGTAAGCAGGCATTGTGCTGTGTTCCTCTATTTGCTAATGGGCAGCACTTATGCACTCACTACCTGTCTCTTTTCTTGTTGTCAGCCTCTTATATGTACCTGCTGACTCTGGCAAAAGAGCCTATTCTTAGATCCCTGGAATCTGAATGAGAATGCTATCACTTAAAATATACAAAATGGCCACCTCTTGTAAACATTCAAAATGGCTGTGCCCTCAGTCACTTTAAATATCCAAAATGGCCACTGCTTGTAAACATTCAAAATGGCTGCACCCTCCAGAGAGTGGAAAGTCAACAGCTCAGGTTGTCTCCCACCTTGCTGTTTCCCTTCCTAGTCATAGGCCACCAGCACAGTCATCCCTGCAGCCTTTGATGACCAGGGCTGATCTTTAGGTCAATTCTCAGGTCCCAATACCACTTGGAAATATTCAGGCTGTTGGTCCTATCAGAGTAGCTGACAGTCCACAGCTCTGACCATTTCTGTACTCACCGTTTTTGTTCAGGTTTTTCTACTAATTGATGCCTAATCCACTTCTGTATAGTTCTTTTTGAAGCTCATGGCTCCAGGATTATCTTCTGTATCTCTATCAATTGTTTTTCTTTTCTTTTTTGAAAAGGGTCTATGTCGCTTGTCTGCCTATTCCTCCATGTTACTGGAAGTCTGTCCTTTGATTTCTTGACTGCTGCTTCCATGGATGTCAATTTTGGATCAAATAAAATGAGATCCTTGACAATTTGAATCTTTTCTCCCTTTATCATGATGTTGCTTATTGATCCAGTTGTGAGGATTTTTGTTTTCATGTTGAGGTGTAATCCATACTAAAGTGTAGTCCTTGATCTTCATCAGTAACTGATTCAAGTCATCTTCACTCTCAATAAGCAAGGTTGTATCCTCTGTATATTGCAGATTGTTAATGAGTCTTCCTCCAATCCTGATGGTCCATTCTCCATATAGTCCAGTTTCTCAGATTATTTGCTCAAAATACATATTGAATAAACATGATGAAAGGATACAACATTGACACACACCTTTTTTGACTTTAAACCATGTAGTGGTATACCCTTGTTCTGTTTGAATGATTGACTCTTGGTCTGTGTACAGGATCCATATGAGCAAAATAATGTGTTCTAGAATGCTGAATTTGTGCAATTTTATCCATAATTTGTTATGATCTACATAACAAATTCAGTGTCTTTGAATAGTCAATAAAGCATAAAAGTAAAAAAAAATCTTTCTGGCATTCTTGGCTTTCAGCCAAGATGCATCTGACATCAGCAATGACATCTCTTGCTCCGTGTCCTCTTCTGCATCTGGCTTGAATTTCTGGCAGTTCCCTGTTGATGTACTGCTCCAATCATTTTTAAGTTATTTTCAGCAAAATTTTACTTGTATGTGATATTAATGATCTTGTTCAATCATTTCTGCTTTCTATTGGATCACCTTTCTTTGGAATGGGCACAGATATGCATCTCTTATTTGTGTTCTAACTTCTTTGGCATAGACAAGTGAACACTTCCAATGTCCAATCTATTTGTTGAAATACCTTAATTGGTATTCCATCAACTCCTAGAGCTTTGCTTTCCACCAATGCTTTCATTGCTGATTTGACTTTTTCCTTTGATACCATCAGTTCTTGATCATATGATACCTCATGAAATGGTTTAAATATTGACCAATTCTTTTTGGTACAGTGACTGTGTATTTCTTCCATCTTCCTTTGATGTTTCCTGAATCACTCAATATTTTGCCCATAGAATCCTTCAATACTGAGCTTTTTCTTCAGTTATTTCAGCTTGGGAAATCCTGAGAGTGTTCTTCCCTTTTGATTTTCTAACTCCAGGTCTTTGAACATTTTATTACAGTATGTTACTTTGTCTTCTCAAGCTGCTCTTTGTAAACTTCTTTTCAACATTTTTGACTTCATTTTCTCTCCCATTCACTTTAGCTATTCTATACTCAATAGCAAGTTTCGCAGCCTCTTCTGATGTCCATTTAGGTTTTTTCTTTCTTCCATGTCTTTTTAATGACCTTTTGCTTTCTACATATATGATGTCCGTGATGTCATTACACAACTTATCTGGTCTTTGGTCATTACTTTTTAATGCATCAAATCTATTCTTCAGATGGCCCCTAACTTCAAGTGGGATATACTCAAGGTTGTATGTTGGCTCTTGTGGACTTGTTTTAATTTTCTTCAGCTTCAACTTGAGCTTGCATATGAGCAACTGATGCCCTTTTCCGCAGTCAGCCCCTGGCCTTGTTCTGATGATGATATTGAAATTACCTATCA
>NW_006921596.1:1117578-1127236 GCF_000298275.1 Orycteropus afer afer | reverse complement strand
GTAGTATTCCCCATGATGAGACTGGTAATCAACTCCATGGTGGAATCTACTAGGAGCTGCTGAGTAGCTGCCTTTGGGAATGTGGTCTGCTTCCTGTATATAAGCAGAAGCCTTGGTAATGGTCGTGAGCTTGTGGCACACTTGGACCCTACATGTAACTGTGCTGTTGCTCAGCAGCTTGCTATGCTCTGCCGACCTTGGGACTTAAGTTAATGGCCTGCCATGTGTATTAGTAACATCAGGACTGTGCCTTTTTACTTATCAACCTTGGAGTTTCTCAGCCTCAGCAGTCAGCAGCTGTCTGAGTGAAGAAATGCCTCTAGCTCCAGTGGGCCAGGAGCAGGAGGCAGAGCTAGACCCCAAGGTTGAGGGGCTTTCATCCAGCCCCTAGAGCCTGGCACTTTGAACTTGGACTTAAAGCCTCCAAATTGTACGAATAAACTCCTGTTTGTTAAGACCATCCCATTTGTGGTATATTTCTTGTCAGAGCAGCACTAGGTAACTACAACATGACTGTTCAATTCAAAATGACCTATACCAGTCCATTTCATAACTAATGCCTAGCATATCAATCTTTATGCATTCTATTTCATTTTTTATAATTTTCAATTTTCCTAGGTTCATACTCTGATTATTAGTGGATATTTACAACTATTTCTTCTCATTTTGAGTAGTGCTCCATCCACATCATTAAGGTCAATTCTACTTTGAGGAGGCAGCTCTTTCTCAGTTGTATTTTGGGTGTCTTTCAGCCTGAGAAGCTCATCTTCTAGCACTATGCCAGACAGTTTCCCTGATAGTAAATGGTTTTCAGTGGGTAATTTTTTCAGAAGTAGACCATCATGTGCTTCTTCTTAGTCTGTCTTAGTCTGGAAGCTTCAATGAAACTTATCCACCATGAGTGACCCTGCTGGTATCAGAAATACTGGTGTAATAGCTTCCAGCATTTCAGCAACACACAAGCAACCATAATGGGACAAACTGACACATGAGTGGTGGAAGAAAGAATTACTGGAGCTTTAATAGTTTCTGAATTATCAGTGCATAAATTATACTAGAGATAATATTGATATGTTTTACCAGAATAGATTATTATTATTATCTATTTTTTTGTTTCAATCAGAAGCTTAGGGTCAAACTTTCTTCCTTCAGTTGAGATATTTGACACTAAACACTAATAGCCCATTTCCACAGGCAATTTACAGAGAGTGATTTTCAGGTTTTGAGTTGTAGTCTTTACTGATGCTGCCAAGAGAACAACCAGAGCCTGTGGCTGAAGCATGTCATGTGGGACAGTGACTCCCTGGCTCATTTGTAGATGTAAGTATTTGTGGTTTTCCGTGGAACCTTCCCAGAAAAGTAACAGCAAATGCTGTCAAAGGAGAGGCACAAACAACTTTGTCACTCTACTTGGAGAGCCTAACTTCTCTTTGTTTCCTCCTTCCTCAAAAGACTTTGGATTCCAAATTTCCCTGAAATTGTGTTAAATCACATTATTCCTATCTGATTGAGAAGCTGTCCTGGATGACCCAGGCTTTGGAAAGGAGTGAAAAGAAAAGTTTTACTAAGGTAGATGCAAGAAGGCTAAAGTAAGAGGTGATCCATCCATCCCATGTTCCTATAAGAGAAGAGGAAAATTGTAAAGATGCCAAGTCTTATCAACTTGTCTGTAAGTGTATTATAATTTCAATTCAAAATTTAATAACTTTTTTCTTTGACACATGACAAAATGATCTTAAATATTATCTGGAACTGTAATTGAACAAAACAAACAAGTAAGGCTTGATTGAACAGAAATACTAGGAACATTTGTACAAAGATTTCAAAATAGATTCAAAACTACAATAAAGTAAATGAAATGACACTGCACTAGGGATGGGCAGGTAGAAAGAACATATAAGAATTGAATTAAAATCCAGAAATAGATTCATCCACCTATGGACAGCTATTCTTTGATAAAGGGTCAAAACCCATTAAATAGTAGAAAGACAGTCTCTTTAACACATGGTGCTGGCAAAACTGGACATACATGCATAGAAAATTAAAACAAGATCCACTACTCATACCATATACAAAAATGAACTCAAGATGCATCAAAGACCTAAATGTAAAATCCAAAACTATAAAGTTCATCAAAGATAAAATAGAGGCAAACTTACTGGCTACCACTATAAAAAAGGACTAGATTTGCTGGTCTGGTAGAGCCTGATAGAACCACTGAAACTGTGGCCCCTACTTGCCTGTTATGTCTGTAATTGAACCCACTCCTGTGGCTTCCAGCCAAACAAAAGACAGCATATGAGCTGAACATTTACAATAGGTATATACCCTCCTTGGAGAGACCAATCATGGGAGAATGGCAGGGCTGTGTATGCATGGGGGGACAGCTCAGGGAGCAAGAGTGCATGGGAGGAAAGGACACAGGAAAGAGATAACTATGGAGAGGAAGTGGGAGGGGAGCTGTTGCATTGTGGTAAGTTGTAGTCAATGTCATGGGACAAAGTGTGTGTGGGCTGCTGTATGGAAAGTGAATTTGCTCTGTAAACTTTCACCCAAATTACAATAAAAAAAAAAAAAAAATAGGAGAAAACTTAGGGGCCCTAATTTACGGCATAAATAACTATGCCTAATTTATGGCATGGGAGCTCTGGTGGTGTAGTGCCTAAGGCAGTTGACTGCTAACCTGAAGGCTGACAGTTCAAACCCACCAGCCACTGCTCAGAAGGAAGGTTGGGCAATCTACTTCTGTAGTGATACTGCCTCGGAAACCCAAGGAAGGGTCACTATGAGTCAGATACAACTCAATGGCAGTGAGTTTGGTTTGGTTTGGTTAATTTATGGCATAACCCACACTGCACAAAAAGCAGAAGAGAAACTAGATGACTGGGACCTTATAAATATTATATTATTATGTGCCTGAAAATATTTCTACAAAAGAGTGAAAGGAGAACCTAAAGATTGGGAAAAGATACTTGGCAACATAACCAACAAGGGACTTATCTCTAAAGTTTACAGAAAACCTCAAAACTTCAACATCAAAAATACAAACAATCCAATTCAAAAATGGGCAAAGGACATGAATGGATACTTCACCAAAGAAGATATTCAAGCAGCCAACAAACAAATGAAGAAATACTTATGATCATTAGTCATTAGAGATGCAAATCAAAACAACAATGAGATATCATCTCACCTCAGCAATACCAGCAAAGTTCAACAAGACAGAAAACAATAAATGATAGTGAGGGTGTGAAGATGTCAGGACTCTCATACACTGCTGGTGGGACTGTAAAATAATACACCCACTGTGGAAAACAAGTTGGCACTTTCTTAAAAAGTTGGAAATAGAAACACCATTTGATCCAGCAATCCACTACTAGGAATGTATCCTAAAGAGGTGACATCTGGGACATATACGCACATGAATGCACATGCATGTTCGTCACATCAGTATTTACAATAGCAATGAAATGGAAACAATCAAATGTTCATCAACAGATGAATGGGTATCCAAACTGTGGTACATACACACAACGGAACACTATGCAACATTGAAGAATAATGAAGAATCTGTGAATCACCTCATAACATGAATTAACTTGGAGTACATTATGCTAAGTGGAATAAGTTAATCACAGAAGGACAGATATTGTATGAGTCTATTATCATAAAAAGTCAAGGAAAGGTTTGCACAGGGAATTTTATTTGTTGGTTGCCAGGGATGGTTGAGGAGGGGAGGGAAATTGCTGGATAGTTAAGAGACGGGGTCGATTTATATGAAGGGAAAGGCAATATAACAAAATGTGTGACTAGCACAATACAGCTAAGGAAAAGAAAGACATACACAACATAGCATTATCAGTAATGTTGTTGTTGTTGTTATGTGGCGTCAAGTTGAACCCAATTCATAGCGACCCCTCCTTGGGTTTCTGAGGCAGTATCACTACAGAAGTAGATTGCCCCATCTTCCTTCCAAGGAGTGGCTGGTGAGTTTGAACCTCCAGACTTCTGGTTAGCAGTCTTAGTGCCTTAGGCACTATGCTACCAGATCTCCATTATCAGTAATAACAAACACTAATCTACAGGTGGATACATGTAGCAGCTAAGATCAGGTATGGGTAGGTGAGCAAGAATATAAACAACCATACACAGGTTGGGCAGATGATATTCCTCCATACACACAGTTGCTATAAAAGCATCCATCTGCAGTATAAAGCTAATGAGAACAAACTTGGGATAACTTTTTAATCAAAGCTAAGCATCTTGAGGGAGTGAGTTGCTGGGCCTGCAGGCTCAGGACCATGGTTGCAAGGGACATCAAACTCAATTGGCACAACATCTTACACAAAGATATTGTTCTACAACTTACTTCAGTGAGTAGTGACTGGGGTCTTAAAAGCTTGCAAGCAACCATATATGCAACTATTGGACTCTCCTAGTCCAGAGCAAAGAAGAGCGAAGAAAATTAAAAAAAAAAAAATACATGGAAACAATTAGTCCAAAAGATTAATGGCCCATAAGAACCTTAGCCTATACAATCATGAGACCAGTAGAACTAGATGGTGCCCAGCTACCAATGCTAACCATTTGGAAAGGGATCAAAATTGGAGATCTTCAATAGAGTGGGAGAAGAAATGTGTAACAAAATTCAAAAACATGAAAAAGACCAGTATTACTGGTAGATAGAGACTAGTGAAACCCTGGAGACTATAACCCCTAGTCACCATTCAGTCTGGGAATTGAACTCACTCCTGTGGCTTAACTCTCAGTCAAACAATAGACAGACCTACTAGCTGAACAATCACAACAGGGAAATGCACTTTTTGGAACAGTCAACCATGAGGTATCAGAAGGACAGCATTTGCATAGGAAGAAAGGTAGGGAGGCAGGAATGCATAGGCAAGAAAGACATAGGGGAAAGGTGACCACAGGGAGAAAGTGGGAATAGAACTGTTAACATTGTGGGGACTGTAATCAGTGTCACAAAACAAAATGTATATGAACTATTGAATGGAAAATGAATCTGATTTGTGAAATTTCACTCAGATCACAACAAAAAGTTATTTAAAAAATAATAATTTAGTTCATGGTAGAAGGGTTATTTCAAATCTCTGAGGGAGATGATAAGGTGACAGTTGAAAAGTCTTATAGATAAGCTGATGAATCACTACATCACACCACATACTGAAAAAAATTTCTGATGGATGGAGTAAAAGTTTAAAACACATGTAATAAAGAAGTTGAATGAAATATAAGTGCATGCTTGCCTGATCTTGTGTTAGGCAAATCTTTCTAAGTCGTATTTTACCATAAAGTAAAAAATGGATAGAATTGACCACATAGAAACCAAAATCTGCCATAAGCAAAATTATAGAGAAATACATATATTTGCAACACATTTAACAAAGGGTTAATATGTTTGATGCTCTGAAATGTCAAAATGGACAAAAGACATGATTAGAAAGTCACAAAAGTACCACCACAAAAATATTTAAAATATTTAACTTTACAAGGTGTCAAAGACATGCAAACTGAAACACAATTTTTTGGCTATTATATTGATAATTAAAAGAAAAAAGATAGCCTTGAGCATGGGGAAATCGGTACCCATAGATTGCTGGCAGGAGCTTAAAGGGATACAACCTTTCTAGAGGGTAACTTGGCAAAACTCTTAAAAATGCACATAGTCCATTTACATAGCAATTTATCTTCTAGGAATTTTTTCTTAGAAAATAATCATAAATAACTATAGGAATTTATTTAAAGGATGTTTCACTGGAAGGTTGTTTATAATAGCAAAAAAAAAAAAAAAATCAAAACAAAATAAATGCCTGACAATATGGGACTGGTTTTAAATAAATTATGGTTCATTGTAATCCACATCCATTGGGGGGAAAAATACTGAGAACTATTTAATGACTTTGGAAACTGTTCACAATATATTTTTAAGTGAAAAAAAAAGTTAGAAAACAGCCTATACAATAAGATCTCATTCTTGTTTTTTAAAAATGTATGCATGCAAATATGTGCATAGAAAAAGACTAAGAAGAGAAGCAGAAAGTTATCGGTGATTATCTCTGGGTGGCGAGAGTGTTGGTGATTTCAATTATTTCCCAAATAGTCCACAATAAAAATGTATTATTTTTGTACCAGGCTTTCAAAACAGTTTACTATTATTTAAATTCTGCATAGAAATGAGGTCTTCAAAAATGGCACTCAGAAGCCTTTTTCAGGAAATTCTTGTAGCCAGAAGTTGGGAAATACTGCAAAAGTATCCTTCCATTCCTGGAGCCACTGCACTAGGGTCTACAACCCCATCACCAACCCTGCTTCTATGAGTCACGGAATGGAAAAGCGATGTAGACTGAAAATAATAATAATATGATAATACATCAATAGATTACACCTAACATTTAGATCTGTCAATTTCTCATACTATGGTGGTTTCTGTGTTGTAATGATGCTGGAAGCTCTACCTGGTATTTCAAATACCAGCAGGCTCTCCCTTGTTGGATAAATTTCAGTGGAGCTTCCAGATTAGGACAGACTAGGGAAAAGGGCCTAGCGACCTACTTCTGAATATTATCCAATGAAGATGCCTTATGGATCACAAGAGATCATTGTCCAATTCACTAGCTTGGACTTGTCATCAGGAGGAATCAATCCACTAGAAGAGGACACGATGTTTGGTGAAGTAGAAGGCCAATGAGGGTGTGGGAAAGCACTGGTGTGATGAATTGACACAATAGTTGCAAGAATGGACTAATGTTCATGTTGGTGGTGATTGTGAAGATGGCACAGGCCTGAACAATGTTTCATTCTGTTGTGCATGGAGTCACCATTAGTCAGAGTGGAGTCAACAACAGCTAATAACAACAACTAATATTTATTAAGCACTCAGTGTTTTCCAGACACTGAGCTTTACAGGTATTATCTCATTTAATCCTCATAACAATCCTTCAACATAGGTGGTATTATCTGTGATTTAGAGAGGAGTAAACTGAGATGCTGAGGATGACACAATTTACCCACAGCCACATACACCCACATGAGTCTGATTCAGAAGCCCTTTGCCCATCTCCACTGATGAGGGTATGTAGGAGCATTTTTCCAAGGCCACATGCTCCCATCCTGACATCGCCACCCAGGCCTCAATTCCCTTTGTGATTCAGCCTCGTATTATGTAGCCTGACTCCAGTGTGAAAGATTTGTGGCAATTGCATGATGTATGAGGTGCCATTTGTAAAAATATTATTTAGTGTAAAACATGATGTTTTTTCTCCTGATTTACAAGTTGGATTTATAAATCTGCACTTCTCACTATCTGAGTTATATATCTTGCCTCTGATTTATAAAACTTGCCTGTAAATCTTCCCAGCAAAGTTTTGATTCAGAAATCATTATTTTAAGAATTAGATTTAGTTAAAACATTCAACTGCTTTATAGGAGAGGCAATGGATTTACATGACTCCAACTGGAGCTTACCGATCCTGGTGCAGCTTTACAAGGCGTGCCCAGGAATTTCTAAAGAAATGGTTTGATTTAAGGGCATTCACTTCACACAAGCTACAACTGATGGATTTATACAACAGAAGCCATACAATGGTGATCCATTTTATAAAATCCTACTTTCCTTTAAAGCCAGGCTCTTATTTACAGGCCCTGATTAGATTTTCGGTAATGTGACCTAAGTCACAGGTTCCTTACCCCAGAGATGGTCTTGAGGAAAAGGCCTAGGAGCCAGGACAGTCAGAACAAAGAGTGGTCCTGCCTCCTTGATCTTGGGCTCTCTTCCCTGTCCAAAGGAGGCAAAAATGCTGCCCCACCTCCACCCTCACCCCCCACCCCAGAACTAAAAGCAGCTAAACCTGGGGCAAGGGCCAGGAATGTTGTTGGTCCACTTTGTCCCTGCTGCTCAGATGAAGAGAGGGTCAATTAGAGGCAGAAGAAATAGCCAGTCCAACTCAGGCCAAAGGAAATTGATAGCATGTAATTATAGCTGAATAAATCAATGAACAAATGAATGAACTTTTTCTTTTCTTTTTTTCTAAGAGTACAGACCAAAAACCAGTGACTTGACAAAGGAAATAAATACATGAAGAGAGACAGGGACCTTGAAGACCTAGAAGGATGCCTGTCTCATCTAAATGGGGCAGTCACAGCTAAACTGCACCTTGTGTTTGTGATGTGGGATGGTTTGCCAGATCTGGCTTTTCAAGAGGACCCTGAAATTCAGATATTGGTTAAATCCCCCAGTTTTAATATCAATTTTAGTCAGGTGTAACATATATAGTAAATTTTGCAGATTTTAAGTGTACAGGTCAATGATGTTTGAACAAAACATGTACTTGTTATTAGTTGCTGTCAAGTTCATTCTGGCTTGTGGCAACTCCATAAGTGCAGAGTAGAACTGCTCCTAAAACTGTCCCAGGTAGCACAGTGGTTAAGCGCTTGGCTGCTGTCTTATGTTGGATTCTCTAGAGAAGCAAAACCAGTGAAGCATAGACAGACAGACAGACAGACAGATAGATAGAGATAGTTGGAGTTGTGTGTCAAATTGGCTATACCACAATTCTGAGTGGTTTAAGCAGTTGTGATGTGGGATATTCCCATGATGAGATCAGATGTACATGTTTTGAGCAGCCAATCCATTGAAAGGGATTTTCCCTAGGGGTATGGCCTGCTTCCAATATATTTATGGACAATCCTGGGAAAAAGAGACACTCTTCTGTGGACCTGGATCCTGTTGTGCTGCCTACAACTGTCTGTGAGCAAAAAATCCACCATTCGGGCTGGAGTTCTTGGATTTGTCATTCGTCGACTTCAACAGCCAGTAGTATACTGCCTGCCAACCTTGAGCTCGTCAGCCCCTCCAGCTGTGTGAGTTGGGAAAAACCTCCAGCTTGACATTTGATCCAAAACTTGGGACTTGCCAGTGTCTAAAAGTGTGTGAGTCATGTTCCTAAGATAAATTTTTCTCTCTCTCTCTTTATACATATATAATTTTCTAGTTTTGTTTCTCTATAGAACCCAGCCTGACACATTTGGTGCCAAGAGTGATTCTAGAGCAATAAAATCATAAGGATGGGCTTCCTAAATGGGTTCTCACTGATTCTGTTTTGCTTCTCCAAAACAGGCACTGATGACCCTGCCTCCATTAGTAGAGAGAGCCCTGCTAATCCGTGGCATAAGGTGGCAACATTAATACACAAAATAGCACCACCAATAGATCAAGTATTTTTGAGAAGTGAGGCTCTGGGTGATCCATGTTTGATCCTTTTCTGCAATTGTGTGAGCACGAGGAGTATAATAAGGAAGCTGTTTGATCGGTCCTACTTATGTTAGACAAAGTGGTGAAAGAGCGAGATGAGTTCAGGGCTGCTGAGTCACAGCTCAAGCACTGCTTAAAGGACCTCAATGTTTCCAGTTGTGCTCTGAAAGAAGCCTTATTTCTTCTAGTAACAGAGCTGATATTGCCAAAAACCAAACCCAAGTGTTACTGTAACGGTGGCTGAATTATAACACCAATTGAACTGCCAACTGTCTGAAATTAAAGTGAGGGCATTGATTGGGAAAAAAAATGGTATCCTGAAACCTGGAATGGGGACATATGGGCAGACAGTCAGGAAGATAAGGATTTGGAGCCTGTAAATTCTGT
>NW_006921596.1:1112772-1117048 GCF_000298275.1 Orycteropus afer afer | reverse complement strand
CCAGCCACTCCACAGAAGGAAGGTTGAATAATCTACTTTTGTAGTGATATCACCTCAGAAACCCAAGGAGGGGTTGCTATAACTAGGGACCAACTCGATGGCAGGGCGTTTGGTATTATTTTTTTTTTCTTGGAGGGAAATTGTCATGTTAGAATGGATTTATCAGATTAGACCCCTAGACCCAGAAATTGAGAGCCCAGAGGACATGACTTTCATCACTAAGACACTTAACTATGATGGGGCTGACTGGACCTTGTGGTAGTAGGGGCCAAGTGGCAGCAGTTAATCGACAAAGACAAGGTGGGTGTGGTTACCATAATGGACAGCAGAGTCAAAACAGTAATCAGAATACTCTGACTCATGTGGAATTATGGCTTTAGTTACTTAGGCATGCTGTTCCTAGGAGTGAAATATATGACAAGCCTGCTAAATATTTACTTGATCTGTATATAGAGAAGAATTCTTGGTCACATGAACAGCAGTCTAGATTGAATTGCCAGAATCCAGAGTCACAGCCTCTCAATAAATCCCCAGACTTGAATAGGTTTACAGACTTACAACCCCTTGAATGAAGGGGAGGCAAGGTCCCCTTGAGAAAGGACCCCATTACATTGCCAAAAATTTATAATGTCGATCTTTCTCCCAGCCTTCCCCAAAGGGATCTGAGGCCTTTTACAAGAGTGACTATTCATTGGGGAAAGGAAATAATCAGACTTTTTGGGGATTAGTGGACACTGGCTGTGAACTGACACTAATTCCAGGAGACCCAAAGTATCACTGTGGCCCACCAGTCAGAGTTGGAGCATATGGAGGTTAAGTTATTGATGGAGTCTTAGCTCAGATGCATATCACAGTGGGTCCAGTGGGTCGCCAAACCCATCCTGTAGTGATTTCCCCAGTTCCAGAATGCATAATTGGAATAGATACACTGAGCAATTGGCAGAATTCCCACACTGGGTCCCTGACATGTAGAGTAAGGGCTATTATGGTAGGAAAAGCCAAGTGGAAGCCATTAGAACTGCCTCTACCTAGAAAAATAGTAAACCAAAAGCAATATCACATCCCTGGAGGGATTCCAGAGATTACTGCCACCATCAAGAGCTTGAAGGATGCAGGGGTGGTGATACCCACTACATCACCTAGAGGGTGGGAAATTAACCCTACAAAAATTCAGGCACCTTCCACCTCAGTGAAATTTCTAGAGGTCCAATGGTGTGGGGCATGTCGAGATATTCCTACTAAAGTAAAGGATAAGTTCTTGTATCTGGCTTCCCCTACAACTAGAAAGGAAGCACAACATCTGTACTCTTTGGATTTTGGAGGCAACATATCCCTCATTTGGGTGTGCTGCTTTGGCCTGTTTATCAAGTGACTCAGAAAGCTGCTAGTTTTGAGTGGAGCCCAGAACAACAGAAGGTTCTGCAACAGGTTCAGGCTGCCGTGCAATCTACTCTGCCACTTGGGCCATATGATCCAGCTGATCCAATGGTTCTTGAAGTGTCTGCAGCAGATAGAGATGCTGCTTGGAGTCTTTGGCAGGTCCCTATTGGTGAATTACAATGCAGACACTCAGGATTTTGGAGCAAAGCCCTGCCATCCTCTGCAGATAACTACTCTCCTTTTGAGAAACAGCTTTTGGCTTATTACTGGGCTTTTGTAGAGACTGAATGCCTAACCATGGGCCACCAAGTCACCATGAGTCCTGAGATGACCATCATGAACTGGGTGTTGTCTGACCCACAGAGTCATAAAGTTGGACGAGCACAGCAGCACTCCATCATTAAATGGAAGTGGCATATAAGAGATTGGGCTTCAGCAGGACCTTAAGGCACAAGTAAGTTGCATGACGAAGTGGCCCAAATACCTATGGGTTCAACTCCGTTTACATTACCTTACCTCTCCCAGTCTGCACCTATGGCCTCATGGGGAGTTCCTTATGATCAGTTGACCGAGGAAGAGAAAACTCGTGCCTTGTTTACAGATGGTTCTGCATGATATACAGGCACCACTTGAAAGTGGAGAGCAGCAGCACTTCAGTCCCCTTCTGGGACTTCCCTTAAGGACAGTGGTGAAGGGAAATCCTCCCAATGGACAGAACTATGAGCCATGCATCTGTCTGTTCACTTTGCATGGAATAAGAAATGACCATATGTACAATTGTATACAGATTCCTCAGCTATGGCTTGGTTGGATAGTCTGGGACTTGGAAGGAGCATGATTGGAAAATTGGTGACAAGGATGAATGGGGAAGAGGTATGTGGATAGATCTCTCTGAATGGGCCAAAGGAGTAAAGATATTTGTGTCTCATGTGAATGCCCACCAAAAGGTGACCTCTTCAGAGGAGGACTGTAACAATCAGGTGGATAGGATGACACGTTCAGTGGAAACCAGTCATCCTTTTTCCCCAGCTACTCCTGTCATTGTCCAATGGGCTCATGAACAAAGTGGTCATGGTGGCAGGGATGGAGGTTATGCATGGGCTCAGCAACATGGACTTCCACTGACCAAGGCTGATTTGTTGAGTGCCCAATCTGCCAGCAGCAGAGACCAACACTGTCCACAATATGGAACCATTCCTTGGGGTGATCAGTCAGCAACTTAGTGGCAAGTTGATTACATTGGACCACTTCCATCATGGAAAGGACAGCACTTTGTTCTTACTGGAATAGATGCTTATTCTGGATATGGATTCACCTTCCCTGCATACAATGCTTTTGCCAAAACTATCATCTAAGGACTTACAGCCTTATCCACCATCACAGTATCCCACACGGCATTGCTTCAGATCAAGGGATTCACTTCACAGAAAATGAAGTGTAGCAATGGGGCTAGACTCATGGAATTCACTGGTCTTACCACATTCCTCATCATCTTGAAGCAGCTGCCTTGATAGAACAATGGAATGGCCTACTAAAAACACAATTATGGAACCAGCGAGGTGGCAACACCTTGAAGGGTTGGGGTAATATTCATCAGGAGGCTGTATATGCTCTAAACTAGTGTCCAATATATGGTGCTGTTTCTCCAATATCAAGGATTCATGGGTCCAGGAGCCTAGGAGTGGAAATGGGAGTGGTACCACTCACTATTACCCCTAGTGACTCAGTGAAAAAAAATTTTGCTTCTTGTCCCTGCTACCCTATGCTCTGCAGATCTGGAGATCTTAGTTCCAAAAGGAGGAACACTCCCATCTAGAGACACAATACTGATTGCATTGAACTGGAAGTTAAGAATGCCACCCGGCCATTTTGGCTTTCTCATGCCTCTGGATCAACAGACAAAGAAGGGCATTACTGTACTATTTGATGTGACAGATACTGATTACCAAGGGGGAACTTGGATTCACATTACATAATGGAGGTAAAGAAGAATATGTCTGGAATACAGGAGATTCTTTAGAACTTCTCTTAGTACTACCATGCCCTGTGATTAATGGAAAATTATGGAAATGCAATTCTGATATGACTACTAATGGCCCAAACTTCAGGAATGAAGGTTTGGGTCACCCCACCAAGCAAAGAACCATGACCAGCTGAGGTGCTTGCTGAAGGCAAGGGAAATATGGAATGGGTGGTAGAAGAAGCTAGTTCTGAATATCATCTATGACCATATGACCAGTTACAGAAACGAGGACTGTGATTGTTATATTTCTTCATTGTATAAGTGCATCAAATATTTTTGTTTCCTTCTGTTATGAACTATGAAATGCAAACAGGGTTAATGTGTTTCATTGTACATGTGTTAGTGTGTCATGTTAGGTGCAAATATGACCTTATAATTGTCCTTATTTAGAGATTATATATGGTTAAGAAGATGTGTACAATTGCCAAGTTGACAAGAGGTGGACTGCCAACTTGGCTGGACCACAATTCTGAGTGGTTTAAGCAGTTGTGATGTGGGTTATTTCCAAGACGAGATTGGATGTATATGTTTTGAGCAGCCAATCCATTGAAAGGGAGTTTCCCTAGGGGGATGGCCTGCTTCCAATATATTTATGGACATCCTGGGAGAAAGAGACACTCTTCTGTGGATTTGGATCCTATTGTGCTGCCTACAACTGTCCATGAGTGAACAATGCACCATTCAGCCTGGTGATCTTGGATTCTTCATTTGTCAGTCAAAAGCTGGTATACTGCCTGCTAACCTTGAGCTCATCAGCCCCGGCAGCTACATGAGTCAGGAAAAGCCTCCAGCTTGACATTTGATCCAAGAACTTGGGACTTGCCAGCTTCTGTAAGTGTGTAAGCCAATTTCCTAAGATAAGTATCTCTCTCT
>NW_006921596.1:1110200-1112307 GCF_000298275.1 Orycteropus afer afer | reverse complement strand
AGAGAGAGAGAGAGAGAGAGAGATTGATCTCACAAAAATGGCTCACAAAGCTGGCAAGTTCCAAGTCTATGGGTCATACATTAGGCTGGAGGCCTTTTCTGACTCATGTAGCTGCAGAGACTGATGAATCCAAGATTGGAAGGTCAGATAGTAAGCTACTGGTTCATGGGGTGTAGAAGCTGACAAATCCAAGATCAGCAAGTAAGATGGCTGTCTACTGGCTCACTGGCTGAGTAAGCTAATAAATGCCAAGATCAGCAGGCAATATGGCAGGCCGCTCACTCAAGTCCAAAGAACTGGAGGTCAGATAATGACAAGCCAGAAGCAGCATCCAAATCAAACAAAAAACCAGAGAGCTTTGCCAGGATGTTCATACACATATTGGAAGCAGGCCACACCCCTTAGAAAACTCCCTTTCAATTGATTGGCTGCTCATAATAGATCTCATCATGGGGATGATTACATTACATCAAATCTCATCATGGGGATGACTACATGATAACTGATAAACCACTGAGAATCATGGCCAAGCCAAGTTGACACAAACGTTTTTAACTATCACAGCTGCTAAGCAGAAAGGTTAGTGGTTCAAACAAAGCAGCTGCTCCATGGGAGAAAGAGGTGGCAGTCTGCTTCCACAAAGAGTCATGGCTTTGGAAGCCCTGTAGAGTAGTTCCACTTTGTCCGATAAGGTCTCTATGATCAGAATCAACTCAATGGCATGGATTTTTTCTGTTGTTGTTATTGTTCATTTGTTTGTTTTTGACCTTTCAGAAGCAGATCACCAGGTTTGTCTTCTGAGGTGCCTCTGGGTGGATTCTAACTGCTAACCTTTTGGCTAGTATTCAAGCACGTAACCATTTCTGCTGCCCAGGTACTCTGACTGAAGTATACAATCATGCAACTTCTACCCCAGTCAAGACATCAAACATTTCCATCCTCCCAGAAAGTTCCCTCCTGTGCCGGAAGTCAATCTCCTGCCTCCAACCCAATGCTCCAATTAATCATTGATCTGATTTCTATCCCTATAGATGAGTTTGACCTATTTGAGAATTTAATAAAAATATTCATACAGAATGCATTCTTTTCTGTCCATTTTCTTTCACTCCACATTATGTCTGTGAGATTCATCTATGAGGTTGGGTGTAACACTTTATTCCTTCTTATGGCATTTGACTGCTAATCGGAAGGCTGGTGGTTCAAACCCACCAGCCACTCCTTGGAAGGAAGGCTGGGCAACCTATTTCCATAGTGATACTGCCTCAGAAACCCAAGGAGGGGTCACTATGAGTCAGATCCAACTCAATGGCAGTGAGTTTGGTTTGGTTTGGTTTTATGGCTGAGTAATGGTTCATGGTATAAATGTATCACAGTTATGCATTCATTCCCACTTGGTGGACATTTCAGTTGTTTCCAGATTTGGACTATTATGAATAAAGCTGCTATGAACATTCCTGTACAAGTCTTTTTATGGACATATGCTTTCGTTTATATTGGATAAAAACCTAGGAATGGAATTGCTGAGTCATATGGTAAGTGTATCCTTAACTTTATTAGAAGCTGCCAAACAGCTTTCAAAAGTGATTGCACCATTTTACACTCCCTGCCTGCATCAGTAATATATGAGAGTTCCAGTTGCTCAACATCCTTAACAATGCTTGGTATTGCCAGTCTTTTTAACTTCTATCATTAGTCATTGTAGTCATAATTTTTGTTGTTTAAGTATTTTAAGTTGCATTTTCCTAATAACTAATGATGTGAAGTATGACTTTATGTGCCCATTGGCTATTTGTATGTCTTCTTTTGTAAATTATCTATTCAAATACTTTGTCCATTACTTGTTAGTTATTTGTATTCTTATTATGGACTTGTCAGGGAGCTTGTATAGTCTGTATACAAGCCTTTGCCTTATATATGTGTTACCATAATATCTCCCACACTGTGGCTTGATTTTTTGTTCTCCTATCATTGTCTTTTGAAGGCAATTTTTTAAAATTTTTGTAAAGAGTTATTTGTCATTTTTTAATTTTTTAATTCTTTTTGTAGGAACTCATGTGGAGTAGTGACTAAGGTATTTGACTGCTAACCAGAAGGCTGGTGGTTCAAA
>NW_006921596.1:1107854-1109517 GCF_000298275.1 Orycteropus afer afer | reverse complement strand
GGTAACTCAGGGCCATAGTTTTATTGGTTCCACCAGACTCTAGCTGACCAGTAATTCTGGCCATTTTTGTGTTTTTGAATTTTGTTCCACATTTTTCCTCCCACTCTATCCAGGATCTCCAATTTTGATCCCTTTCCAAGTGGTTGGCACTGGTAGCTGAACCCTATCTAGTTCTTCTGATTTGGGGGTCATGAAGGCTCAGGTCCTCGTGGTCCATCTTAGCCTTGGATTAATTGTTTCCAGATGTCTTTTATTTTCTTCACTCCTGATTCAGATGAGAGACCAATAGTTGCATCTTAGATGGCCACTTGAAAGTTTTTAAGACCTCGGTCACTACTCATCGAAGTAGGTTGTAGAACAAGATTTTTATATACTATGTTGTGCCAATTGAGCATCATGGCCACCAAAAATAGAAATAGAAATAGCAGTCCCATCAGCAGTGTATGAAAGAGAGTTCCAATCTCTCTGCAACCTCACCAGTATTTGATATTTTCTGTCTTGTTGAATTTTGCTATTATTGCTAGGATGAAATGATATCTCATTGTTGTTTTGATTTGCATCTCTCTAATGGCTAATGATCATGAGCATTTTCGCATGTGTTTGTTGGCTTTCAATATATCTTCTTTAGTGAAGTGTCTGTTCATGCCCCTTTCCCATTTTTTAGTTGGATTGTTTGTCTTTTGGGTGTTGAGGTGTTGAAGTTTTCTATAAATTTTGGAGATAAGTCCTTTGTCAGATGTGTTATAACCAAATATTTTTTCCCAATCTGTACACTCTCTTTTTACCTTTTTTGGAGAAGTCTTTTAATGCATATAAGAATTTAATTTTTATAAGGTCCCAATCATCTAGCTTCTCTTCCACTGTCTGTGCATTTTAGGTTATGCTTGATAGTAAATTTATCCCTTAGATTAGGGCCCCTAGATTTGCCCCTATTTTATCTTTTATGACCTTTATAGTTTTGGGGTTTACATTTAAGTCTTTGATCCAACTTGATTTTGTTTTTCTGTATTGGGTGAGATTTGGGTCTTGTTTCATTTTTCTGCATAAGTGGATATCCAATTTTGCCAGCACCATTTGTTTAAAGAGGCTATCTCTCTTCCACTTAATGGGTTTTGATCATTTGTCAAAGATCAGTTGTCCATAGATGGATGGGTCTATTTTTGGGTTTTCTATTCTGTTCCATCGCTCTATCTGTCTATCATTGTACCAATACCATACTGTTTTAACTACTGTGGCTGTATTTGAGATCTGGGAGTGTGAGAGCTCCAGCTTTGTTTTTCTTCTTGAGCAGTGCTTTGCTTACCTGGGATCTCTTTCCTTTCTATGTGAAATTAATGATTAGTTTTTCCATGTCCTTAAATAATGTTGATGGAATATGGATCAGGATTGTATTGAATGTGTAGATTGCTTTAGGTATTAATGACATTTTCAAAATATTCAGTATTCCTATCCATGAACAAAGCATGTTCTTCCATTTATGTAGATCCCTTGTAGTTATTTGTAGTAATGTTTTATAGTTTTCTTTGTATAGTTCTTCTGTGTCTCTGGTAAGATTTAGTTCTAAATATTTTATATTTTTCATAGCTATTGTAAATGGTATTGTTTGCCTTATTTCCTTTTCAGAGACCTCTTTGTAGATATAAAGTCTTTTTTTTTTTTTTTT
>NW_006921596.1:1105057-1105994 GCF_000298275.1 Orycteropus afer afer | reverse complement strand
CAACAACAACAACAACAACAAACTTTGGGAGCTCTGGAGTCATAGTGCCTAAGGCATTTGACTGTTAACCAGAAGTCTGGCAGTTCAAACCTACCAGACACTCTTCAGAAGGAAGACTGGGCAATCTACTTCTGTAGAGATACTGCCTTGGAAACCCAAGGAGGAGTCGTTATGAGTAGGAAACAACTTGATAGCAGTGAATTGGTGGTTTTTATTGAAATTTTTTTTATCATGAAAGGCTTTTGGATTTCATCAAATTCCCTTTCTGCATCTATTAAGGCAATTGTGTGATTTTTCTACTTTATTCTATGATGTGTATTAAATAATTAATTACTTTGATTAATTTTTTCAGTGTTGAAATAATTTTGCCATCTGGAATATAGCCATTACATCTGCTAAATTCCAATCAGGATTTTAGTTCATGCGCTCATGAGAGATACTGACCTGTAATTTGCTATTCTCTCAATGGCTTTGTTAGTTTTTGGTATCAGGGTTATGCTGACCTCATAAGGCATATTGAGAAGCAGTTCTTCTCTATTGTCAGAAAAATTTTGTGTAATATTGTTATTTCTTTCATAAATATTTGATGGAATTCATTGTTGAACTCATCTGGGTATGGAGTTTCCTTTGTGTTTTTTTTTTTTTAAATAATAAATTCAATTCCTTCTACATATATAAGATTATTCAAATTTCTTATTTCCTCTTGATTCAGTTTTAGAAGACTGTGCTTTTTAAGGAATTTATCTGTCATCTAAGCTGTTAAATTAATTTGCATAAAGTTGTTCATAATATTTCCTTACTATCATAATAGTCTTTTAAAAGTACTCCTTATTATTATTAAGATATTATGTATTTTTATGACTATTTAGAATATTTATTGGTATCTGTAAGATAGGTATTGATATCCTCACTTGCGTTTCTGATATTAGTAATTTCT
>NW_006921596.1:1100178-1101626 GCF_000298275.1 Orycteropus afer afer | reverse complement strand
AGAAAATCTGATGACAAAATGAACACAGCACAGAAAAATATATGCAGCAAAGAAACCATAAACACAAAAATAAAAAGATAAAAACATTACAGCAGTAAATTCATACCTATCAATAATTACATTGAATGTAAATGAATTAAATGCACCAGTCAAGAGAGACTGGCAGAATGAATAGGAAAACAGGACTCATCAATATGCTGCCCACAAGAGACTCAACTTAGACACAAAGAAAAAAATCAATTAAAAAACAAAGGGTAGGAAAATATATATTAAGGAAATGGCAACCAAAAAAAGAGCAGGAATGGTAATTAATACTAATTTCTGATAAAACAGACTTCAAGGCAAAAACCAGTAAAAGGTATAAGGAAAGGAATTATATAATGATTAAAGGGTCAACCCAGCAAGAGGACATAACCATAATCAATTTCTATGAAATATTTATTATATTATACCCAAGGAAAGAGCCACAAAATATGTAAAGCAAACATTAACAGAATTGAAAAGAGACTTAGGCAACTCCACAATAATAGTAGGAGACTTTAATGCATCACTATTGATGAAGGACAGAAGAACTAGACAGAAACTCAACAAAGATACAGAAGACCTAAACAACACAATCAACCAACTTGATATCATACACATATACAGGACACTCCACCCAACAAAAACAAAATACATATTCTTTCCCAGTGCATAGGGATAATACTCCAGAACAGACCATATATGAGACCATAAAGCAACCTTTGATGAATTTTAAAAACATCAAAATAATACAGAGCATTTTCTTGGATCATAATGCTATGAAATTAGAAAATCAGTAATAGAAAGATCAGGGTAAAAATATGGAAACTGAAAAATATTATGGTTAAAAACCACTGGGTAATAGAACAAATAAAAAAAATTCCTAGAATCAAACAAAAATGAAAACACGAGATACAGAAACCTCTGGGACAAAGGAAAAACAGTTCTCAGAGGTCAATTTGTAGCAAGAAACACATCCATCAAAAAGAAGAAAGGATCAATATCAACATTTTAACAATTTGCAACAATTAGATAAAGAGCAGCATAAAAAGTTGACAATATCCAGAAGAAAAGAACTAGTAAAGATTACTGCAAGAATAAATGAAATGAAAAACAGAAAAACAACAGAAAGAATAAGCAAGACTAGAAGTTGATTCTTGGAAGAGATTTAACAAAATTGACAAGCCACTGGCAACTTTAACAAAGGAAAAAAAAGAGAAGATACAAATAACATGGATAAGAAATGAAATGGGTGACATCACAACAGAGCTAAGCAAAATAAAAAGGATAATAAAAGAATACTATGAGGAACTGCACCCCAACAAATTCAAAAACCTAGAAGAAATGAATAAATTTCTAGAAACATACAACCTACCTAAACTAATACAGACTGAAAATTTAAACAGACCTATAACAGTATAAACAAT
>NW_006921596.1:1086398-1087508 GCF_000298275.1 Orycteropus afer afer | reverse complement strand
AAGTCTAGGCCCAGTCAGCTTCATTGGAGAATTCTAGTAAACATTCAAAGAAGAGCTGACACATGGCTCTACTCAAACTATTTCAGAACATAGAAAAGGATAGGATACTCTCAAATTCATTTTATAAAACAAGCATAAACCTGATACCAAAACCAGACAAAGACAACACTAAAAAATAAAATTATATACCAATATCCCTCATGAACATAGATGCAAACATCCTAAACAAAATTCTAGCCAAGAGACAACAATGTATCACAAAAATAATACATTATGACCAAGTGTGATTCATACTAGGTATGCAAGGATGGTTCAATACTGTATCTTAGTATGTCCTGAAAATGGCATTAACATTACAAATTTTCTGAAGTGATCTTGGTGACTCTCACATTTTGAGAACTGCTAAAAAGTCATTTAATATTTCCACCCAAATACTTGAGGCTTTAGAGGTTCATTTTTTTTTAATAATTTTTCTCCTTCACTTCACATTAGAAAATGTTTATTGATCTATAATCAAAATCACTTTCTCTTTAACCTTACAATATAGTGTTAAGTCTATCTGATGAATTTCGCATTTTAGTTACTGAAATTTTCAGTTCCAGAATTTCCATTTGGTTATTTTTTATAGTTTGCACTTCTATGCTTTAATTCTTTGTGCACTCATTAAGACCATGTTTTTCTTTAATTCTTTGAACATATTTACAGTCCAAAATAAAAAAGTAAATGCTGCCATTGAGTCATTTGCTACTTGTAGCAACCCTCATAGGGTTTCCAAGGCTGTAAACTTTTACAGAAGCATATTGTCTCATCTTTCTTCCATAGAGAAGCTGGTAGGTTCGAACCACCAGTTTCTTGGTTAGCAGCCAAATGCTTTAACCATTACACCACCAGAACTCTTTGTATTTACACTACCTTCTTTAAAGTCTTTGCTAAATCCAACTTCTGGGCCATCTCATATTTACTTTCTATTGATTTCTTTCTCCTTATCCATGGATCACATATTCCTTTTTCTTTTTGTGCCTAGTGATATTAGTCAAATCAAAGATGCCATTTAAGGGTTAAGTTGTGCCTGACCCAAGCCATGGCATTTTCAATTGCCTCATATGCATG
>NW_006921596.1:1084015-1085383 GCF_000298275.1 Orycteropus afer afer | reverse complement strand
GGCTGGCTGGTGGGTTTGAACTGCCATACTTTTGGTTAGCAGTCAAATGCCCTAGGCACTATGCCACCAGAACTCCCAATGGATGCCTAGAGTGTTAAAAAGATGATAAAGAAATCACTTCACTGTGGCAGGACTGAGGGTTTAGCGTATACTCTTTCCCCAACACTGATCTTCCCTTACTGTTCAAACTCTGATCTCTCTGCTCTGCTCAGTCCTATAGCAGTTGCTCCCTAGTAAGCATAGAGCATAAGGCATTTGGCTGCTAACCAGAAAGCTGGCAGTTCAAACCCACGAGCCATTCCTTGGAAGGAAGGTTAGGCAATCTATTTCTGTAGTGATACTGTCTCAGAAACCCAAGGAGGGGTCGCTATGAGTTGGATCCAACTCAGTGGCACATAACAACAACAACAACAAGCATTGGATAATCTCTACAAGTATGTGGTCTGGACTGTTCAGAACACGCACTCATATGTGACCCTCACATAGTTTCCTTTTCTCTGATGTTCTATTGTGGAGATCCAAACAGATTGCTCCTTCCACTCAGCAGGCCTGCTCTACTCTACACAGATATTAGCTTACTGTGCTATGGTTGTAACTTACCTCCAGGCAAAGAGGTGGGGGATGGTTGGCTTTCTCAGAGATCACTGTCTTGTTGCCTGTTGTGTATTTCCAGGAAACAGTTGTCATATATTGTGTCTATTTTTATTGTTGTTTGTGGCAGAAGCATCAGTCTTCTGTCAATTACTTTGTAGCTAGAAGTGAAAGTGTTCTACGTTTTTCAATATTGGCTAAAACTTAAACCAAACACCACATAAAACCAAACAAAATACGTCTGTGACCATATACAGCCCATAAGCCATCTGTTTGAGACTCTTGTTCCACACTCTTGACTTTCTAAATGTGGTATTTAGAGGAGCATCAACATGCCCTGAGAGCTTATAAGAAATATAGACTCTTAGACCTTGTCCAGGACATACAGATTCAGAATCTCTAATGTAACGAGATTTCAGGTGATCTATGTGCTCACTAACATTTGAAAAACACTAGTCAAAAGTCAGCCACAGGGATTCAGGTGAGGGGAGGGAACCCAGGCCATGCTTAGTGGCAAGGCAGGAAAGTGGGGGAAAGGAGAGGAAAAATGACAGGGGGCCAGGTCAGAGGGAGGAGGCAACAGTAGGGATCCAGGTAGAGGGAGGCTGGAGAGGTTTCAAACAGCTAAGGGAGACAAACTTGTCTACCAGTTTGTCCTATTGTGGTGACATGTTGTTGTGAGTCTTGAGGCTGTGCCACCGGTGTTTCAAACCCAGCAGGGTCCACATGGTGCACAAATCTCAGCGGGGCTTGCAGACTGAGACAGACTAGGAAGAA
>NW_006921596.1:1077881-1078966 GCF_000298275.1 Orycteropus afer afer | reverse complement strand
GGAAGAGACCTACAAAGCTGAATTTCTAACAATCATCCCAGTTAATTACTAATAGCAGTGAAGGTTGGGGGATATTGAGCTTTTCCACAAGCCTGTGAGATTCGTTAGACCCTTGCATCTCACTCCCATTACATAAGCTGCCCTCTGCTACTACCCTGACTTCAAAGGATTTAATCCACATAGGTAATTACATAGGAAATTTATTTTCTTTAATGAACTTTTAGGATATTTTCTTAAATATCTTACTTATCTGCTTAGGCAGATCTAAGAAGTGTTTTCCTCTCTCAAATGAAATTTTGGTCTTCAGATCATCACTCAAAATTTGCTTCTTCCAGGAAATCCTCCTAAACCAAACTTTCTGAAGTCTTCAATAAAAGCAAAGGTGTTCATATGTCCATCAATATAGCTATATGCCTATTTACTTTCTATGGATTAAGAGTGTAGAACTTTATATCTGCCACATAATTATTTTTCTGTATTAAACTTACAGGAACCATGATCTCAATTTCCTTACTCTGAGCTTAGCACAGTTTCATGTTAGGCGTTTAGTATATTCCTAATTTGTACTGTTAACTCAACCTAGGATGATACTGTTACCCATTCAAACATCACTTAAAATAAGGTTGTGGGATTTTTGCCTTTGCCACTCATATGATCTCTCCACTCAATCCTGAATTAGGCTGTGTAGACAGGGTCCCTCTCTATCTTGTATCATATCACACATCATATTCTGTATCATATGATGCCCTGAACTTTCCCAGGTCAAAGAGAGGTAAGCACAAGAGCTGGTGTTACAGTGGTGACCGTCTTGCTGCCTGCACACAGGATGAATCACCTCAAATGGCAGAAGCAAAGGTGCTGGGACAGAAGTATGTCCAATGAACACAGAATACCATCCTCAAGGGTTCTGTGCCTTCCTTGCCAAGGTCAGGCTCGTTCAATGATATAAGGGAATACCTGACTCATGTTCACCAAGTAATAAGAGTGGAAGTTCAATCTTCTCTCTGTAACCTTAAGAAGCTTATTTAAATTTGATGACCCTGTTTTCCCCATCTGCATTTGGAAACTTGATGTACCTACATTCA
>NW_006921596.1:1075963-1077491 GCF_000298275.1 Orycteropus afer afer | reverse complement strand
AAGGAAATAATGAGTGACATAACCATATTTGCATTCTGGGATATTATTTGAAACTTTATTTGTAAAAATGACAAAATAAAATTAGCCTAAATCCAACTATGGAGAATTGCCCAAATCATGATCTATCCACATGATGGTGACATTATCCAGTCATTTGAAATCTTACAAAGGCAATGTAATGGCATTGGAAAAATGTTCATAATATAAGACATCATAATAAATACTATTACTTTACTGTATATGTAGAAAGTATATATAAATATATTCATGGTGTATCTCCAGATGCCAGTGTTAATTACAGGTGATTCAAAATTTTTTCTTTATCATAATTTTATATATTTGTAATTTGTAATTATTATTACAAGTCAAACTCCATCAGTATCACATGCAAGTAAAATTTTGTTGAAGATAATTAAAAAATGATTCCAACAGTATATTGATAGGAAATTTCCAAAAATTCAAACTGGATTCATAAAAGGATATGGAACAAGGGATACTATTGCTGATGTCAGACAGATTTTGACTGAAAGAAAAGAATACCAGAAAGATATTTACCTGTGTTTTATTGACTATACAAAAGCTTTCAACCTGTGGATCATAACAAATTATGGACAACATTGCAAAGAATGAGAATTGCAGAACACTTAATTGTGCTCATGAGGAACCTCTACATAGACCAAGAGGCTATTATTCAAACAAAAGAAGGGGATACTGAATGGTTTAAAATCAGAAAGGTTGTTTTTCAGGGTTGTATCCTTTCACCATAGTTACTCAATCTATATGCTGAGCAAACAATCTGAAAAGCTGGACTATATGAAGAAGAATGAAGCATCAGGATTGGAGGAGGAATCATTAACAACTGGCAATACGCAGATAACAAAACCTTGCTTGCTGAAAATGAAGAAGACTTGAAACACTTACTGAGGAAGATCAAAGACTATAGCCTTCAATATGGATTACACTTCAACATAAGAAAATCAAAACTCCTCACAACAGTGGGACCCTGTCTACACAGCCTAATTCAGGATTGAGTAGAGAGATGATATGAGTGGCAAAGGCAAAAATCCCACAACCTTATTTTAAGTGATGTTTGAATGGGTAACAGTATCATCCTAGGATGAGTTAACAGCATAAATTAGGAATATACTAAGTGCCCAGCATGAAATTGTGCTAAGCTCAGAGTAAGGAAATTGAGGTCATGGTTCCTATAAGTGTAGTGAAGAAAAATAATTATATGACAGATATGAAGACCAATAAGTAACATCATGATAAAAGGACAAAAGATTGAAGTTGCCAGGGATTTCACTTATTTGGATTCACAATCAAAACCCATGGAAGCAGCTGTCAAGAGAGCAGACAACACTATGCACTGCTCCAAGGGACATTTTTTTAAAGTGTTAATGAGCAAAGATGTAATTTTGAAGACTAAGGTATCCCTAACACAAGCCATGGTATTTTCAACAGCCTCCTATGCATGTGAAAGCTGTACAAAGAGTAAGGAAAACTGAAGAAGAGTTGATGCCTTTGA
>NW_006921596.1:1065804-1069828 GCF_000298275.1 Orycteropus afer afer | reverse complement strand
CATGCTCAGGATACCTAAGTTGAGTGAGTGCATGGACAATCATTCCTAAATCTTTTTCAAATCTTAAACATACTGGAGGAAATTCTTCTAATAAGTTCCCTTAAAAATTGATCTTAAGCCACATGAGTGTGGATTTCCTGCCACACGTGCAGCAGCCACTGTATTACCCTTGAGTCTAAATCATCTTTTCCCTTTTGCACTGCAAAAATCTTCCCTGACAGTCAACAGAACATATTCTCCTTCTAATTGTTGGTTTACCATTAACAAACGCTGGTAGATCTCCCCATTTCTAATCCTCACCTTCTCATTCATTAGCTATCAAGTGTGGCTTCTTGGAACAATTATACTCTGTCCTACTGTCAGCTCTCTCCATGCAGGTAAAGGATCCATCCCAACTCCTTATACAGGATGTAAATTATTGCTGGCATACTAGTACCTGAAGAATGATTACACCCAACGCACAGTTAAATAATGGATGCTTAGCATGGTGCATTGTAATAAGCGAAAGATATGAAATATCTCCTATTCTGAGAGGAATATGCTAAGTATTTTTTTAATAATAAAACCGTTTTGGGGAAGACAGGATATTGAATCATGATTCTGTCATCTCATCTGTGAAATGGGGGCAATAATCACAAACTTCATCAAATACAGGGATTGCAGCTGAAAGCTTAGCATTGAGCTTAGTACATAGTAGGTGTGCACTAGGTGGTAGCAGCTGCTGTAATCTGAGATGTGGTCTACCCTGACTAGCTGGAAGCAGACTGGGACTGCGTCTTCCTGTGGCAGGAACAGCTGGAGCTTCTACAACCCAGGCTGCGTCAAGTTCAGTGTTTAACCCAGGAAGGGGGCAGACACCATCCTTTTCTACAGTTATACATAGGACTTGCTTTATCATCAAACACAAGGAAGGCTCTGGAGGTTTGGGAATAATGGGAGTTATGGTGGACTTGAAGATAGATCTCTCTCCCTCTGAAACTGAAGAAATGAAGCCTCTAGATCCCATAGTCAGTACTGAGACTGGGGCAACTGGGACCCCCTCTCTGAGCCTCGTGCTTTAAAGGGCACTTCTGATCCTCAACAAGAAGGTAAGGAATCTAGTCTGCAGATCAAAGGACATGCCTATCTAGAGCCTGCACCCTCACCAGTTTAGACTCTACTCCTGGTACTGGGGCCTAAACTTCTCGAGCTCCAGAACACCCCAGTGCCAATTCCAGGGTTCACATGGTCCTCCTGAACATAAACTACATCATTAATTCTGTGAGAGAGACTGTTTAAGTGGAAAGAGGGTGTGTATGCAACTTAGATGAGTAGATTGGGACAGCCACATCCATGCATGGGGCAGGCAATGTAGAGACAGAACCCTTGAGAGCTGATGGTCTGTGAGGTGACTGACGCAGAGGGGCTTTGGGGCTGCAGTGCTGTTCTAATCTGGGCAGTGTGCTGAGTACATTGAACAAGTTCTTTCACTTATTTCTCCACAAAAACTTGGAGAGGATTAAAAGGATGGACCCCAGGGTTCAAATCCCGGCTCAGTCTGTTCCCTAGTTTTGTGATCCTGGCAAGTTAGCTAACCTCTCTGTGTCCTAGTTTCCTCATCTTTAAAACAGGAATAAGAGAAGTAACTAGCTCATAGGAGCTGTAGGGGAGGAGGAGGTTAGAGAAGAAATAATAACAATGGGCTTAGTCTGTTGTTGACATGTGTAGCTCTACAAAGCATTTCAGTTATTACTGGTAAGCCCTGTTTACAGATAATAAAGCTGAGACAGGGGGTTAAAGGAGTCCCTAGGAAGAAGGAGAGGTGGGATTTGAACCCAGGTCTTAATTCCAAAGCTGCTTTGCATTTGACTTCCCCACCCTGCCTCGACCTTCCACTATCTCTGTTCTGTGATATGGAGTTCTTGTCCTTTATACCTCTCTAGTGGGCAGCTTTTTGTGTCCCTAGACCAGTTCATCAGGTGTTCCCAAGCCAAGGCCACTGAAAATTGTGGCTGTCATGTGGCAAGAGAGAGAGCTCCCAGCTCTCATTCCTGCCAGGGAAGTAGAGCAGGGCTTCCTAGAGGGTAGGGCCAAGTGCAACAGGCTTCTCAGGCTCTAGAGCAATTTAGTGCCTCGCCCCCACTCCACCATCCTGCCCACTGCCACGCCAACCCTGGTATATAGCCATCCCCTTTAAGGTCTCTCTTTGGCTCACACAGCATCTCACCAGAGCTCCACTTAGCCAGGCCCCTGAACAAAGCCCACAGCTGTCCCCAGGGGAGGCCTGCAGGCTCAGGGCTTGAAGCTTGTGATAATCCCTGGTCCTCCTTACATACCCCAAGGCATCAAGGCACAGGGCATTGCACGAGGTACTGGTTGTTGTTTTGTTAGGTGCTGTCAAGTCAGTTGTGACTCATAGTGACCCCAAGTACAACAGAACAAAACACTTCCGGGTCCTGTGCCATCCTCACAATCTTCGCTATGCTTGAGCCCATGGTGGCAGCCACTGTGTCCATTCACATCATTGAGGGTCTTCCCCTTCTTTGCTGACCCTCTACTTTACCCAGCATGATATCCTTCTCCAGGGACTGATCTCTTCTGACAACATGACCAAAGTATGAGAGACGAAGTCTGGCCATTCTCACTTCAAAAGAGCATTCCAGCTGTACTTTTTCCAAGACAGATTTGCTCATTCTTCTGGCAGGCAGTTCATGGTATTTTCAACATTCTTCACCAACACCACCATTCAAATGCATCAGTTCTTCTTCCTTTTTCATTGTCCAGCTTTCACACGCACATGGGGCAATTGAAAATACCATGGTTTGAGTCAGGCACACCTTAGTCTTCAAAGTGACATCTTTGCTCTTTAATGCTTTAAAGAGGTCTTTTGTAGCAGATTTGCCCAGGTGCTGGTTAAGCCTGTGGAAGTTTCTGATTCCTTTAAGCCTCGGTATCCATATTACTTTCCTGAGGCTTTTGTAACAAATGACCAGTCATAGTCTTGGAATCCAAAAGTCTGAAATCAAGGTGTTGGTAGGGCTGCACTCCCTCAAGGTGCTCCAGGGGAGAATCCATTCATTGCCTTTTCCAGCTTCTGGTGGCTGTCAGCATCCATACTATTATGACCACATCACTACAGTCTCTGCCTGTCTTCACATCACCTTCTCCTCTCTGTCTTCTCCTATTATACTTGTCATTGGATTAGGGTTCATTAGGATAGTCCTTGATGACCTCCTCATCTTAGGTCCCTAACTTAAACTTCAAGGCAAAGGCCCTTTTTCCAAATAAGATCATGTTTACACATTAGGATTAGGATTCACAGATTAGGATATAGACATTCTTTTGGGATTCACAGATTAGGATATAGACATTCTTTTGGGGGCCATCATTCAGACCACCACAGTGTCCTCATCTATAAAGCCCAAGAAGTACTATAAAGTGTGATCCTCATAGAGTTGTACTGAGAGTCCAGGAAGATCATTTATATTAGACAAGTGCTTAACACTAACTGTATGTACTCAAACCCAAAACAAAAGAAACTAAACTCACTGCCATTGAGTCGATTCTGACTCATAGTGACCCCCTTTGGGTTTCTGAGGCTTAAATCTTCACAGAAGTAGATTGCCAGTCTTTTTTCCATGGAGTGGCTGGTGGGTTTGAACCACCAACTTTCTGGTTAGCAGTCAAATGCCCCAGGCACTATGCCACCAGAGCTCCACTACATGTAATACACACGGAAAACGTCTAGGGAAAAACACAATATAAGAATCTTTATACTGTCCTAAATCAAATTCATTGCCATTGAATCAATTCTGATTCATAGCGAACCCCCTTGGGTTTCCAAAGTGGTATTTCTATGAAAATAGAATGCTCAGTCTTCCTTCTGAGGAGTGGCAGGTGGGTTTGAACCACCAGCCTTCTGGTTAGCAGTCAAATGCCTTAGGTATTGTTCTGGTTACCTAGTGCTTCTCTGACAAGAAATATACCACAAATGGGATGGCCTTAACAAACAGGAGTTTATTCTTACAATTTGGAGGCTTTAAGT
>NW_006921596.1:1039451-1065449 GCF_000298275.1 Orycteropus afer afer | reverse complement strand
CCATGGAGCTGATTGCCAGTCTCATCATGGGGAATAACTACCACCAGCTGCCCAGCCACTCAGCCAGGCCCAGCCAAGGTGACACACAAACATAATGACCACAGGTACTATGCCACCAGAGCTTCTCCCACAACCCTCGTGCACTGTAAATAGTCACTTGTTTGGTTGAATAGAAACAATCCCTTATAGTAAAGACCCTGTACAGGTTTTACAGGGCACAATCACGAAGGCCCCACCACAAGCACTTCTAGGAACAGTATAAACAGGGTCACTTGAGGACCAAAATACCATTGTGAATGCTTACCTCATCCCATCAACGTAGACAAAGAGAATATGAAAGCTAAAGTTTATATAAAACATAGGACATTTTGGAGGGCAACTGGTAGTATATGAAAGCTTAAAATGCACATCCCTCCATCTGGGCACATCCCGGTGGGGGAGCTATCCTGCAGGAAGAACTACAGCACAGAGCTATGCATTCAAGGATGTTCACTACAGAGTTGTTTATAAGGGCTTGTGGTGGTTATGTTTGTGTGTCAACTTGGCTGGCCTGGTTGAGTGGCTGGGCAGCTGGTGGTAGTTATTCCCCATGATGAGACTAGCAATCAACTCCATGGTGGGATCTACCACAAGCAGCTGAGTAGCTGCCTTTGGGATGTGGTCTGCTTCCTGTATATAAGGAGCCTTGGGAATGGTCTCTAGCCTATGGCACACTTGGACCCTGCTTGTAGCCATGTCACTGCTCAGCAGCCTTCTATGCTCTGCCGACCTTGAGACTTACAATGGATTTAAGTTAATGGCCTACCGTGTGGTTTGGTAACATCGGCACTGTGCCTTTTTACTTGGCAACCTTGGGCCTCCTCAGCCTCAGCAGCCAGCAGCTGTCTGAGTGAAGAAATGCCTCTAGCTCCAGTGGGCTGGGAGTAGGAGGCAGAGCTGGACCCCAAGGTTGAGGGGCTTTCACTCAGCCTCTTGAGCCTGGCACTTTGAACTTGGGCTTAAAGCCTCCAAATTGTAAGAATAAACTCCTGTTTGTTAAGGCCATCCCATTTGTGGTATATTTCTTGTCAGAGTGGCACTAGGTAACCAGAACAGGGCTCAAATCAAGAAATGAGAAGATTGTGAGTGAGATGGGAAGTGGGAGCGGAAGTGAGAGTGAGAAAAAAGTTAAGGAGAAAAATAAATGGAAGAAAATGCCCTTGTTGGCAAGAAGGGTCAGCGCCCAAAGCTGCACCCAAACCCTCCACTATTCCAAAGCACCAGGACAGAGAGGGGCCTCAGAGAAACACGTCACCAACTGCATGTGGAAGATGATTATGTTTATGTAAAAGTCACCTATCTACACATGTGTGCACCTTCCCTTGTTCACATATAATCACAGCAGGAGGACATACTTCTACATGCAAACTGTGTGGGAAGGGGCTGGGAAACACAGCAGCCTGCCCTTAGTTGCAGCCCCTTTAGGAAAGTGTTGGGAATGAAGATGGAGTTAATTTTCACTGTTTCTTCTTTTGTAATGGGTGGATATTTTACAGCAAGGAGGGCAGCAGGTATTACCAGTGTAATTTCAAAATTAATACTTTCATGCATTTCTCCATGCAGCTCTATAGGGAATCTATCTGCTCGGTGGCAGGGCCCTGAGGCCCAGAGGCCAGCTAGATATGATCAAGGCAGAAGGAGTCCCTGTCCTTCTCTGACCACCATCCCTTAGCCCTTAAATCTCCAGAACAAAGGGGTCCACACACTGACCTTTCATGATAATTCTGTTGTAAGGACACATAAGGACACAGGAGCTTGTTGGGCAGGTCCGGGGCACTCAGTACATTTGACTGGGTGAGCGAGTGTCTGCTGGCTGCTGGACTCCTGAAACCCACTGGAAAACCTCATGTGACCTCAGTGGCCCCAGAATATGCCCTCGTACAAGGACAAAACAGAGGGTTATCAAGTCATGCCTGCTTAGGACTGCAGGGTATCAGGGCCCTGTACCAGGGGTGCACGCTGTCTCGGGTCAGGGCCCGGTGAGGTCTGTGGAGGAGGCTGGAGTGAAACACCACAAAGCTATGCTGCACAGGTGCAGTGAAACTGTGATATGCTGAGAACGGAGCCGCATATGCGGGGACAGCCCAGCCCATGTCAAGTGGAGGCTGCTCTGCACCAATCCCCAGGGCTGAAATCTAAAACACTCGCTGAGGTTCACTCCTGCCAAGAGTGCTGGCTTTCTTGTTCCCAGGGCTTTGTTTTTCCACAATGGACGCATTTCTGAGCTCCTGCCTTTGTAAAAAGATACTATTCAATGAGGCGGGTGATTTTCAAGCTGTCAGAGTCCCTGCTTTCCCACATTTTGGAGGAGCAGAGTTCAAGTTCTAGTTCTTTCCACACACTTTTGTGACCCTTGCCTGGGCCCAGTTGCCTCGCCTCTCTGCTCCTCAAATCTGCTCTGTGAAACCACAGACCAAGGGTCCAGCACAAATTTGAGGACAGTGGAAAGGAGAGCACTCCAAACGTCATCCATGAATCCCCTCGCCATTCCCCAGGTGCACTCACAGCCTGCTGAAGGAGGCACCAGGGACAGTGCAGGAGACACTACTGGAATTCAAGTATGTGAAAAGGTCTACAGGGTAGGCCCAGACCCTGATGATGCTCAAGACTGGGGCAGGTGGTTCAGCACAACCTGAGGGTGAGAAGTCACTTTCAATGGGCCAAAATGAACCCTCCCTCTTTCTGAAGGACTTTGGCCCCATTTCTTCCTAGCTAGAGGAAAAATCTAGGGCTCTCTGATGGTGTAGTGGTCTAAGGCATTTGGCTGCTAACCAAAAGATTGGTGGTTTGAATCCACCAACCGCTCCACAGAAGAAAGATGGGGCAATATGCTTCCATAAAGATTTACAGCCTTGGAAACCCAAATAGGGTGATTATGGGTTAGAATCTACTCAATGGCAGTGACTTTGGTTTGAGGGGAAAAATCTAGATTTCCTCTCCTGAGACAGGTCCCAGGGCTATCTTCAAAGGAGACAAAGAAAGAATGCACTTTTGGTTCAGTGTGTTGCCAAAGGAGGGGAAATCGATGAACTGAAATTTCAACCCTCAGGGAACTCCAGCAGAATGTTCCAGAACTTTCTGAGAAGTAGGTGATGGTTGAGCCACACAACACACATCTGGGATGAGGACTGGTTCTAGAGAAACACTGTCCCCTCAGCTGGCAGAGAGCTGCACCTCCCACTGTGCCCAATGCCCTGCTGCTACTCTGCTCTCTGCCCGCATTGGTGAGATACAGGAAACCCCAGCTGCTTTGCCTCCCACCAAACGCCAGGCCTCTCCTCATCACTCACTGCAATGAGGTACATGCCTGGAAGGGGTATGCTCACTGAAGGCCTGGGAGACATATTTCTCTCAAAATTTCACCTGGGCCTATTTTCTTTTTCTTTTTCTTTTTTTTTAAATTGTGATTTGGGTGAAAGTTTACAGAACAAATTTACTTTCCATACAGCAACTCACATACACGTTGTCTCATGACATTAACTGCAGTTTCCCACAATGCAACAGCTCCCCTCCCACTTCCTCCCCATACTCACCTCTTCCCCAGTGTCCTTTCCTCCCATGCACTCCTGACCCCCGAGCTGTCTCCTTGTGCATATACAGCCCTTCTATTCTCCCATTATTGTTCTCTCCAAGGAGTGTATCTACCTAATGTAAATATTCACCTCATATGCCTGTCTTTTGTTTGGCTGGAAGCCACAGGAGTGGGTTCAATTCCAGACGTGAATGGCAGCTAAGGGCCATAGTCTCAGTGGTTCCATCAGATTCTATCAGACCAGCAAACCTGGTCCCTTTTCTCTTTCTAATGATTTTGAGTTTTGTTCTACATTGTTCTCCCACTCTATCCAGGATCTCCTACATAGATCCCCCTCTGAGTGGTTGACAGTGGTAGCCGGGCACCATCTAGTTCTTCTGGTCTCATAATAATATAGGCTGAGGATTGCATGATGTACCAGTCGCTTGGGACTAATTGTTTCCATGCATCTTTGGTCTCCTTCATTTTTCTTTGCTCTGGATGAGGAGAGACCCTTCATTGCATCTAGATGGCTGCTAGTAAGCTTTTAAGATCCCAGTCACTACTCGACCTGGGCCTATTTTCAAACCACCACTTGCACCACCAAGAATTGTATCCTTTCTTTTAAGCTTGACAGTGCCATACGGCTAGCATGTCCCCCACATCCTACCCAAATAACACACCCTCACCACCTGTCACCACAGCTGTTCCACTCAGAGTGATGTGTTGTTTGGGTCTTGCTCCCACTGTTGGTGCCAGAGTCACTTGATAGCTCCTTGGGTGTCAGCTTGCCCTCAGACAGGGCCAACAAGGCCAAGAGGTCTGCACAGAAGTTTCTGTATCCCTCCCTGCAGTGGTACAAATGGTTAATGTACTCAGCTGCTAACTAAAATGTAAGAGGCTTGAATTTAACCAGTGGTGCCTCAGAATAAAAGCCTGGCAATCTAATTTAAAAAATCAGCCATTGAAAGCTTTATGGAGCACAGTTCTACTCTGAAACACATGGGGTTACCATGAGTTAGAGTCAACTCAAAGGCAACTGGTTTCCCTGCAATGGGTGGGGAATTCCTTTTCCTTAGGAATCCTGGGACATATCAGTGAATATGAGGGAATGCCTTGGTTCAGCCTCTACACATTAAGACACTCAGGAAACCACAGCTTAATGAGCGCCAAGCTTGTGTCAGGCATTGGTCAGGGGCTGAGTGCTGGGAGATGACCATGGTAGTGCCACCTCTATTCAATCTTAGGAAGAAGCCTAGATTGCATCCATGTAACAGGAGTTGAGATTGCCCAGGGCTGGAGGTGACTAGGCCAGTCACAAGGGAATGGGGGACGGGTAGAGGGACCTGGAGAAGGAGAGTAGAGTGTTGACTCCAGCCTCGGGGGTGCCCAGGTCTGAATGTGTGGACGTTCTCCACCACTATCACATGTTCAGTCTGCCCAAGGATCAGTTTCCTTTCCTATGTAAATAAGAAAATGATCCCTATCTCATAGAATGCTGGGAACCCAAAGGGATAATGAATGCAGAGTGATTCACACAGTAAACAGCTCATAGAAACCCATCTTGGCAGCCTGGCCTTCACATCTCCCTCACATCTCAGCCAATCCTCATCTTCCACAAACATACCTGCCTGAGTCACACCAATTCTCAGCCAGGCCCTATGCTGGGTGCTAGAGCAAGGAAGACTAACCTTCTCAGAGGCTAGGACAGAGACTCACCTGTAAGCTGACTGCAACACAAAGTAGTGACAGATGTTTGCCCATGGGGCCTTGGGAGTGACTGACTATGCCTGGGGGCATCCCTGGGGCACTGAGTCAGGCAGAGATGCTCCTGTGTTGTAACAGTTACAGCAAGCAGATACCTGGCATGCTCATTCATTCTTGACTATACATTCCTTCATGTCCCATTCACTCATCATTTCTTAATGACTTACTATGTGCCAGAGGAAGCACTATCATCTAATGGGCAGAAACTTCCCTGGCACAGGGTTACTGCCCTGCAGGTCTGCTTTCAGCACCATCTCAGTCCTGAAGCTACCGGCTCCACCAGGGCTAGTCCCATTGGATGGCCTGTCTGCCAACTGTCCTACTCATGGTACAACACTGGGCATATTGTAGATGGTCTGTAAGCACTTGTTGACAGTCACGTGTGCAATCTGGGGTGTGACAGGTATGTGGCCTGTGGTGTGGGGAGTGCTCCAGGAATTGTGTTGAATGGCCTTCAAACCAAAAACCAAACGCACTGCTGTAGAGTCAGATTCGACTCCTAGTGACCCCTCCTTGGGTTTCCAAGGCGGTATCACTACGGAAGTAGATTGTCCAACCTTCCTTCCCAGAAGTGGCTGGTGCATTTGAACCACCAGCCTTCTGGTTAGCAGTCAAATGCCTTAGGCACTATACCACTAGAGCTCAGGAGAAGTTAATTCGGCCAGGCAAGGAACATCAGAGCTGGCACACAAAGATGGTGATGTGTAGATTGGCTTGAGGGGGCAGGATTTCCTTTAGGGAGGACCAGCATTGTGAGCAGAGGGAAAGTAACAAACCAAGGCACAGGTGTGAAAGGGCATGACCTATACAGGGTGGTGAGAGAGAAGGAGGGGGTTGAGGGGTCTGGGTACTATGAAGCTGACCCCAGCTATGAGCCTTGTAGGGCTGACCTAGCAAACCCATCCAAGTGGATTTGAGAGTCCCTAAGTGGGGCAAAAGGTTGGAGGTTGGAGTCTACCCAGAGACACCTTAGAAGAAAGGCCTGGAGATCTACTTTGAAAAATCAGCCATTGAAAAACCTATGGAGCACAGTTATACTCTGATACACAGGAGGTAGCCATGAGTATGAACTGACTCAAAGACAATCAGTTTGCTACCTTTAATGTTAGGCTGGGCTTCCCCATGAGCAGAGACTGAGACACTCATATATGTGATATGTGAGTAGTTTACTTGGGAATGTTACCTTGGGAGCAGGCGTGAGAGAGACAGAAGCAAGAGGCAATGAAGCAGAGCCAGGAGGATGCTTCACCTACTTGGCCACTAATATGAGCCATGGAGGCTCCTCTCACAGGACCTTTGGAGAAACCACATGAGCTGTCCACACAGGGAAAGGCAGGCTTCTCCTTTGGTGGTCAAGGTGCCCTCATGAACTGCTCACACCCTGCAGTGGAGATTGCATAGTAGCAAGTGCTAAGCACATTCTTCGGGTGCTCCAGGCTACAGCTTCGGACTTGCTTAGGGTGAGAAGTGAGAGGCTCCTAAGTGGGCCCGCAGAATGGCTGGTCAGGCTGCTCTTGTTCAGAGCAGGTCCTGCAGAAAGGGCTGGAGTAAAAGCTGGGACTGAGAGTTCTGAAAGGTGCGTAAAAGGTGGTAGTATTGAGACTTTAGAGAAAAGCATAAGCCACCAGCCCCATCTATCTGACGTCAGTTTTTGGTTCGGGGTACATTTTCCCAGAAGCAGACTTAAAGCCAAGGATACAAGGACAGTGTTAACATGGGACGTGCAGGGAAAACAGGGTGGGAACTGGAGAAGGGAGGCAAGGAGTCAAGAGTGTATGGGTAGGGCAGCCAAGGAAGGAGGCAACTGGAGCTTGTTCCCATTGAAGACTCCAGGAAACACATCCTTCAGATTTTTATCCCACCCATCAGTCATTGGTTGAGGATACTTCAGCATTTCTCTGGCACTTCGGACCTGCCATACCACCACCCGTCTCTCAGTTTTTTGTACTGTGATGCTGGAAGCTATGCCACCAGGGTCATCCATCATGGACAGTTTCCAGGAGAGTTTCCAGACTAAGACAGACTGGAAAGGAAGGCCTAGCACCACTACCTAAAATTATCCTTCAATCTACTATTTAACTCACCTTTACGGATCACAACAGAACACTGTCCAACTTGTTTGCTTTGGACATATCAAGAGGGATCAATCACTGCAGGAGGACATCAAGTTTGGTGAAGTAGAGTGCCAGCAAGGAAGACCCTCAGTGACATGGATTGGCACAATAGCCACACGGAGGACTCAAACATGCTGGTGATTGTGAGAACGACATAGGACAGAGCAGCATTTCATTCTGCTGTACATAAGGTCCCATGAGTCAGAGTGAACGTGGCAGAAGCTAACATGGGGTTTACCATGAAGACAGAGTGGTTTCTGAGGTTCTGGGCAAGGCTCTCAGGCACAGAAATATGGATTCTAACTATTCTTTCTAATAAAGCCCTTGACCCAGGCTTTACCTCCAGGGAACCAGAAAGGGAAAGCAGGCTCCCATGATGGCCAGGACAGGACATACCACCTGAAAATCCCTGCACAAAGTCCTGAGCCAGACAAATGCCACTTCAACAAGCACTTGCTGTGTGTCTAGCCCTGGCCCTGGTTTGTTTTTCTTCACAGCCTGTATCACCACATCAGACATAAGATTATTTATATATTTGTTTATTAGATTTTGGTCTGTCTCCCCCAGTGATACGCAAAGTTCTCAAGGAGAGGGACTTGGTTTTACTCAGTGTGTTATGCCTAGAACTGTGCCTGGCACAGTTGAATAAATAAGGAAGGAAGAAATAAATGACCTTCTTCAAGTCTAGCCCTCAACAAATTTAGAGACTCCTGGGAATGAAAGCAGGCCGTGGTTTGTGTGGTGCAAACGGTTAAGCACTTGGCTACTGTGGCAGTTAAGGCTGTGTGTCAACTTGGCTGGGCTGTGTTTTGAGTGGTTTGGCAGCTGGATGTATTTATTCCCCATGATGAGATTGTAATCACCTCCATGGTGGAATCTGCTGTGAGACGTTAATCAGTGGAAAGGGAGTTGTCATTGGGGTGCAGCCTGTTTCCACTATATAAGAAGCTTAGAGGAAGGTCTCTAGCTTTTTGGCACATCTGGATCCTGCATTCCACCACTCGTCTGTCAGTTTGTCATACTGTGGTGGCTTGCATGTTGTTGTGAGGCTGGTGGTTATGCCATTGGTATTTCAAATACCAGCAGGGTCACCTGCATTTGGCCAAGTCTTCATCTCCAGCTTGAACCAGAGGCCTGCCGTGTTGCCTTCTGATCTTGGGACTGTGCCATTTACCTGTCGCCCTTGGGTTTGTCAGCCTCAGCAGCCAGCAGCTGCTGAATTAGAAGATGCTTCTAGCTCCAGCAGGCCTGGAATAAGAGGCCTTCACCCAGCCCCTTCAGCCAGCACTCTGAATTTGGACTTCTAGCCTCCTAATTCAGTAAGAGATTAAATTCCTATTTGTTAAGCCATCTACTTGTGCTATTTCTGTTATAACTTCACTAGAGAACCAAAACAGCTACTACCTAAAAGGATGAAGGCTTGAATCTACTCAGGGGTACCTAGAGAGAAAGGCCTAGCAGTCCACTTCTGAAAGATCAAAGAAACCCAAAATACCAAATTCCATTGCTGTCAAGTTGATTCTGATCATAGCAATCCTATAGGATGGAGTAAAACTATCCCATAGGGTTTCCAAAGCTTCCAATCTTTACAGGAGCAGATTGCCACATCTTTCTCCTGCGGAAAGGCTGGTGGGTTTGGACTACTGACTTTTCAGTTAGAAGCTGAGTGCTTAACCACTGCACAAACATGGCCCCCTTCTGAGAGAGCACAGCCATTGAAAACCCTATGGAGCACAGTTCTACTCTGCCACGCATGGGGTCACCATGAGTCGGAATTGACTTGACAGCAACTGGTTTGGATATTAATTTTTGCCGAACTTAAAAGTTGAAAGTACCTCCCTCTGGTTTCCCCTGGGCCTTAAAGCTGGCCTTTCCACAGCTTGTGCTCATCAGTGCAGCCAGGGGATTCCTCTGTGCACCATCATAGCCCTTTCCAGCTGAGTGGGTGTCCTCTGTGTGTCCCTGCAGGCCTGGGCTCCTGCCCGGTTCCACCTCCTCCATCTACTACCAGCCCCATGGCCTTCCTTACACATAGTCTGCAGTGTAAAGTCATGGCAGTATTCAAAAGGTTAAAGCAGAGTGAACTGTTAATTTTAATGCTTTCTCTAAGCTTCAGTTTTAATAAGCGAAAATGATGTTCTTATTTGCAGTAAAGTGGTGTTATAAAATTCTGTCTGTCAAGCTCATTTTAAAACCATGGAAATAAATGATCTGACAAAATCAGGCTATTAGACAAGTGAGGAAGAGTGATTTCCATAAAAGCAGAGGAGCTGTTCCTTAATTTCACACTTGGTAGTCTTTTGGGTCGACTAAATTTTTAAATAAGTGATAAAATTATATTAGTGCAATTGCATTTTTATAGATTTTTTTGGTCATTGTACTCTTTTTCAATCCCTTTATTTTAACTCAAACTGTTCTGCTGAAAGGTTACTCTCAACTTATGTTACCTCGTAACTGTCTCCGCCCACAATGTGCCCTGAGGCTCGCAAATCCTCAGCCCCTCTCGGCAGACTCCGTGACAGCGCATGGCTAGACATGGCTGCTCCCTGCCAGATGCACGGGGTGGGTGCTGTGGTCCCTGGGTACAGGAGGTGTTGCTGGGCCCCCCGAGGGCACCCCCTGGGGCCAAGAGTGTGCCTGTCACAGGTGTCTGAGCGCAGTCTATATTTTTGCTCCAAATAAGCAAGAAAAAATGAGATGGTGTTCCCACAAACCACCATTCCTCCTGCTCTGGAAGCTAGGTGTGGACAGTGGCTGTAGAGGTTTGCAGGAGGAGCTGGGCACAGTAAGCAAAAGGAGGGAATGGTGGCCACTAAAGCTTTATTTGTGGTCCTTCATGTGCTCCTTAAGGCCCCTCAAACTATCCAATCACCAGGGCTGGGCTGAGGGCTTCATCTCAGGCCATGGTAGAATCTGAAGAAGGAGCTCAGACCCCAGGTCCGTGTCTTATGTGACTGGCTCCCTTCTCAACAGATCCATGGCCCAGTTGGGGTTGGGGTAGTGGAAACTCTTCCTACTTGATTTGTAACAGTTAAATAACTTCTAAGGCATGAATATTCAGGAGGTACTTTGGGTCTGCCTATGCTACTTTTCTGGAGTGCAGACACTTGCCTCTTGCAGGCTCAGCCTCTCACTACCTCTAAGCCCACTCAGGTCCAGAACTTTGGCCTGAGGGCTCTCCAATTGCTGCTGCTGCCTCAGTCTTATCCTAAGACTCAACCAACACCTCATGCTGGCCTCCCCAGCCAGGGTTCCTCTCTTGTTCTGCCTCACCTGGGTTCCTGTCTGGGTCACTGTTGCATTCACTCATGTTGTCCGTGTCTGGTCATCTCTTGTTCTCAGTGCCCAGCCTCAGGCCAGACAGGCAGATGACACTGCAAGTGTGGCAAATGATTTCCGCATGGAACAGGCAGCTCTGGATTCAGGATGCAAGCCATGGCTGTACAGGAAGCTCAGAGCTCAGCCCCCCTGCCCTCTGGGCTATGTCCTCCTAGCATGTGTTAAGGGATTCTGGCAGCAGTTGCTCTCCAGGCTTCTTGGTGCATCAGTTTTTTAAGAATATTTCTTCATCTCTAGGTAACCTTTTTCCAGGAGGAATAAGCGACTCATCAGAAGGGAGAGAATACATGTTTGTTGAGCACCTACTATATGCCAGGCACAGTGCTAGGCTGTGAGAAGGCAACTGTTGTAGTTGTTAGTTACTGGAAAGTTGGTTCTGACTCATGGTGACCCCATGTACAACAGAATGAAAGGCTGTCCAGTCCTGTACTGTCTTCACACAAACCTTGGTTTGCTCGAGTTCATTTGTAGCCACTGTGCATTTTGAGTGCCTTCTACCTAGGAGGCTCATCTTCCACACTCTATCAGACAATATTCTGTTGTGGTCCATAGAGGTTCCACTGGCTAATTTTCAGTAGTAGATTCCAGGCCTTTCTTTCTAGTCTTAGTCTGGAAGATCCTTTGAAACTTGTCCACCAAGGGTGACTCTTCCGGTATTTGAATTACTGGTGACACGACATCATAGCAACATGCAAACATCTAAAGCATGACAAGCTGATAGGTGGGTGGTGGTGTGAGAAGGCAGAGACCCCATTCATTTGGACCTGAGGAGTGGGGGCACTCACCAGGGAGGTACTGCTCTTAGAACCAGAGCATCCTGGTCCAGGCAGAGAATTGCCTCTTGTTCCAGAAGCCCAGGTGGCTAAGAAAAGGAGAGACTGGCTGTGTTAGCACTTAATAAGGAAGCAGTGAACTTGGGTGCAAAGGCTTCTAGGATACACTGTGGGGAATCAGCTCACCTCATGTATTGATTTGTTAATTTAGCAAATATTTATACCACACTATCTGTGCACCAGGCATCATGCTGACTCCAATAACAGAAGAGGGCGTTTTAAATATTGGAAGCATGTCCCCTTTCACCCAAGAGACTTTTCAGGTCAATTTCTTGGTCCAGGGAAATAGACAGCAACTTGGGAACTCCAATCCTGTTTGTGACTTGGGCTCCACATCTGTGCAATGAGTTCTCATTGGGTCACAGGGACCTTGGGAGCTCTCTTAGGTATTCTACGGGCAGAGAATCTGTGAATGTCAACACACTGATACTTGGAGGCTGTCACACCATTCCCGTAAGCACGTGCCCTCTGCTAGCACGGAATGGTCATCTGACATGCAAGGGAGCATCTTCCAAGCTCAGAGCTCAAAGGCATATTCTCCACAGAATCTCTAAGAGGCTATGTCTGAGCTTGATGTTGTTAGCTGCTGTCAACTTGGACCCCAACTCATGGTGACCCCAAGCACAATGGAAAGAAACACTGCTGGTCCTGCACCGTCCCCAGGACTGGTTTTCCCATGATTATGATCCATTCAGTTTTCATTGGGTGAACACCAGGCCTTTCTTCCCACTTTGTCTTAGTCAGGAAGCTCTGCTGAAGCCTGCTCAGCATCATATTAACACGTGAGCCCCCACTGACAGGTGGCTGCTCAAGAGAAGCACTGGCCAGGACTCAAACCCTGGCCTGCGACATGAAAGATGAGAGCACATCTGAGCCTAAGGGAGCGTTGAAGTTACAAGTTTTGCCTGGAAAAGAAGAGGAAGTGCCTGACACAAAGTCTGAAGGGTGGCCTTGGAGGGGCAGGACTGTCTCTCCCAAGGAAGGAATAAAGACGAAGTCCAAATTAGTCATGTTGTATTACTTCTTTTTATGGCAATGCTCTGAAAGTCTGCAAATGTCAGCATGTTAATTTACTGTCACTCAGTGATATTATTTCATCCTTTCAAAAATGTGTTTCTTGCATTTTCAGTAGCATACTCCAAGTGCTCTCCATCTCAAAGTTTCTATAGATAGTGCGACTACTTTCACTCTGACCGTTGCCAAAATGTAGAATTCGTCGTTGACTGCAGCCCCATATACATTATGAGTGGAGTTGGGGACGCGGGTTTCCTGCATACAAAAACTGGGGGAGGTCTGATTTTTCTCCCTGTTCTCGTCCTATCACCTCTTGTCCTCCTAAAGTGCTCTGTAGTTTCTCTCTCAAGGAACGTGCAGAGATAAATTTAATAGCGAAATTTTAACACATCAGTCATGGCTGAGTTTGTATATGAAGTCTGAACCCTCCTTGTCTCTGAACCCAGCCCACCACCTCCCCTAATGCTTCTCCCATGGTGGCAAACTTATTTCAAAAATTCTGATGAAACACTTTGTAAATTTTGTTATTCTGTGATGATAATAAATCATTATAGCCTTAAACACTTCTCTAGCTTGGAGCCTCAGTCACAAATTATCTTGTCATTCTGACCAAAACATTCTCCAAAAAAGCTTGACAAGTGCTAAAACCCAGAACATGAAACCATGTGTTGTTGTGAAAGCAAGATTCAGAAATGTCAATTAATTAGATTAAGAGGCTACTTTTAGCTTTACTCATGTTGCCAAATAACCCTTAAAATATGCATAGCAATGGAAATCTACCTCCGCGATACAGTACTTCTGTGCTGAAAGAAGACAATGGATCGGACTAATGGACGAAATGATTGTATCTGTCAGTCAGCTTGAGAGAATGATCCAGAAGCAAACGTCTTGCTTCTTTTTCCACAATGTGGCTTCACGAGGTGGATAAATTCTACCATTTATAAATTCAAGTTGCTCCCCCCCTTCGAAATCATATACAGATCGAGAAGGAAAAGCCAGGCTCTTTCGTATGTTTTTACTAGTAAGATGGATTTTTAATGTCTTTCTGTACTTTTTTTTTTTTTTTTAAATTTCATTTGCATTTTGAAGTTCACTTTGGAAAAAAAATGTTGTGGAGTAATTATTTAAATGTTTTTTTATCCCTGTTTCTTGAAAATCTTATCTTTAAATAATCTATATCCTCAATTTTATTTATGCCATAAACTGTTCCTATATTTTAATGGTCTGTTTGCTTTAAAAGGGGTTGTTGGTTTTAATAGCTCAGTTACTATCTTTGTAAACTAAACTCCTTCTGACGAAATTCTAGCAGTTCATCTCTGCTCTGTGTGGAAGGCACATTCCAACCCCTGAAAAGGAAATTTGAGCCAAATAAATGTTCTGCCCAAATTAAAATACATAAAATGAATAGTTAACTCGGACAAGAGCTGATGGACGGAGCAGTTGGGCTGCGGACATGTGGGTGTTGGGTAAGCTGGCTGCCAGGCAGGCCTCAAGAGAGAAAATCCAAATGAAATTAATTTCCTGTAACCCCCTTTGTCTGTTCCCCAGGACTAATTGATTGCAGTGTTGGCATGGAGGTCTTCAGTGAGCAAAAATGGGCAGGATGGATGGTATTGGGAAGGGTGGCATGAGACCACTACTTTCTGGGAACCGAAGATGAGAGTTTGAGCATTACAGCCCCCTCACCCAGTCACGGTCTACAAGCCCCCAGCAGCTGTCTTGTGAAGGTGCTTCGGAAACTTGTCCGCAAACTCCCCGGGCATGTGCACCATCTTGGTTCTGTTAGATTCCATGGGGGTTCTGAGAACAACTTTGTGGCAGGGCATTTCAGTGGAGGAAGGACATCTCTGAGCCCCCGCAAAGAAATGAGGGGGCAGCGTTGCTGAAGTAGAGGACACTGCGAAAGAGGCCTGACGCGGCACAAGGTGGCAACTGCTGTGAAGGGAAGTCCCTTTCCTCTGGGCCTGCATGATTTCACCCCTGCTGCCCACTGCTACTCCTAGCAAGTGTGAGAACTGAGAAAGGCATGAAGACTAGCTGCCCACCCTGAGCTGTCCATCTTGCTAGTCAGAAGGACTTCCTGTGGGAGGGAATTATGTTTAGACACTTCCTGCATGATGTCATTGTATATGGGGTTAAGAGAGGGGTGCAGATGGGGCTCTGCAGCCAGCTGCCAAGTTCCTGTGTCACACAATGATTTTATTTCCCATACTTCTTCCCCAATATGACTCTTTTTCTAGCTTACAATGAGGAGATTAATGAGCTGTACAGAAGCCCTACGTTATCTCTGGAACTAGATGGGTAATAAACACATAAATAAGTAAATAATTAAATAACTAAATAAAATAAAATGGGTAAGTGAGGCATTCAGGTCAATAGTCTTCCTGAAATAAGGAGTCCCGGGTGATAGAAACAGGAGATGAGGAAGGAGAGGCCTGAGGTATGCCACTGGTGGTGTGCGTGTTACCATGGGCCACTCCGACCCACTGGCTGGGAAGTCTCCTGATGGGTCAAGGAAGGGGTGTCTGGAGCTGGAAGAGCCCACCTTGGATGAATGCCCAGAGGAGTGAGGCAGGGAACACAGATGGTTTAAGGGAGCTATGTGGCAGGTTCCTATCCATCTCTCCTCATGTCCCGTCATCCTTGCTGGTACTATAAATTCCACAGGCTCCCTAATGCAAGCCCCAGGTCCTATGTCTCTATGCTCATGACAGCACACTCAGCCCATTCACCAGCAGGCAGCACCCAGCCAGGGACAGACAGCAATGGACGCTTCTTGTCTGCCTTACCCTGGGATGAGGCCACGTGAAGATTTCCCCCTGCAGCCCTCCAGTGGGCCCCAGAGGGATTGAGCCCCAGTGGCCCAGAGTGGCAGCTTGCTCCTTAATTCCTTGGAATTGGCATCTTCCCTTCCCTGTCTCACTCCCTACTCCTATCTGTGCATTCTGGGATAACCTGTCAAATAAACTACCTGTCCTCCAATTCTCATCTTAGGATCTGCTTCTGAGGGCCCCAATCTACAAGGCAAACAGGAAGCAGCAGGGACGGTAGCCAGCCAGTGAGCTGTGCCCCATCTAAATCGGGCAGCTGCTACTCAGCTTCAGCCACCTGCTGTCATATAGGAATGTGGCATCTAGAGATGCCAGAAACCCAACTGTTGTATGAAATCTCCCAGTTTTCAAAGTTTGGCAATGAATTAAAGTTAAAAAAAAAATCTGTAGGTCATATTTAATTCCCATTTACCTGAAACCTGTGCCTGGTAAATATTCACTGTTTAGCTCAGGTGCCTAAGAGAAGGGGTTCAAGGATGATGGGGACTGATCTCTTTCGAGGAAATTCTGGTCCACAGTCATACCAGGGTCTAGAAAGTGACAACCAAAATGACCATCAGCCTTGGGCAGGGAAGCCCACTCTCAGCCTAGGGTGCTGAGTGTCCAACTGCATCTCAAGAAGCGAGTAGCCAGGGGTTCCTCAGCATCTGCACTGTTCCACCCAGTGCACTTCTAGCCCAAGGAGGAGACACTGCCCTACCCATTGGAGGATCTGCTCTTGGGGGACCTGCACGAATCCTGCGGCCTGCTCTCATATCGAGCTATGCCCTACTACTCTGCAGAAAATTGAGGCCCTTTCAGCACGGGGGCTGCCCCCCTGAGGAATCTGAGAAGTTCATGCTGGGGCTCGTCTCTCCGCTGGCACAGCTGGAGCCAGGCATTACTCAAGATACACAGAGGAAAACATACCAAACTGTTAGACAGGCTTCCACATCCCAAACTGGAACCGTAATCACACAGCTCAAACCTGACATGGAGCTGGGAGAGGGCTACTGCTTTGGCTTGGAGTTGGGGGCGCCTGGGACCCCATACCCAGAATGATTGATTCAGGGATGGGCACATGACCTTATCCTGGCAGTGAAAACCTACACAGCACTCTGGCTCTAACCATTGTGAAGAGAAGCTTTTTCACCCTCCAGGCTGCTGCGCTACAGAAGGGAGATCTGGAGTTGTGTGACACCTTGTACCTTGAGAGGCAAAGGACCTGAGGATGCAGCAGAGAGAGAGACAGAGAGAGGGAGAGAGAGAGAAAGAGAGAGAGAGAGAGAGAGAGAGAGAGAGAGAAATGAGAAGTAGAGAGGGACAGAGTCCTGGTAACATCACCCAAGCACCTACATCTAGCTGTGCCTAAGCCACTTATCCCCAGACTACAGTTATGCTTAAGCTTCAGAACCAGTATCGGGTGGATTCTGCCAATATCTGCTGACAGCATCTTGATGAACATACCTGGTCACCTATCCTGGAAAGGAGCAGGAGCTCTATGACTTAGATGTTCCAAAGACAGTGGAAAGCCATTGTTGGCTAGCTGAGATCTACCACTGAGGTCTGCGAGTGAACTTTTAGGAAGCCAGGACCCCCAAAATCATAAGCAAACTTATGTACCAGCCCACAGGCATTTTCTCCTGAGGAGAAAGTCTATATTTCTCAACAGGATCTTCAATCCATAAAACATCCAGATGCTATAATATAAAGTCCTAGAAAGACCCCAAAGTAAGAAACACTTCAAGAGAATAAAAAGCATCCATCACTAAAATGACCAGGGTAATATTTTGTTTGATGATTCAGAAGGCACTTCTAAGCATGAGATAAGCTATGTCATTGGTGGCACCATCTCAGTTGATGGCCAGAAGGAATGCCAATTGACCAAGCCATTATGTGGCTTTACACAAGGAAAGGCAACCCTCCATTACCCTCTCAACCTCAAAATCTCAAATCTTACCTGTCTTTCAAGGCCCAGCCCAGGCCCTGCCTGGTCCAAGGAGCCATCCCTGGCCAGATCCAAGTCTCACAGTTTGAAATGAATAATTCCACTCTTTGTTTTCCACCCAATCTCATTCTTAATTATACCTTGTCATTTGTTTATCAATGCTGCCTTGTATGTACACATCTCATTTGTCCAGATTGACTCTCAACTCATTAAAGGCTGGGGTGTGGTTTAGGCACTTTCTTTCTCATTCCAGGTAATGCTGGCACAGGACAGACTGACCAGCTTGCAGTCTCACAGCCCAGGCCCTGCAGATGAGAGCTCACTCCACCCTTGAAACTATGCAGAGTTTGAGGAAACCCTATCAGTGTCCTCACCACAAGCCTCAGCTCTCAGAAGCTCCTCAGATCATCTCAGAACAACATCACAGGCCCCATGTTTACAAGCCCCAACCATTATTGACAAAACGGGACATGGTAGCAAGTTCCTGCAGACCTTGTACTTATCACTCTTCTAGGACAGTGGAAAAGAGCTCTGGTGGTGTAGTGCCTAAGGCATCTGTCTGCTAACCAGAAGGTTGGCAGTTCAAACCCACTAGCCACCTTGTGGAAGGAAGACTGGGCAATCTACTTCTGTAATGATTTACCGCCTCAGAAACCCAAAGGGGGTTGCTGTGAGTAGGAACTGACTGGATGGCTGTGAGCTTGGGTTTGGTTTTTGGAGGACACTAGAGGCTCCCTCACTCTGGCTCCCAGGAAAACTCTCCCCTAAAGCCTTCAGCTGGCCCAAGCCCAAGGCTACATCTCCCATGCAGCATTTCTTTTCCTGCCTCCTTGCCTGGCTGATGGAGAGGCACTGACTTTCTACTGGATTCCTCACATCTCTGCCTTCTTCAGTCTGATTGAGGAGAATGGGCCCATCTCTTCCTGTCTTGAGATTCTATGTTTGTTTGTGTGTTAGTTTGTCTTATTCTTGGAGCACAGCCACACGGAGGTGGGTGAAGAGGAGATTTAGAGAGCAGAGGAAGTGGCCAGGATCTGGGATCACATTCCCTTTCATCACATTTTTTTCCAGGCAATACACTGACCCTGTTCATAATGTTAATATTGACAATGTTTGAGAAAACTCTAATGAGATGCTGGAGAAAGTGGTGTGAAGGCAGGGTCACCCGTTCAATGGTCAGACTTTGAGAAGTGAGACAAGGTAGGCAAAGAGATGCATGCTTCCTTCTGCACCCACTAACCTGACCTGAGGCCCTGCCCCTCAAGCCTGAGCTCACCCCACTCTCTACCCCTGGGAGCCAGGGAGCCCATGATGAAGCTAGAGGACAGTAAGATATCAGATCCAATCGCTACTGAAACACAAGGCCCAAATGTCACACTCCCACCAGACCCAGGGCCCTTGGGGAGGCACAGAACTGGCTGAGCAGTGGAATTAGGCCACTGGATTCATGCTCAGCCTGTGTGTCTACCACTCTGAAAACAGACTGCCCTTCCAGACAGGGCTGGGTGGCCCTGAGCTCATTGCTGTTCCTTTTGGGCCTGTTCTCTACATGGGCCTGCAGGAATCCCAGCCCACTGCCCTCCCAGGATAACTGGGAGGTAAAAAAATAATAAATAAATAAATAAATAAATAAATAGATAGATAGATAGATAAATGAGACCAATCATCCTGTGAATGCTGCATTAGGGCCGCAGGAGAGGACATTGGCAACTCCGCTAACTGGAAACAATGTAGGGAAAGTCCTTTGCTTTCTTGGGTCTCCAAAAGGTGAGGATTCTGTCCTTCCTCTTACTATTTTGGTTGGGGCGCTCTGGGCACACTCCTTGTATGAGAGGTGGTTCTGAGTCTCATCTTTACTATAGTGTTGTTGTTGTTGTTGTTATGTGCCGTCGAGTCGGCCCCGACTCATAGCGACCCCTCCTTGGGTTTCCGAGGCAGTATCACTACGGAAGTAGGATTGCCCAACCTTCCTTCCGAGGAGTGGCTGGTGGGTTTGAACTGCCAGCCTTCTGGTTAGCAGTCAAGTGCCTTAGCCACTATGCTACCAGAGCTCCCAACTCCCCTGCAATGCCATTTAACCACAGGGAGGGGAGAATTCTGGAGACCCCAGTGGACAGTCACAATGCCCTATGCCTCAAGCAGTTTCCCCCAGCTGAGGGGGGCGCTGAGCCAAGAGAGGGCCCTATGTGGGATACATCTATCCTCACCAAGGCAGCATACTACATAGCAAGTCCACACTGCATGGAAATCTCCTTTCTCTTCCCCCAGCCAGATCGACATCTCTCTGAGGCTGTCACAGCAGCCCTTCAAACCCATTTGACTGGGTTGGAGCGCATCACACTGTCACCAACTCAGTTTTCATTAGGCGGCTGCTTCTCTGTTAGCCTAGCCAAGCAGAAGAACTCAAACACATGCACAAATTAAATCGACATCCAAACTCCACCAATATACAAAGCAATTTAAATGATATTCATTAGAGCGATGACAAGCCCTGATGAGGCTTTCAGGAGCTGGGTCCTTCAGCCTTTGCCGACTCGGTTTCATGGTCACTGAGGCGGAACTCCGTGACTGTACCTCCATTTTTTTTTTTTTAAGCTAAGAAAATGACTCCTTCCTGACACACCTACCTCATTCTGTCTCCTTTCTCCCTTCCCTCTCTTGGCCCGAGTTTACTCAGGTCTGGTTTCTGGACACAGGTATTGCCATGAACCAAGCAGTCACATAAAGGAAAAAGCAGCCACTCTGACTTTTTTTTTTGTCATAAATGCTCCAATTAAAACAGGTTTCAGTTTCTCATAATTTCATTTCACTTGGCCTGGGAGATCTCTAACTCACAGTTATGAGCCTCATAAAAGTGTCCCTGGAATCTTGCTATGGGGGTAAAAATGGAAGTGAAATGTTGAAATGTAGTAATTTTTAAAATTTAACCCCCCAAAATTTAAGAAGCCATTTTCAAAGTCCCATTTATATATTTTAGTTTTTAAAAAGAGAAGAGGATGGGCACCCTGCTGCTACCTTGGTCAGAGGGCCTGGTAAGGTCTGCAGGTACATGTGTACAGGGGTCCCCAGTCCCTGCGTGTGAGGGGCAAGGCCCATGTCAGCCATGGAGACAAGTTTGAATCTCTAAGTCCCAGGGCAGGATTCAAGTCCACCTGGGCAAAGAGAGCGAGAGAGGGATCACCTGATTCATTGCCAGCTTAGGAGAGAACAAGGTCACGGACACTTCTGTCAGATCTTTGGGCTCTGGGGTTTGTGGACTAGATAAAATCCACAGCAGGGGGAATGATCAGCACATTCATACACTTCTGTTTATACATTTGTGCACTGCTGTTTATAATTTGATGCTCAAAGTTAATTACATACATCCTTGGCTTTGATCAGTATATTAGCATGTGAGAGGGTGGCCTGTACCCACACTGACAAAATAAGGATTCTGGGAAATACCCATGGACTTTCATCATTAAGGCAGGCACACTTCTTAGGAAAATGCCTTGTAAATAATGGTACTGACAGCACTGTCCAAGAGAACTTCTGTGATGATGGAAATGTCTATCTCTATCATGTCCAAAAAAGTAGCCTTTACTTAGTGCCTAAGGCACTTGACTGCTAACCAGAAGGCTGGAGGTTCAAACCCACCAGCCATTCCTTGGAAGAACGGTTGGGCAATCTACTTCTGTAGTGATACCACCTTGGAAACTGAAGGAGGGATCGCTATCCGTCGGTCTGACTTGATGGCACATAACAAAAACAACTTTTTCAAGTGGCTATTTGAGCACTTGAAATCAGGCTAGTATGACCAAGGAACTGGACTTGGTATTTTATTTCATGTAAACTGATTTAAATTTAAAGAGCCACATGTGGCTAGTGGTCACCCTATTGGACAGACAGGTTAGACAGTAAATAATGTGTATCCTAATTCCTGAGTTAGCTAATTGTGGATGTTCATCTCTGGAAAGGGGTCACCTTGCTTATCATCATTATCATCAGGAATGATTTATTAAGAACATATTAGTACATGACACTACACAGAGGCAGTAGAACAGCAGCTCCTCTGATCTTCCATCATTAGATTTAATGTTGAAAACACCTGGCTCTTTGGACCAGAGGCATGACATTCCGATGCAGAACCTTGAGAAGCAGCTACCTTTGATGTAAGCAATCCTGGTTTCCAGAGCAGTGGCCTAAGTCAGCCTGTCGACACAGCACGTGGACCATCAGGCCACTCACCAACAACTTGGCGAATTCATTGTCTTGGCAGAACACGGAGTATAGCATCAAAGCATAGGCACCTGGGATGCCTTGGAGCCACTGCACCCCACTGGATACAGGGGTTGCTTGCCGTTACAGCAACCAATGGGGTTACCTCCTGTCAAGTTTTTGGGGTCAGAAAAATGGCACCTACAAGTCAGATAGCATTTCCCTCTGACACTCAATGGCGTGCGAGGAAAATAAGCAACCTCCCTGGAAATAAAACCCTGTTTTTCCTCGCTGTTCTGCACCGACACTGGGAGCCCAGCCCTGGCTGTGGCAAAGCTGCCAAATCACACAGGGGAAGGTGGGGTTTGTCAGAGAGGCACTATTTCCCCCCCGGAAGCGTTATGCTAAAGAGACTCTGAACTGGAGCCTTCCCCACAAGGGCGAGATTGTGTTGGGGGCTAGCTCCAGCTAGAGTATTTGGAAAGGCCAGAACACCCAGGAATTGCATGGCAGCCAAGCACCAGTACCTTTTCGTGTTCTCCAAGGTCAGCTGAAGGCCGAGAGGCATCGACTGGCATGAGGTCCCCAGAGAAATGCATTTTCAGCTTTCCTTTTACCAAGGAAGATTACACGTGTTTACTAATAAATCCCTAGGGAGAAAAAAGGTTAGTGTTTCTATCACCAAAAGAAGAACTATCTGGCAGAGTAAAAATGGTAATTTCTCCATTAGCTAAAATTATTAAAGAATGGTGTTGGGGTTTGTTTTCATCTTTATGATTGCTTCCTGTAATACACAGTACGTTATTTTTGTGCTAAATAGTCAACAGAAGAAAATGCTATTGCAATTTTCCAATGGCAAAGGAACAGCACAGAAGAATTTGACAAAATAAAATTGTTGAGTTTTTTTATTACATAACTTAGACATCTCTGGAGATAGTAGTTTTAACACTGGGTCTGTTAAAAGGCAGCCTGGCTTCCCACTAGCTCAGGTCTCTCTCTGTTCCTCTCTCTCAGGATTTTTTCTTGAGAGTTCCACTCTCTCACAGTGGAGCTTAGGTTTTCCCAGACGTGAGCAGGCTGTTAGGCCTTTTTTCTCCTTTTAAATACTTTATCACCAATGTTGTAGAACAATACATGGTCAGAGGCTAGGAGGTGAAGCCCACTTGCCAGAGTGGTCTGCACTTGAGATGAGTCTTTCCTGGGATACAGAGACCACTGCCCTGAACCCGGTGGGGGAGGAGGCCTTCCCTGCAGACCGCAGCCACCTGGGGCATGACTGGTGGTTATCAATATTTTTCATTTTCCTTTTGCAGAAGGAAAATAGAACAGAGCTACCAGGGAGATTCAGGTCCTCCTCATCACCAACCTCTCTAACTCACATGCAAGATTTGGGTTAATTATAGAATTCTTGCTGCCTAAAACTTAAAGATACATCACCGATATTTTTGCTAAATGTTGACTGCAGCAAATAGCTAAGATGTGGCATATTGATTTCTTGTTGTGAAGTGAGCTGTTCAAGCTCCATTTAAGATTTTCATCTTGCATGTAGCCCTGAGCACATCATAGCACCATAAATTAGTTAAATTGCACATTTATCACAAATGTTATTTTAAGATACTGCGTAAATGTGATGGCTGGAAGATATACAGTAGGATTGCAACAAGCCCGGGCTTGGGCGGGGTGAGGTCGGGGTCAGCTACACACCTGTGATTAAAGTCTCCCTCACTTCTCACCACCCCCTCCTCCCTGGAACTGTCTAGAGACTTGACTTGGATGGCCTGTATCTTCCCGCACTCAATTCTCTGTTAGCATCCATATAGGAGAACCAGGATGTAACTACATTAGATAGACTTGGAATGTGATTTGAGTCTGCCTGTAATATCCAGGGTGTCACACACGGGCAATCAGGGTCATCTGGGCTATGAATGAAGGCTCATTGGGCACTGGCCTGCTCCTCAGCCAGAAGAGGGTTAGTTAACTCAGGAGCAAATGGCCCTGCAATGCCAAGGTGGGTAAGGCCCTAACCAGACATGGCCCCCATGCTGCATAGTTTAGGGTATTGCCATTGTGTCAAATGTGGTTTGGAGTCACAGCTGAGTCCCTCAACTACTCAGTAACTATGTTTTCCCTACAGGTAAAATTAATACAAGCACTCCTTTCCTGTCTTTTACCCCCGGTGCCAAGAAAGTGATTTAACCTGCTACCCACTTTGGCTGTAAATTCTCACATCTATCCCTCAATTGAAAAATCTTAAGGATAATCCTGGAGGTGGGCTGAAGAGGAGATGGGCAGAGTGTCAGGTTTGTCTCCCAAACTGTAAAGAGGGGGGTTCCGCCATCACTCGCACGAATCCCATCTCCCTTCCAGCCACATGGGCCCTTGTGGTGATGGAAGTGTTGTCAGTTTAATCTGTTAGACACAGGACTTTGGATTCTAATAAACCGATGCTATATTTAACCTGTGAAAAATTCAAGAGTGGAAATCTGGGCTCTAGGACGTGAAGATGCGGAAGGCACGGAAGGGAGGATGTCTCTGTCCCCTGACCAGGTTCTGGGAAGCTGGCTCCTGCAGGTAAAGGCCAACAGGGTAACGGATGACCAGAGAGTGCCTGGGGCCAGCCACAGAGGGGATGGGGGATGCCCGAGACCCACAGGGGGAAGCCCATTCAGAGCTGCCTGTGGGAAAAGGCCACTTGCATGCCCTCCTCGACAGATGAGGGCCTAGCTTGTACCATGCACTCGATTTGCCAAAAACCAATTTTAAACTCTAGTGAGGTTCTCTCTAAAATCTCAGAGAGAGATGGATTGCTGAGAGAAAATACAGTAGATACAAATTTTGGAATCATCTTGACAAAAAGGGGTGGGGAAGAGCGAAAAAAACGTAGGCGTGTTGCCGAACATCTCTGAAAGGGCTTAATTTAAATTTTTAATAAAAGAGTATTTTTTTTTTTAGAGTTGAGGTGTTTTATGTATTACACGGATGTAATACATCTCTCATTTGTATAATTCTAGGTTAGGAGGTACAATTCCGCCTAACTGCGAGAGTGGTTTGAATATAGTAATAAAGGTATTTTACAATTTTACATCATGTTCCCAGCGTTTTGTTGGCATGATTTGCCAGGGCTAATAAAAGCTTGTGATTATCATATAAATGTTCTCCCCATCTCCCTGTGTATGGGTTCAGTCCCCCTCCCCTCCTCTTCTTTAGTTGCTCTGGCACAGGAGAGAGCCTGAGGACCCCCAGGTCTGTTTGCCCAGCTCGCTTCCATGTTCTGCTATTTGAAAATCCGGAGTCCACAGGAAGGAAACAGCCACCCAGGCAAAATCTTCCAAAGACCTCTCTTCCCATCTGTGCCTCCTCAATGGTCAGAGTCCTGCCTTCTCTCTGCATTCACAAGGCAGGCCAAACCCCAACCCTACACAGGGTTCTACACAGGTCACCAGGAGGGGCTGACCAAACTCTGCTACCCAATCACGGTATTTTATAATGTCTCTTTTCTATGGAGAATCTACCCTCACAAGAATTTCTTCCTTTCTTTTAAATTTTTCTTCCTGGGGAAAACTCTGTTCACGCCACCTCTGAGTAAGTGCTCCCTGCTCTCCAAACGCCAAAGTTCACTAAAACTCCCCTGATTTACGTGCAGATTCCGACTGCCAGCACCTGGCAGACACAGCAACCAACTCAGTCATAAACAGATCGCATACAATTTAATTTTAATGTGCTCGTTAGTCGTAGCACATTTCAGACATAATTGTGAACGCAACACAAAATTATAGCAAAAAGACAATTTTAATGCTGCCGTAGAAAAAAGGGTTATATGAAGAGTCACATAATGGTGCTTCATTGTCAACAACAAAACAGGGCACAGAGTGTGTTACAGTGTCTGTGCTGTTTACATGCCAATATTTTATACATAGGTTCTCATATGGTGTCAGCTGTCAGTTACTTCTGCAAATTAACTGCCAAAAATGGAGAAGAACAGAATCACTTGGAGAGCCGGTAACCACGGGTTACCTTTCATAAGCCTAAAGATAAAGCTGCAGTGTGGGATCTTGGGAGAATAATTAGGAAGAACAAAACAGAAAGTTACCAATTGAAATAAAAAGGCATCCTACGATACGGAATAGCAACCAAAAGGGCTTATAAATAAGTGAAGGAGAGGTGGTATCACAGAATGCCTCATGACTTTTAAGCAAAGTATTACAGTACAAACATTTTAAAGGCTTTATCAATGTTTAGGAAATACAGTACAAGTTCTTTTTTTTTTTTTTTTATCTTTTTTCCTTTTCAAAGAGACTTAACGATTTGAGAAGTTTTTATATTTTTCCTTGTCTTTGATCTCTAATAAATACCTTTAAAAATCATGTGCAAAATAGTTATGATGCCTGCCATGGATGCATTTCCTGGACTCGTTTATTCAGCCCGC